>NW_024070203.1:59530779-59970524 GCF_014754425.2 Oryx dammah
ATTTTTAAAAATGCTAATGGCTGTAATATGTCACCAGAGTAAAGACCTCTCCAGTTATTTAAAAAAACTCCCCTGGTCATTTTGATAAGCTAGGAACAAAGGATATAGAGCTCCTGAGCATGTGGGATCATTTGTGACACTTATAAACAAAATATAATAGAGGAGTGTGCTTTTGTTTGGAGACCTATTAAACTCCCCGTGTATTTTGTTTTCAAGATTAAGAATAGGGAGCGTGACATCAATAAGCAGGGTTAATTAAGAGTCTGTCAGCACTGTTTTGTGGACAGAAGCATATGAGTGGTTCGGGGGAGAGACAATGAAAGGCTCGTGAGCAGGACTAGAACAGGACTTGTGTGATGGAACATTCCCATCTTGTGGCTTAGTGAGGACAGTGCTGCTAAAGATATAGATAGAGCTGAACCTCTTTATCTTAGTTATGTACGAATTTACACAACTAGGGCAGTTGTTCATGCTATTAGACTTCTCGTGATTAGGGCACAAAAAATGTGACCACCAGCACCATTCCCTCAGTCTTTTTGCTGTCTGTCCCTGTAAACCCTTCTCTGAACTTTTTTACTCTATGTAGTAACCCTGTTCCTACAACTTTGTTATGGAGACTTCTGGAGCTGTTGCCACCACATTCTGTTTCAGTTCCGTTAAAAGAAAACCTATTTGGAGCCTCAAGTTACTCAGTTATTGTGAAGTAATTAAATATACCTTGGTGTCGGAAGTCAGATCTCACCTCCTTGCTGTAATAAATCTATGTCAGATTATCTGTTTCCTCCTCTGTAAAATGGGAAAATAATATTACTGACTCTGTAGAGTGATTGTGAGGATTTAATGAGTAACTGCATTTGAGGCACTTAGTGGAGTGCTTTTGACAAAAGTAATTGACCGGTATTTACCATTCATTCCTTTAGCAAATACATTTTGAGTATATAGACCATGAGCAGTACATGGATTCTGTCTTACTAATAAATACCGATAATCTACAGAATGTTTTTCTAGATATGGTAAGTTCTTTGTTATTTGTATACAATAGCAGAAGCCTATGTGTCAGTGGGTTGCTTCTGCTCAGGAATTTCCTTCTGACATCTAAGTGTCCTCTGAAGTTTGTAATGCAATTCCACTACATTTTTTTTTTGAACTAAAGAATTGAGATGTTAGTGTGTATGCGGGAAATAGGAAGGCTATAAAATGTCAAAATGAAGAATGAGTTTGCTTAGTTTTGTTAAAAGTTTTTTGTTTTCTGAATGAGTTATTATATTTGACTTTATTAAATTGGCAAGATCATAAATGTTAGAGTTGGAAATTATTTTAATGATCACCAGGCCTTTCCTAAAGCTTTCTGTTTTGGTCAGTCAAAAATGCTAGAGAGAATTCTTCCTTAAAATGGATACCCTCTTTCCTGAAACTGTCACCAGTGGTCCTTACTTTGCTTTTCAAAGTAAGACACATTCTCTACTGCCTCACTATTTGGACAGTGCTCTTTGTGATCGTCCCTAGCCTGTAGAGAGATTTTAATTCATTGAACTGGTTATCATCACAGGATTTTAAACTTTCTTCTAGTCCTTTAGGGGGTACACCTATTCATGTTCATTGTCTTTAGCCGGTGAAGTTAAACCACTGCTTTTTCCATTACTCAGGTGAATACTGTTACTGGTAACTTTTCTCTTGGTCATTGTAGAGGACTGGCTGTAGCAGGTCAGTGATGCAGAAAAGAGTGAGATAATAATTTCTCTTACTTGGAGGACTGTGCTTCTGTGGATACTGTATAAATTGCACTGATTCTTGGGGCAGGCATATCAGGCTGCCATGCTGTTCTGTTCTGTTGCTCCCAACCCCTTCACAGTTTACTTTGTTTAAAGTAAGACAGTCTATGCTAATTTGTTTTTAAAGATAATAATTGTTTTTTCTCACTTCTATTTTCTTTGTAAAGGGAAATAAGGTTATTTTGGTCTGGCTTCTGGTGAAACTATGCTGGGTCATCAATACTCCGTTTCCCACATGTAGGAATCAGCTGTTAGGAATCAGTTGGTGCAGAGATACACACTAAGCTCAGATATCTTATAGCATCTCTCATTTACTTTGATTTCAGCTGTGGTTCATTAATAGAGTTCCGTATCCAGGAAACTAGGTAATCTGGGCAAGCTGATAGGTGTGTTTGTAATAACTGTTTATCAGTTTTGTGTATCCCTTCTTAATCACCGATGTTTCTTTTATTTTTTAATTGGGAAAATGGTGGTTGTTGGCAGAGTTAAGTTGAATGGGAATTAAACAGTTCTGTTTTCTTTTTATTGATAAAGTCAATAATATTGATTATTGAGCATTATTTCAGGGCGGATCCTGTGTGAAATATTTACTGTACATTTTTCTCATTTTTAATAGTCTTAAATAATGCTCTGAAACGGTTCCATTTTGCAAGTCAGAAATCTAGGACTTGGGAAGATTAAATAGCTTTCCCAAGGTCACAGCTAATAAATGCTAGAGCTGGAAATCATTCTTCCTCTTCCTGCATGACCCCTAGAGCCTGTTTTTGTGCCTTTCAAGAAATGGAGAGGTCTTTTATACAGAAGTGTGTCAGGCTTATGCACGTTGGTGTCCTTCTGCAGTAGGCTCTTCCCTGCTGACTGCTTGCTGTTCTTAGAAGGTCTGGATCTTAAACTGATGTAAAGTCTTTCTGAGTCCATTCATCACAGAGTCTTTGCTTCATGTCTGTTCCTAACTCATGGTTTTAATAATTAAGCTGCTGGTATGAGAATCATCTTCTTGTTAAAATATGCCCATAAGCCTTGGAGTTTAAATCTTGGTTCTTCCATTTCCTGGATGTGTGATCTTTAGCCATTTACTCAACTTTTCTCTGCTTCAGCTTTCTTATTTGTAAAATGAGTATAATATAATGCTTTTTCCTGAGGTACTCACGAGGATTCCATGATTGATAATACAGGTATAATAATACAGGTATAATAATTGAATACTGCCTGGCACATGATGTTCAGTAATTGTAAACTGTATTATTAACTGGTTACTGATGATTTATTTCTATCAATAATATACTTGTTTTAAATTGAACACTAATCAGTAAAACTCTTAATTCCCATTTTGTTCTTAGACTTATTTTTCCCTCTGATAGCTTTCCATTGTATTTTAGACTATATTGCCCTTTAGTCTTCGGGCCACGTCCTTGTACTGAATAATACAGACTACTACTGTTAATAATACTATGTGCCAAGCACTGTTCAAAGCCTCTTAATATATTAACAGTCTCATGTTGTAGGAATTATTATTAATCATGACTGTTACTGTAAACTTTTAAATTAATTGCCTATTTAGTCATGCAGTGTACCTCTTCATTTTAATGGGAATATTAAAGGAGAGAGTAAATAGAAGAGCTGGCTATTCCATTAGAGGTTATTTGGTATATCCTTATTGTTGAGAAAAATTAGGTAGTGTTGGTGACTGGGCTGTCATTATGTTCTCTGTTACCCAGCAAGTTCTTGGATACATGTTCCTGTTGTTGCTTCCTCTGATAAATGAGATGCTCTGTCCAGGAACCATCTTGAGGTGTTGAGAGTTTGTCAGAGGGTTCTGTTTTTAGATGTTCATATAATTGAGATCTTTATCTGTATGTCTTACTGATATTTTTATCTTTTGTGGCAGGATATTGCTGTTAACAAAGGTTAACAGGGTCACTTTCTCTGTAATAGTCTCAGGTTGAAGTGGTAATGTTAGATTGAACTGAAGGAATTCTTGGATGCCAGACCTTTAAGCATCTTTGACTTAAAGGTTGTGAGTGTTCTACATGGACATTTTTTAGAATGTAATTTTATTTATTTATTTATTTCTAATGTATTTTTGGCTGTGCTGGGTCTTTGTTGCTGCGCGGACTTTCCTCTAGTTGCGGTGAGTGGGGGCCACTCTCCTGCTGTGCTGTGGGGGCTTCTCATTGCAGTGGCCTCCTTTGTCGCAGAGCACAGGCTTTAAGGCACGCCGGCCCCAGTACTTGTGGCTCGCCAGCTTGGTTGCTCCATGGCGTGTGGGATCTTTCTGGATCAGGGATTGAACCTGGATCTCCTGCACTGGCAGGCAGATTCTTTACCACTGAACCACCAGGGAAGCCCACATGGACATTTCTGACACGTCTTCAGATTCCAAGAGTTTCAGGTGTACATTTAGACTACGTAAGGTTTTTTTTTTTTTAATGTAAGGGTAAAGGAAATGGTTTGTAAGAAATTTGGTCAGTTCTGTCATATAACTGTGGGTTCATCAGTATAGTTTTATTTTTTCTTTGAAATAAAGGAAGTGTAAACTATAAGAGTGATATTTAAACTTTTATTTTTTTTCTTTTAGGTGGTATTAAAGATTATCAAACATTACCAGGAAGAAGGACAAGGAACTGAGGTGGTTCAAGGAGTGCTTTTGGGCCTTGTTGTAGAAGATCGACTTGAGATTACCAACTGCTTTCCTTTCCCTCAGCACACTGAAGATGATGCTGACTTTGATGAAGGTACGGGTATTCACACAAATGGTTATTGATCCAGCGCTCACCGTAACGTTTGATAATTGTTACCGGGAGTTCATCAGAGTAACCTAGTTCTCCGTCTCTTGAAAAAGATTCTACAGATTATCTGAAATGAAGTTATATTATCAAAAACTTGATTAGTTTGGCCTTTAGATATTCGGGATTTGTGATTCTGATAATTTGGGTAGGAGCTGTGCTGATGTTAACTTTCTCATTGTGAAAGCGGCTTACCAGTTACAGTGTGAAGGACAGAAATTGTTGCTATGTCCCACACTCACTTCCTTCTGTAGTTTTTTGACTTACTGTTTAAGAAGAGATGAGTTGTCTACTTGAGAAAGAAGATACTCCTTAAGCATTTCAGAATCTTTGTGCTGCAGGTGTAATTGCTTTGTTAGCGAAGGCCAATAGTAAGATCCTACTAAAGGCCAAGGTCAGCATCCTAAAGGATTTTTAAAAAAATCTAGTTGAAAATTAGGTTGTCCGAATTCTCACATTCTTGTCAGCACTTACTTGTTGTCTTGTTGATGATGGCCATTCCAACAGGTGTGAGGCAGTCTCTGATTGTGGTTTTGATGTACACTTTCTTAATATTGGTGATTGAGCACCTCTTCATATGCTTGTTGGCTGCTTTTATGTCTTCTTTAGAAGGTGAAATGTCTTTTCAAGTCTTTCGCTAATTTCTTAGGGCTTTGTTGAAGGAGTTCTTTATATATTCTGCATATTTACTCCTTTTTGTATATATAGTTTGCAGGTATTATCTTTCACACTTTCGGTGTTTCTTTTGTTGCACAGAAGCTTTAATACAATTCAGCTTGTCTATTTTTGCTTTTGTTTCCTATACTTATGGTGTAATCTCCAAGAAATCATTGCCAAGACCAGTATTATGAAGGTTCCAGTATTACGAAGGTTCTTCCATATATTTTCTTCTAGGAATTACATGCTAGTGCTGTACTCTTGTGATTATTGTTGCTTTTATAATATGTTTGGAGTCAAGAAGTGTGAGGTCTCCAACTTTGGTTTTCTTTCTCAACATTATTTTGGCTATTTAGGGTCCTTTGATATTCCATAAGAATTTAGATAGTTTTTTTTTCCTATTTCTGCAAGAAAAAAAAAAAGAAAGAAAGAAATGCCATTGGTATTTTGCTAGGGATTGTATTGAATCTGTAGATCACATTGGGTATTATGGACAATGTAACGGTATTCAATCTTCCAGTTCAGGAATACGAGATGGATGTCTTTTCCTTTTGTTTTGTCTTTCAGCAATGTTTTGTAATTTCCAGCATATAAGTGTTTTGCTGCATTGGTTAAGTTTGTTCCTAAGTATATTATTCTTTTTGATGCTATTGTAAATGTGATTGTTTTTTAAATTCCTTTCATTCATTTTACTGATCACTTTTAACTTTGGTAAAATGTTATCTCATTTGACTTCATGTCCTCATAGTACCTTGAACGTATAGTAACACAAAGTATATTCTTACTGAGGTTGATACCTTGATATTGCAGTTTGATCTGCACATTTTTTTAACTGAAGTAGTACTTTTAGAAACTAACCAAGACTGTTTTATTTTAGGCACTTAAGTATTTGAATTTTTAAAAAACTTTAATAAGTTTTAAAATTTTTTATCTTAAGCAAGCCAGAATCTCCCTGTTTCATTTGAACGGCTATAATATGCCTATTAAATGTGTGTAAAACACAAGTTTATGGTTGGGATTTCACTTCAGTCTATTCTGGCAGTATTTGGGTATCTCTGTTCCCAAAGAGTCAGACACGACTGAGCAACTGAACTGAACTGATACAAAATTAGGCTTCTTTAGTTTTGAGAGATAATTTTTAATCCTTTATTAATAGATTTCAGGAACTAAAAAGCCTCTTGATGGAAGTGAAAGAGGAGAGTGAAAAAGTTGGCTTAAAGCTCCACATTCAGAAAACTAAGATCATGGCATCTGGTCCCATCACAGTGTCAGACTTTATTTTTTGGGCTCCAAAATTACTGCAGATGGTGATTGCAGCCATGAAATTAAAAGACGCTTACTCCTTGGAAGGAAAGTTATCAGCAACCTAGATAGCATATTCAAAAACAGAGATATTATTTTGCTAACAAAGGTCCATCTAGTCAAGGCTATGGTTTTTCCAGTGGTTGTGAACGGATGTGAGAGTTGGACTGTGAAGAAAGCTGAGCGCCGAAGAATTGATGCTTTTGAACTGTGGTGTTGGAGAAGACTCTTGCGAGTCCCTTGGACTGCAAGGAGATCCAACCAGTCCATCCTAAAGGAGACCAGTCCTGGGTGTTCATTGGAAGGACTGATGCTGAGGCTGAAACTCCAGTACTTTGGCTACCTCATGCGAAGAGTTGACTCATTGGAAAAGACTCTGATGCTGGGAGGGATTTGGGGCAGGAGGAGAAGGGGATGACAGAGGATGAGAGGGCTGGATGGCATTACCAACTTGATGCACATGAGTTTGAGTGAACTCTGGGAGTTGGTGATGGACAGGGAGGCCTGGCGTGCTGCGATTCATGGGGTCGGGACACGACTGAGCGACTGAACTGAACTGAACTGATTTCCATATTCACCACCCTATCTGGAGATTCACAATTATAATTCAGTAATAACTATTTAGATTTTGGAAGACCATGGCTTGCTAGCATACTTTCTTTGATTTATAAGTGAGCCTAAGAGGTTCATTTGAAGTGACTTATTCAGTTTCCCTGTTAGTGGCACAGTTGGGAGCAGAATCCATTCCTGAAGAGTTTACATTGTCTCGTGGTTTTCTCAAGTAGTTAATTTTGTTTTATAAAATCCTCAGTTTATTTGTTAATGAATTCTTTTTGGCTGCACTGGGTCTTCATTGCTGTGTGTGAACTTTCTCTAGTTACACAGAGTGGGGGAGTCTGTGGTTGCAGTGTGCAGGCTACTCATTGTGGTGGCTTCTCTTGTTGCAGAGCATGGGTTCTAGAACACAGGCTCAGTAGCTGTGGCCCCGCGGCATGTGGAATGTTACCAGACCAGGGATCGTACCTGTGTTCCCTGCATTGGCAGGCAAATTCTTAACCCCTGGACCACTAGGGAAGTCCTAAAATTCTTAATCTGAAATATGAGCAAGGAATAATGTTTAGTGCAATTATGGTAGATGAACCCACCAAAGATCTTGATCATTGGATGCTTAACTTCTCTTATGGACTTGAGATAATTGGCCTGTGTGCCTTTTCATTAACATATGCTTTAAGAAACTCGTTTGAAAATAACACTGAGGTAACAACAGACTTCAATTTAGCATTAAATAATAAAAATATTACAGGACATTGTTTGCTGTGTATTATTAAATGTGCATTTTCTATAATCATTTACTCTGCATAGTTGAAGGTTTTATTCATTCCATTTTCCAGATGAGGAAAGCTAATTTGGAAACTAGTAGGACTTGTCATTTTTCTTGTATGTGTGAAAAACCTAAGACAGTGCCCAGTATTTCTTCTTGAGTTTTAGATTCTTTCATTTAATCTGTGTATTTATCTTAATGGATATTAGTATGCAGTCACCATTAGACTTTTATCAAACTTGATAAAAGCGAATTTTTTGTTATAGTTCTGCATGTTTATTATTTTAAATCATGCTAAAGGCCTATTGTTTTGCTTACTGCTCTTCTGTTGTTTTATGCTTGCTAAAACTAATATTTGTTCAGGGAAGGATCTTTTGCTCTTTCACCCTAAGGAAGTAAAACACTCACCAAACATTTAATAATTTTAGTGATTACATATTGCGTTCTGTTTGTTTGTTTGTTTTGGTTTGTTATTGTGCCCAGTGTAAACTAGAGATTCTGTAATCTGTGGGCCTGTTTTTGCATATGAAAATTTTTTTTGAACTTTTTATTTTGTACTGGACTATGGCTGATTAACAATGTTGTAATAGTTTCAAGGGGACAGTAAATGGACTCAGCCATACATATACATGTATCCATTCTTCCCCAAACTCCCCTCCCATCCGGGTTGTAATGTTTCTTTGGAACACTGTCATGCCCATTCACTTGTGTATTTTCTGTGGCTGTGTTCCTGCTACAGTGGCTTAGTTGAGTAGTTGTGACAGATCATATGGATACCTGGCCTGAAATTGTTTTTTTTACTGTCTGGTTCTTTAAGAAAAATGGACCGTTTCTTTTTTATATATATCTTTTTCTTATTCTTTTCCCACTCATAAAGTTAGATAGTTCTTTTTATCATGAATTGATGGCTTTTTGTTTATTTCTTTTAGATTTTGCCCTTGCCTCTGACTCTCAGTCTAGACTGTTCGTGGGCACAATAATGAAAATGCTGGTATTATCGGGTGTTTGTTTCACTGGTGCACCTGAAAATATCAGAATGGTAGTTTTTGCTTTAATTTTACTGCATTTTTCCCTTTTTTTTAAAAAAAAAAACCCACACATTGAATTACTGATATTTGGGAGAACTGTTTGCAGATAACGGACTTCCCTGATGGCTCAATGGTGAAGAATTTGCATGCAGTGCAGGAGACACAGGAAACGCTGTTCTGATCCCTGCATAGGGAAGATCCCCTGGAGGAGGAGATGGGAACCCACTTCAGTGTTCTTGCCTAAAAAATCCCCTGTTACAGTCCGTGGGGTTGCGAAGAGTCAGGCACAGCTGAGTTGACTGAGCTCACGACTCGCATCTGGAGATAGTAGGAAAGGAAGGCTTTCGATTATGGTTGTAGATTTGTGACCAGGTATTGTGGAAAGAGAGTGGTATGAGGCCAGAAAACTCAGGTGGAAATCTCAGCTCTATAGTTAGGATCTGTGTGACTCTGAATAACTCACTTCTGAACCAGTTTTTATCTGACTGATTGATCAAGCACGTATTAGTTGCTCACTTACTGAATACTCGGAACATAGCTGAAGGAGAATTTCCTTACGAGGTTAACATTTTGGGTAGTGCTACAGTGGATTTATGTTACAGTAAGGTGATTCAGAAAATAAGAAACTGTTGGCGTGAAGTTTCACTCTTTTTTTTTTTTTTTTGCATATGTGATAACTCTCATTTGAGTGGTTTAAATCTTGATACACGTCCATGTTAACAGAATTTACTCTCTAGAGAGATAATGTGCTCATATTAGAGAATATATGATTTTTTAAAAATTAAGTAGAAAAACTCATATTAAAATTCCCATTAGGGGGCACTATTATCAAGCTTAGGAGAACTAGAGACTAATTTGTTTTCTCAGACACGCAACCCGAGGCTTGCTAAAAGGGAAAAATACTTTCATCTGATAAGATTCAGATACTTTTTATACAATCAAATTCCTTAAATATGGTTATAAAGTGCAGTAAATTAAACACAGATCCAATAACTCACTGTCTTGTTTTTCAGTCAACTAAATCAATATAATATTGTAGGTGATATAAAAAGCTTACTTTATTCTGAATCAGAGCCAAATCCATAATTTTCCAATTTAGAATAGACAATTTTGAAAATTTTGCTCCTATTAAGTCAGTCACAAAGGATGATCCTTGGCCTTCAAATAAGTTTCTTAGAGAAATGAAGCATGAAGACTATTGTGCTACCAAAATGGAGTCAGGGGAATGAGATGATGCCTAACTGAGACTGTATTGACTGTAATTACTGAAGTAATTTCACACAGTGAAGCAGTACGCACACACACATAGCTCTTAACCTTTCTGTTTATTTTCAGGTACTTGAAAATTATTTTCTTTTCTATTACTTAAGGTTAGTGTTAGAGCAAGAAACACTACTTAACACTGTGCCGTACGCTATCACTTTATCATCAAGCTTCCGAAAGAAAGGTAGCAGTGTAGCCTTCAACAGACTTTTTAAAGACTAAAGTATAGATTGGCCAAAATGTAATTAAAATGAAATGTAATCACAGTGATTTTTCATGGCATAGGTGTTATTTTGGTATCACTGGATTCAGAGAGAGTGGGTTTGTATGGTTACATTATTTTCCTTACTTTCTGCCTTGCTAAGCCGCAGTTTACATTGGAGAAAGTCTCTGCTTAATTGCTTGCTTCCTGAAGTCTCACCTTCTCCTTTGCTTGCAGCCCACACGGTGAGGGCAAAATGGCTTTAAACCTGGCCGGTGGTTACTGCTTCAGCTGTGTGTTGCCTCTGAGTTCAGGAAAGCACCGAGTCAGAGTAGAGAAAGCTTTTCATCCTTTCTCAGGCCGATGGGGACATTCTGTGAAAAGACATGATGTTTAGTTATTATTTTGTATTATCTTCTATCTGTATGAACAGTGATCACTGTGATCTGTTTGACAAATTTAGTTTTTTTAAAAAAACCATTTCTTTTCTTGCTTTATTTTTTCTCCCAAAGAACTTTTCTTGGTAGAAATATTGAAAGTTTATGTAGGCCGTATTGGAGTGTGTTTTGAAACTTATTGGAGAAGTAGGAGCAAGTTTACTTTGTGACGTCAAATCATTAAGTGGAGGAGGTATGATAAAAATGTTTCCGATATCTTAGGGAAAATTTTCTTTTCAGCTTTTATCCAGCAAATTACGTTGAGTGGGTGGTGAAAAAGATACAGATACAAAATCTAGTTAACTGCTTTGAAAGATTTTAGGTGGGAGAGACAAGTGTATAAAGAATTGTGAAATAGAATTGATGTGAGTTTAGAGTGAGGAAAGGAAAAAATGATGGCAACACTCAGATAGGAGCTGCTCATTCCTTTTGGGTGATGACTTTACAGTTACAGGGGAGGTAAAGTTGATTATCAGTTGCATTTTAAGTAATTTTTAAGAAAGTTATGTCTTGTGAGTTTGTTTAAATTAGTCACATTTTGGGGCTCTCATCCATAACACAAGCATCTCTAGAAACAAAGAACAAACTATTTAATATATATTCAATTTGGCATCTTTATTATTCAGAGCTGATTATGTCCCTTGATAGTATTTTTCAAATTTTGTTGCTGATTTTCTATCAGGTAGTGAAGTTGTCTTTGACATCTGGGCTCTTTTGATACATAAAAAGATGCCCGATGGTAATTGAGTGCTTTGTTTATAGAAACTCAGGACCCTTGCTTCATTTAGCTCTATATAAAATATTTAATAGGTATTTAAATAGAATGCTTAATAAATCTTAAATATTTAATAAACTATTTCATATATGTTTCATTTTCAGTGAAATACTGTATGGTCAGGTAACTAGAGAGAATCTGCACTCTGACTTATGCTGCAGTTCTCCAGGGTACTGATCCTTGGTGGTTATTCACGGTAGTGTTTTGAAAATGTTAAATCCTTCACACTGAGTGATTTATTGCTGAATATTCAGGGTAATGAACTTTAGATTATTGCTTACTTAAATTATTTTGATCACTCATAAAGCTATGGTTTGTGATTTGAAACGAACTTAATAACCTTAGCCATATTTTATATGCTTAGTTTTTTGGCTTATTAAGGTGATTAGAATATGAGAAGTAAAATCCAGATAGATATAAAGCCTCAATCCTGATAGTTGTATGCCTTTTTCGTTCTTCCAATTTGGGTGTCTGAAGATTTTAAAATACAAGAGTAGGAGCAAAGTCTACTTCTTTTTAAAAGCTTGAAAAATATTTTTTGTGTTTACTTCATGTTTTAAAATTTAGGATTTTCCTCTCGCTTTTTAAGTGAATTGAGAGGCTCCTGTGCATGGAAGGATATACTATTGAAAATGTGGTCAAGGTAAAAGATTTTTCTGCTTTAAGAAATTAAAGCGCTTTACACTGTACCCTCCCTTGGTCCCTGAAGCGTAAGTGCTATGGTTTGGAAAGAAGCCAAGTAAAACCTGTTCAAATTTTGTGCAGACTTAAAGTAATACTTTAAGATTTGAAA
This sequence comes from Oryx dammah, assembly GCF_014754425.2. Lineage (NCBI taxonomy): Eukaryota > Metazoa > Chordata > Mammalia > Artiodactyla > Bovidae > Oryx > Oryx dammah. The sequence goes on from NW_024070203.1 coordinate 59,543,116, forward strand.
ATTACAGGTGGATACAATACTTAAATAGTATTTAAAATTCCTGTTTCCCAAGTCTAAAAATGTAATCCTTAAATTACTATTCCCAGTGGTTTAAATTTTAATTAAATAAAAATAGCCTTACTTTTGGACCACAGTGACATTAGGTATAGATATTTGAATTTATTACTGAACTTTAAGATAATAACCATTAAAAATGAACTGTTTGGGCACTAATTAAAATGTCAAAAAGTCACAGTTAGTGTGTAACCAAAGATCCTTGCTATTTCTGTTTTACTAAAAATTGTCCTAATCATCATAGTTAAAGCTAGCTTTCTATCTTAACCCAGGAGAAGTGTTACCTGGCTTCACCCCCCCCCCCAATTCAATACATTATCTGACCTGCAAGTTTTATAGATTGATAGATTAATTATAGTTAGGTTTGATGTTTTGGTGCTAATAATTGTGTTTTGCAAACTGCCCTTTATATTAAGAGTGAAGTGTTCTGTTTGTTTTGTATTCGTCTCTCTAGGTGAAATTTTCATAGCTCTTGAAACTTATCTGTTTGAGATTACTCTCCAAGACTTACCTATTATCAGTTTTAGACTGATCTTTTCATACCTTTATCCCGTTTCGACATGAGGATTATTTGCTGGCTTTTTTTTTACTCAGTAATTTTTACTCAGTACATTTTAGATGCTTCCTAATATTTCTGAAAACAAAGGCAATATTTATTTAGACTTAAGTAACAATATAATGGCATGAGTTTATAATGCAACCCTGCATCGCCCCTCTTTTCACCCTCTACACATTTACCCTTTGTTTTCTCTAATATTTAACCTACAGACTTTTTAATATACAGACAGCCTTTCTTTCCTCCTTGAGTGGTGAGAGGATTACAGCTATTTCAGTGGTCTTTGCAGAAATATATCTGTCTTGTTTCTGTTTTGTAGAATTGGATGGATGAGGACCTTGAGTGGGTGGCAGGCTACTAGTTCCACAAGCAGCAATAGTGGTTGTAAGAGTCCCGCAGCAGAGTCCTCATGGGGGCTTTGGACTTGGGGCGCATGTTAATGACCCTAGCAAGCAGTAAAGGCGGCTGCAGCAGTCCCTCCACAAATAGCATTTGTCCTCAAGTGACTGTAGCTTCCAGGTAGCTCTGTTCTCACTTTACCTTCTCCTTTTCTTTTCTTTCTTTATCCCTGTGTTATTCACTCATCAAGTCAGTATTTCAGGGGGAACTATGTGCCAGGCATTTCCAGTGGCCATTTCGTGTCTATACCTGCTAAGGATATTTTCTGAGGTGTTCATTATTTCAAGAACCTAGCTGTTCTGAGCAATGTTTGTGACTTGAAGCGTGGGGAGATTTGTTAGCACATTATGTTAGTGAAATCAGATTGTTAGTATACTAAGTGAAGATTATGTTGCTATTCAGGTGGAAGTCTCTGGAAAGTTTTTGTGTGGTTGAGTGATTTAGGATTATAAATATGTGTCTGTAAATCTACACATCTATGGATTTGCGATTCAGGGTAATTCCGTTATTTTGTAAAATAACATGGTTCCTCAAGATTTGTAAATTACCATGTTTTTCATTTTTGTATTAGAAATATTTATATTTATTTTTGATATCACTTGGATGGGGTTCCCAAATCTTTAGGTAAAACTTCCTCTGTCAATAATTTAATCTGTAAACAAATATACTCAGTTTTAAAAGTCTGTGAGCAAGACTCTTGCTAAGGTGAATTATTTCTCCTTAATTTAGAAATTTCTTCTTTCTCTCCTCATACCACTCTTACCACCATTCCTACTTTGAAACACAGATAGAGAAACATTGCAAAGATTCATTATTAGAAGAGAGTGAAGGGTTATATGAAGAGTGGTGATGTAACACCTTTATGGGTATTAGCCATTTTTTCTGGTAAATGAATGAGGAATGGGATGGTATTAGACATACTGTGAAATGTTAAAATCACTGTAAGCATGTCTGGGTTACTTCCCTGCTCCTTCAGGAGATGTTTGACGTGATTAACCGTGAGACTGATGTGTTGCTAGAATCCAGATTTGTATTTCTTTGTTTCTTGTCTCCTCATCCTACAGGCAGCTTGATAAAAAATAAGTTGCAGCCAGTTCTACATGTGTGGAAATGGTGTGTGTACACATTTACCGTTATAGCTCTTGGTTGAGAAAATTTTTTGAATCATTTATATACAGATCTTGTAAACATTCTGAAAGACATAAATTTAGATGGAGTTCTGGTAAGGTTCTGGTTTATTATTAATTGTAATCATGGGTCTCTAGTCTCAGTTTTCACATTTGCAGAGTGGATCACAAGAGGAACTTTTGTAATTGTTTTTGTACACATGGGAAGCTGAAGCCTAGAGAGGCCCAAGTTTAAAATAAGTGGCTAATCCAGAACTAGAAATTCCACTCTGCTCATCTATTAATACACCACAGTTTAGGAGGGTTTTCCATATTCCCAGTGTTTTGTTGAAATCGATGCGAGTGAGGGCTATAGATACATGTAGTTGTGACATGTAGGCATGATGTATTTACTTAAAGGCGACTTGTGGTGTTATCATTGCTATCAGCACAGCTGGATTGTTGAATTTAACACTAGATTCACAAAGTTTCTTAAGTCTGTGCCGGTATACGAGGTATTAAGTCAAGATGAAGGGCAATTGTAACCTTCAGGTCAAAAGAAAATTAGTGATAGTTGAATATATACAGTCAGCTCAGGCACTCTTAAGCCCATTTCAATGCTAAAAGGACCTAATTGAAAGTATAAATTGATCTGGTTAGGTTAAGGGAGGAAAAATAGGTTCTTATTAAATGCTGTCGAAAGAGGTTACAAACAATAGGTTGAATAGATGGTTTAATTTAACTTTGGAGATCAGTCTGTGACTGATGACACAGGAAGACTGTCTAGAATACATTGCTTTGCAGATGACTTAAACAGACAATACTGATAAAGCCTGTCATGTGAATTTCCTTCTTTACTGAGTACACAGTATGCTTAAGTGGTATGCTGTGCAGTGCTTCCAATCTGCTGTGCCTGCCATCTGCGCAAGCAGAGTGAGAGAGAAGAGAGTGTGGAAAGGAAATAGATGTGTTAGTTGTAAGGAATCTGTGTGAACACTGGGTGCCACTCATGACACACTGAGCGGTGAGTGGTTTTTCTTTGTACCCAGTTCAGCCAGCTGTCTGTAGACTGGAGGCTTGAAACACATTCAGCTCTCAGCTTCACCTTGTGGATATTGTGGTACCTATGCTTGAGACCAAGTAGAAAATCCAAAGACAGTAACCATGATCTTGCCACCCTGTCATATTTTTCTCAATTTTCTTTTTTTGGAGGGGGATAGAATCTTCATGCTGCTTTAGGGTTTGACACCATTGTTGAGGTAGATGTAATAAACCTAGCATTTTTTACTTTGCCTAAATGGAATCTTTTTGGAAAGAAATTATACTATAAAACAAGTTTCCTGAGAAACATTTAAATACTTTTTTAAAAGGTCAGTAAGACCTATAAGTGAGAAAATTGCTTCAAAATCTTACGAGTTGTAACCATGTGAATGATGGAGAAGTTGTATATGGGTAAAAGGAATTGACTGGCAGAATCTAACCTATATAGCTTTGTCAGTAGGTAAATCTCATGTTTGAATCTGAGGCTTATAACTTGTAAAGCCGTTCTTTGTGTATGCATATGGTTACCTTTTTGATATAAACATAGGAGCCCTTATAAAACTGTGTTAATCATGAGTCATCTGGTACCTCCTTAGGAATTAACATAACCTTATATAGATGACTAATAATACAAAGCCACTGTGGTTTCTGTGGTTTTTACCAGCCATGGCTCTAGTTCTGAAACATTTAAAATGAGACTCGCTCCCTCTTTTAAAAATTTTTTTGGACAAAGAGCTGTCTTATCAGAAAACTGCAGTAACTTAAGCAGATCCATAACTGGAGGGAATTAATAACAGAAAGTTTTTGTTGACACCAGGAAGTAGATTAAATAGTGCAATTGTGGTAATGAGTACCATATATGATAAGCTCGAGCCACCTGGGTTTTATTAGGCTGCTTGATACTTTGATCACAATATTATTTCAAGGCTTGTCTATTTAAATTGCTAAGGTTTCTTGTCATCTTTGTGATTTAGACCATAATTTCTTTCACTGCAGAGAGATTTTTGAAAAGAAAGGCCCTGGCCAAGCTGAAATTCTGGGGAGGTGCAAGTTCAACAGCTCAGCAATCCTTAGAACGAGAAAAGCTTTTAAACAAAATTAAAAGCTTGAAAGTACAGCAGTTTAGTATCAAGTTCATCTGACTTTGCTTCTCTTTAGATTTTTACTTGGATCATAATTACACTTTTGTTTATCATATAGTAGTGGGGCACTATAATGCTGTTTGGCATAATTCAGTTAATTATTGTTTGATATAAATACATGCGTTTAAAATATATATTTCATGTTTTGAGAATGTGGTACTGCTATTGATTTCCCTTCAGCTGGTATTAAGTGGTTTTGATGAGCATCTTTGAGAATTTATGGAAAGATTTTTTAACTACTTCACCCATAATGAATAAATTATACTAATCACAGAATTTGATAAATTGTCTTGCTTTTTTGTCTTTGAACTTGAAATGTTAAACTTTAGTTAGCCTGTTGATATAGATGAATGAAATTTTTAGTCATTAAAATCAACAGATATTCCTTCTACTAATTTTAGAAATAGTCTTTCACAAGTACCTAATAGTATCTTTGTTAAGTATGATACTTAAGCAAATGTTTTGGCCTAGGGACATAAATATTCATTTTGATTAGTAAAGAGAGGACAGGGAAGATTTAATAATTTAAGATGTTATTGTCCTTAGCATATTAAAAGTGCTGTTTTGAAAATTTACATGTAAAATGCTTGTACATTTATTGATGTGCTTATTAATTTTCACTGTCTTGAGTTTTGAGTACTCTTACAGCTGTTGTTAACTTGGCTTGAAGTTTCCATGTCTCAGTATAACTTTTAAGCCTTAAGTGGTTAAAGGCACTTAAGACTATAATGGTCTTCTTTTAATATACTTGATTTGCCCTTGGTATTGAAAGAAGCGTATAGAAGTGTTAGTCAGTCAACAGCCTTTTTGTTTTCCATGATAAGACAAAGGAAAAACTATTAAAAATAGGAAAATGTTTGATCATTGGAAAAATTGCTGACCAAGAGCTTTGTAACATTCTTATTTTAGAAAGTAGGTAGTGCTTTTATGTTTTAGAGGTTTGTAACTCATTGATTGAGGAAAGGTGAACTCCTATAAAATGCAGAGACATAGATTTAGGAACAAGCAGGTGATACAAGCAGAGTAAAATGAGGCTTGTCACTTAGTTTGGGGGAATGGTCTGAAATAATAATAAAGTCAGATTATGGAAGACAGAATGCTTGAAAAAAAGAGGCTTAAACTTGAAGCAGTTGTGTGTCATTCTAGGTTCCCCAGCAGAGGTATGAGGGTATAAAATCTATCTGTCTGACTTGGTCTAGAAGCAGGAAAAACAAAATGGATAATGGGGGTTTGAATGAAATGTGGGCAGTAGCAATAAGAGTGAAAAGGTGATACTAGACAGTTGGAAGAAATGGCAAAAGGTTGAGTTCAGGTTTATACACACATTTTGAGGGCTTGACCTCATGTATCAAATAGCTTTAGTATCTGACATATTCTGAAGAATTAAATCCTGTTTGTCATCCCTTTTCCTCTTGCATAATTTGTGAAAAGCATCTGTTCTGAGATACTGGTGTGTATGACAGAGCAGGTGGGTAAGGTAAATGTGAGCTATTGATAACCAGCAGGGCACAATACAAGCTTTACTAAAATATTAAATATTTTTCAATTCAGGGAGCTTTGGGGGGCATTTTGAAAAGTACATGTGTTGTTTGGAAGTGTGATATAGCTATGGATTGATATTTTTAGGGCTGTCTTAACAAGAGAGGATTAAAGCTCCAAAGGACAGAACTAAGATGTACTAAAAATAGAAATAAGGAGTAAAGAAGATTTACTTCACTATTCTGACAGAACTGTCCATTCATGGGACAGAATTCTTTAGACAGTCACGTCCTGTCTTGAGAATAGTTTTTACAAGTTGGTAGATTCATTCATTCATTCAAAAGATATTTACTGAGTCCAGCTATTTCAGGAACTTTGCCAGATAATTAGAGACAACCTAGTGAACACCTAGAGGAGAGAAACAAGATAGTTAACCAGGTGAAATAATTATAAATTGTGTTAAGTAGTGTGGAAGAAATAAACAGATACTGTAGCAGGTGGTACCCCACCTTAAATGGGTCCCTTCTGAGTCCCTGGTACTGAGATGTATTCAGCTGTTTGAGAGCCAGGAGTAGAAGAAAACCAAAGGCCATCTCTGAGGTGGGAATGAGCTTGCCGTTGTCTAGCAACTCTCGGAAAGCTTGGCTATCTGAATAAATCCTGCTGAGTGAGAAACAAGGGGCTCTGTCATTTAGAGCCTTATAGGAATTTGGGTTTTGTTCAGTAAGTAGCAAGAAGTTACTGAACTGAAGAGTCTTAAGTTAATGTAGTTGAGTTAATGACTGTCGTGTTCTTTATAATCCTGTGACTCAGTCTCAGATTTTTCTTCTTGGTGGTGTATTTGAAATATTTATGAAACTTAGCTTGGTGATTGAATGCATTAGTGATAGTGTTCATTCCAAGAAAGTTTATCTGTGGCTACTGGATAACTTTTTTTTTTTTTTTTAACTTTTTGTTCTGTATAGGAGTATAACCAATTAACAAATGTTGTGATAGTTACAGGTGAACAGGGAAGGGGCTCAGCCATACATGCATGTATCTGTTCTCCGTCAGACTCCTCTCCTGTCCAGGCTGCCACATAACATTGAGCAGAGTTCCATGTGCTATACAGTAGGTCCTTGTTGGTTATCCATCTAAATATGGCATTGTTTACATGCCCATCTGCAATTCCTTAACTGTCCCTTCCCCCCCAGCCCCCACACCCCTGGCAGCCATAATTTTGTTCCTAGATAACTTTTATAAACAAGTTTTTCTGGAGTTTTTATTTTTTTATTACATTTTTTATTTTGAAATAATGTTGGGTGTACTGAAAACTTGCAGAGATAGTTTAGAGAGGTTTCTATAGTCCTCAGCCAGGCTTCCTCTAATGTTATCATCTTAACATTCCTGTGGTACATAAGTCTAAGAAACCAACATTGGTACATTACTGTTAACTAAACTCCAGACTTTATCCAGATTTCACCAGTTTTTCCATTAGTGTCCTTTGCTTTTCTGGGATGCAGTCCAGGATTCCACATTACTTTTAGTCTTCGTGTCTCCCATAGTCCTCTCTGGTCTATTGCCATTCCTTGGTCTTTTCTTGTTTTCCTTCATCTGGGTAGTTTTGAGGAGTACCAATTAAGTGTTTTGTAAAATGTCCGTCAGTTTAGGTCTGTCAGGTATTTTTTCATGATTAGACTAGAGTTTTGAGGAGAAAACCCACCATGGTGAGTGCTCTTTTTACTACGTCCTGTTGGATGGTAGAACGTTATGCACATGACATCGCTGGTGATGTCAGCTTTGGTCACTTGGATAAGGCGGTATCTGATATCCTTTTTGAATTATCACTCTATCTTGGAAATCTCTATAATTTACAGAAACGTTAGAACATTGATATTTCAGTTGAAAAAGAGTTTCTCTCTTGGAAGAAACAACTCAGATAACTTTGCAACTTTACTGTCTACTTCTAATAGTTTAATATCTAAACAACATGGGCAGAGTTGTATATTATGTGCTGTAACTTTTCACATAAGTTAGATGAACTTTTTTTTTTTTTTTTTAACTTTTACACTGTGTTGTCTCAGACATACTATTGAGTATCTAAATTCATTCTGGCTGATTCAGATTCATCTCTTACAGAATATGAATTGGATGTTGGAGAACATTCATTATAGCTCACCAGAACTTCAATATCAGGAATATTTGATGCAGGAATTAACATTTTCCCAAGTGTGGTCCTACACAGTATTATTGGCAATAGTTTGTATACACTGCAAAATACCTTGTGTACAAAGGACCTCTTCAAACTTTCACATTTGGTGTCCACACAACTTTGACCGCCAGCATAGCGTATACTACCACTGTGAGAGCTTCACATGGACATACAGTTGGTAAAATTAAGAGATGAAGAAAAAAATGCTTGAAATAATTGAAAACCAGCCTTAAATAGCTTGTTTTTTCCTTTGGGATGTTTGAAACATTTCAGATATTTAACTTCCCAGTTAAGAAAATAAGAAAGGATGTACGGCTGTCCCTTGGTACCCAAGGGGGATTGCTGCTAGGGCCCCTGCAGTCAGTGAAGACCAGAATCCACAGATGCTCATGTTCCTTATCTTTTATATTCTTGTTTTGGAACTTTTTGCAAGTTTTGTTTTCCCTTCCTTGAATGCTATCAATCTACAGTTGATCATATGTGATACATGGGAGATTTGGAAGCTTGATTATTTTGAAATTTCAGGGACATCCCTTTGATTTCCCCGTTTTGCAATCCTTAAACTTCTGTTTGATTGTTGACTCCAAGTGTCTCTTCATATCTGTTGACTAACCTTATTATGGCTCTTTGTACGGGGAAAAAAGCAATTGTACATAAAAATTTTGCTATTGTTGGTAAAATAGGTATTTTTCCTAGCTATTAGTAAGAACATAGCAAGAAGTTTTCATTTTTCTCTTTTTAACTGGGAAAGATCACTAAAAAGTAAAACTCTTGAAAACTAGCCATGAGGAGGCAGTAATCTTTGAATATTGTCATTATCATCATCGTCGTCGTCATTATTATTGTATTGGTGATGATAACATTACAACCTCAGTCGTAATGGTTAACATTTATTGAGCACTGAAATGGCAACCCACTCCGGTATTCTTGCCTGGAGAATCCCATCGACGGAGGAGCCTGGTAGGCTGCAGTCCATGGGGTTGCAAAGAGTCGGACACAACGGAGCGACTTCACTTTCACTCTTGTGTTGAGCACTTGGCATGCATTGAATATAATCCCCATGGCTACTTGATGAAGTTAAGTTCTGTACTGTTCCCAGGTGGTACTTGGTTATGTACAATTGACTGTATAGGAAGTGATTTCAGAAGAGGAAGCCACTTACGCACTAGTTTGGAACTAGCGGAATTTGAGCTAAATCTTGAGGATCCGTGGTTCCTGCTTTTCTCTCTTGCGACATTACCCTCAATTCCCGCCCCTCCCCCGCTTTATGCCAGCTGTACTAAACCGCTTGTTTTCTGCCCAAACCAAAATCTGCCTTGTTCCTGGATAGTGGATTATTCTGTTCTCTTAATTTGAAATAATTTTAGATTTGTAGAAATTGCAGAGAGTCCTTGTATAACCTTCACCTAGGTTCCCTTATTATTAATACCTTTTATAACCACGGTGCATTTGTCAAAACTAAGAATTGGCACAACACCATTAGGTAAAGTACAGATTTCATCTGTATTTCTCTAGTTTTCCTGCTTACATTCTTTCTCTGTTCAAAGGTCAGGTCGGGATGCCTGTTGCATTTAGTTGCCACGTTTCTTCCGTCCCCTGCATCCACCTTTCCTTGTGTCTCCTGACTGGCATTTTGGGAAGCACTGCCAGGTCTGGTCTCCACTGTCTGTTGGTTTGGTTTGTCTGTTGCTTTCTCATGGTTTGATTGAGGTTATGGAATTTGGGGAAGGATACAGGAGAAATGCCTTTCTAATCACGTCATACTGGGAAGGCCATCATCTCAGCATGTCTTAGTACTGATGAGACTAACCTTGGCCACTCGGTTTAGGGGGTGACGGCCAGGTTTCTCCACAGAATAGTTACTATTTGTCCCTAGAAGTAAGTTACTGCTTAAGGGGAGAGTTAAGTTCCGCCTCCTGGTGGGAAAAGTAGCAAAGAATTTTTGGAGATAAATGAAAACGCTTCAGTAACTAGTAAATATTATGAGGACTGTCAGACTTAATCTTAATTACCTTTTTCTTTTATTCACTTTTATTAGACTGGATGTTTACTGAGCTCAGGAGCTAAGATGTATTGTTTCCCTTATATGTAGAACAGTGACATAGGGTAAATGCGCAATAAAATGTTTGTTGAATGGCTAGAACCAAAAAAGGGAGATTGTAAATTACATACAAAGCTAAATTAGTTTAAGTTGATCCTTTAGGTAGTGGAATAGTATTAACAGTGTTTGAATAATGTAACAAAAATTTTTAGTGTTTTAGTTTTCCTTAGTTTTAATTTTGTTTGTGATTAAAGAATATATTCTTCCCTGATTTGAACATATTTAGAAAAAGTATTTTTTCTTCTTAGCTTTGAAGGACAACTGATTAGAATAAAGAAATTTAACAAAATAAATTTAGACCAGAAGTCTTATTATATGATTAAAGGTAGCTGGTTGAATGTTTTGAGCATACTCTGTATTTAGAAGGGTGGATTTAACTTAGGAAAGCATGTAATTTCTAAGTAAATTAGCAGTGATAGAAAATTCCCATCCCATTTCTCAAAAAAGGTGTTTAAAAGTACCAGTGTTATGTTTAACCTAACTTTTCCTAACTTTTACCTTATAAATGGACTCTCTGAACTCCAAGCATGCTAAATTTAACTTCCATATTAGATTCCATTTTTACTTATGGATGCTCTGCCTTCCCTTCAGACTGTATAAATCTTTTTTTTTTTTTTTTTAAGAATGTTGGTTGATTCACTAAAAACAGGAACAATAGACTATACTTGCTCTTGGCCATTGACGGTTTTGCTAAGTAGTGACTAAAAAGTGAAGAGGAGTTTTCTTTAAGAAGTTGAAGGCTTAAGGAAATTGATAGTTGGTTTTAGTCTTTTGTTTCCGCTGCTGTTGCCACCATCCTACTCAGGATGAGTTTTGTTACCTTCTAGACAGTTAAGCAGTCTTGCACCAATGCCAGATAATCATTGCCTACTTGAGACTGTTAAAATGCTGTCTTTTCTTTTATTATTTTCATTAAAAAAACAAACTACATTGTCATTTGCCATTGATCTTACTGGTCCTTGCTCTCAGAAGAAAATAATGATAGCACATATGTGCTCATTTAAATTAACCATTTTGGTGAAATATAAGGGAAAAGTTTGTTGAACTTAGAGGAGTCAAACGTCAAGTGTTTTACTGACGACAAAAATTGTTGGGAAGTAAAATTATGAAATGGATGGAAATGTAAACAAATGTTACCAAATCAATTTTAATTAGTAAAATGGAACGTATAGCTCAGTGACTTTAGACATACACACCCAAATAAATGTATGTATGTCTATATGTAAAATATGTGTAAATTCTTAACAGCTCCACTGCTGTCCTTTGCTAAGATGAGCCACAGATACTAACAATATCTTGCATCTCTTGGTAGAAAAAAATCATAATGAAATTTAGGGATTGGCAGCATTAAAGAATTGGAATTCACATGAGAGATTAGAAATTTCTCAAAATGAGGAAGGAGAGTGATTGTGGGAAGAGGTTTTGAAATAGAGGCTGTTGCATGACCAGTGTACTGATTGATAGATGTGGAGTATGGAAAAAAATTAGTCCTCCAGCTTTAGTTTCCACCTCTGTAAAATGGAGACAGTTGATACCTACAACATAGGGTATATTGACCTTTGTACCACTGACAGTGGGCAACTATATAAGCTCTTTGTATTTTAACAATGTTCAGATCTGGTTTAAGAAAAAATGTTAAACTGCAAGAAGACTAGTTTGAGCATTGGTGGTGGCAGTGACCAGAGGGGTAGAGATGAGAAATTTGATGTCTTCTGGGTAATTTGCATTAGTGAGTGACAAGTAAGTCTAGACTTGTAGACTAGACTTACATGATCTAGAAAATTGCACCTTAATCTCAATTTTGAATTAAATGTGTAGGAAATGTATAGGTTTATTTTTTTGAATAACCAGCCATGTCAAATTTATTTTATATCACATCGATCAACATGTTAAAGCTATGGTAATAATAACTGTTAGAATTATTTTGCATGTGAAACCTTAGATACCTAATAGCATGATCATACCTCTCTAGTATGGTGGTTCAGGGATAGGATCTTGCAACAGTCGAATGTGATCTGCTCTTGACTGTGGTGATACCATCTACCTTTAGGGTTGTTCTGGGGATTAAGTAAGAATGCATGTAAAACATTAAGACAGTACCTGATTCATAGTAAACACTTAATGAGTGGTAGATACCGTATTTTTCACAAAAGCATAACTCTGGGTACATTTAGAGTACAATTTTGAGTTCATTATAGCTTGGAAGCATATGAAATATGTAAAGTCTACCTTCTGTGGTAGCATAATTTAACTTAATCAGTTGTGATTATGTTTATTGCATTTCAAGATCAAGCCTTGTTGAGAGGTCTAATTTGCATTGTATAATTCAGACTAATCAGGGCAAGTTGAAATTTAGGAGATTTTTAAACAGTGTGATATTTAATAGGAACAAATAAAGATTTAGGCCCTGAGGGAAGAAACGTAAACCATTAGTACTAATTCGGTGTGAGGAGGATAGGCTCAGAAAGAGGTTCCTAGTAAAGGGGGCAAAAAACTGTTTGTAACCTAATGCAGAAGGAGCCCCACCTCTTTGAAGTGTAAGGCATAGGGAGAGTGGCTTGTGTATAGACAATAGAGGGTTGTGGGCACTCTTTGTACGTGCCTGTGCTGTGTGCTTAGTCATGTCCAACTTTGTGATCCCATGGACTGTAGCCTGCCAGGCTCCTCTGTCTATGGAATTTCCAGGCAAGAATACTGGAGTAGATTGCCATTTCCTTCTCCAGGGGCTCTTCCCAGCCCCAGGGATCTAACCCATGTCTCTTGCGTCTCCTGCATTAGCAGACCGATTCTTTACCACTGCGTCACCTAGGAACCATCCTAATTCCACTTTAATTCATAAAGCTCACTGGTAGAGCGAAGCCCCATATTGTTCCCAGTTTGTAGCAAGGTATTTATTGGTAGTAGAACAAAGGAGGAAAGTGAGCAGATTTGCCAGCCTTTGGGTTGGTGAAGGCAGCAATAGCTCTTCAGTATCCAGATGTCTTCAGTGTTCAGTATCCACCAGGGCTCCCCGGTGGCTCAGTCCGTAGTCTGCCTGCAATGCGGGAGACCTGGGCTCAATTCCTGGGTCAGAAAAATCCCCTGGAGAAGGAAGTGGCAACTCACTCCAGTATTCTTGCCTAGAGAATTCCATGGACAAAGAAACCTGGTGGGCTACAGGCCATCATGAGGTTACTAGAAGTCGGACACGGCTGAGTGACTAACACACACATCCAGATGTATATAAATAGGCATGCATTTTTTTAAATGCTTTTCTAAAATCTTAAAATTCTATCCTTTTTTAATTCTTTCTTATAAAAAATTTTCATCCAGGCGAAGTATTTCCCTAGGGGTGATCTGGAACTCCTTGGAAAGCCACAGTGAGACTACTGTGTCTGTGCCCTTATTGTAACACAGGCAGGCTTGGTGTCCTAGCCTTTTTTTGTTTGACTGCATATTCTGCCTTAACTGTTTCTATTTCATTTGCTTTGTTTTCTTTAAAAAGGTTTTTTGTTTGTTTGTTTGTTTTTGGCTTTTCATTCTAGTTTTGGAGCAGGGGTGTTCTGCCTCACATATTTTATAGTCAGATTTATACTTCATTAATTTTACTCTTAAATTATATGGATTTTTTTTCTCAAGAAGACTAAGCAAGATACAAGGATTAAGCATGATATGTGGTAGAAATTTGATATCATGCTAATATCACCCCATCCCTCTCCATTGTAAGTATTCTGAAGCCCTAGTCATTGGACCCTATATTTCAGGCAGAAATAATAACCTATTTCAGAAACAATTTGTGTAGTGCTTTGGGATCTCCTTCTTGATGTAGTCATGAAATATGCTGATCTTTTATCAAGTCTTAATTATTACTTTATTATATCAAGTCTTTATTATTATTCGTGACTGTTGCTTATTGGGCTTCACTGATAGCTCAGTTGGTAAAGAATCCGTCTGCAGTGCAGGAGACCCCAGTTGATTCCTGGGTCAGGAAGTTCTGCTGGAGAAGGACTAGGGTACCCACACCAGTATTCTTTGGCTTGCCTTGTGGCTCCGCTTGCAATGCGGGAGACCTGGGTTTGATCTCTGGGTTGAGAAGATCCCCTGGAGAAGGGAAAGGCTACCCACTCCAGTATTCTGGCCTGGAGAATTCCATATGCATATACGACATGTATATGCTATTCAATACATGAATATGAATATGGAATTCTGTGGAGAATTCCACAGACTGTATAGTCCATGGGGTCGTAAAGAGTCGGACATGGCTGAGCGACTTTGATTTTCAAAAAACAAGAAGAGTGGTGATGTCAGAGGTCATAGGAGTGAGAGGTACTCATTAAGGTCTCAGAGCTACTATATAAGATATAGATTCAGTGTGGGTATCAGATAAAGGATTTTTGAGAAACAGATAGTACTTTTCCTGAGACTCCCTTAATTGTGGTGTGGTCTTGATTCTTAGTCATTTATTATGCCAATACATTCTCTAAATGTTTTGTCTAAGTCCCACTTAGGTTAGATTTTAAAGCAATATTTACTTTTAGTGCAAGATAATACGTGAGGTGGTCTTTTCTGTAAATGAGAAATTTAATTGGTCCTTACTGCATTGATGCCTTATATATAATTGAGGTCCTGAAAAAGTACGTAGTTTGTATGTTTGCACATCTAACAGTCTTTTCAAATGCACTGAGAATTTGCCATTAAGAGGAATCTTAGGTAAGTTTTATGAAGGGAATGGTTCTTTTCTCCAGTTTCTATTAGTTTATTTCATATTATTGACATCATTGTAAACTTTTATTGGATTTCGAGAGCCTTTCAAAGTGCTTGCAAAATTATGTGTTTATCTTCCTGTGCTTTTTATCCCTCTAGTCCTTTAGATTTAGTTCAGTCCTATAAGTAAAAAGGGTGGTGTTAGAGTGGGATGCTAGGAGGATCTCTTCAGTTCAGTTCAGTCGCTCACTAGTGTCCCAGTCTTTGGGACCCCATGAATCGCAGCACGCCAGGCCTCCCTGTCCATCACCAACTCCTGGAGTTCTCCCAAACTCGTGTCCATCGAGTCAGTGATGCCATCAGCTATCTCATCCTCTGTCGTCCCCTTCTCCTCCTGCCCCCAATCCCTCCCAGCATCAGAGTCTTTTCCAGTGACTCAACTCTTCTCATGAGGTGTCCAAAGTATTGGAGTTTCAGCTTTAGCATCAGTCCTTCCAATGAACACCCAGGACTAATCTCCTTCAGAATGGACTGGTTGGATCTCCTAGCAGTCCAACTCTCACATCCATACGTGACCACTGGAAAAACCATAGCCTTGACTAGACGGACCTTAGTTGGCAAAGTAATGTCTCTGCTTTTCAATATGCTGTCTAGGTTGGTCCTAACTTTCCTTCCAAGGAGTAAACGTCTTTTAATTTCATGGCTGCAGTCACCATCTGCAGTGATTATGGAGCCCCCAGAAATAAAGTCTGACACTGTTTCCACTGTTTCTCCATCTACTTGCCATGAAGTGATGGGACCAGATGCCATGATCTTAGTTTACTGAGTGTTGAGCTTTAAGCCAACTTTTTCACTCTCCTCTTTCACTTTCATCAAGAGGCTCTTTAGCTCCTCTTCACTTTCTGCCATAAGGGTGGTGTCATTTGCATATCTGAGGTTATTGATATTTCTTCCAGCAATCTTGATTCCGGCTTGTGCTTCTTCCAGTCCAGTGTTTCTCATGATGTACTCTGCATAGAGGCAGATTTTAGAAAGCATTGCTATGAACAAAGCTAGTAGAGGTGATGGAATTCCAGTTGAGCTATTTCAAATCCTGAAAGATGATGCTGTGAAAGTGCTGCACTCAATATGCCAGCAAATTTGGAAGACTCAGCAGTGGCCACAGGACTGGAAAAGGTCAGTTTTCATTTCAATCCCAAGGAAAGGCAATGCCAAAGAGTGCTCGAACTACCGCACAATTGCACTCATCTCACATGCTAGAAAAGTAATGATCAAGATTCTCCAAGCCAGGCTTCAGCAATACGTGAACCGTGAACTTTCAGATGTTCAAGCTGGTTTTAGAAAAGGCAGAGGAAGCAGAGATCAAATTGCCAACATCCTCTGGATCATCAAAAAAGCAAGAGAGTTCCAGAAAAATATCTATTTCTGCTTTATTGACTGTGGAGGATTTCTTAGCAGGTTGTTAATTTAGAAAACAGGACCTTCTCTGCCGTGTTAAGAAGTGAGCACTGGGAAAAGGGAATTTTCTATTGGTGATTTCATTAGCTGTGAGCAACCTCTGTTCCAAGAGGAATAATGTAAAAAGTGAAGTCCCTCAGACGTGTCTGACTCTTTGCGACCCCATGGCCTGTAGCCTACCAGGCTTCTCCATTCATGGGATTCTCCAGGCAAGAATACTGGATTGGGTTACCATTTCCTTCTCCAGGGGATCTTCCCGACCCAGGGATCGAACCCGGGTCTCTCGCATTCCAGGCAGACGCTTTACCCTCTGCGCCACCAGGGAAGCCCTTGTGTCTAATCTCCCAAACCTTAAAATTGAAAATAGAAACTTGTACATCCCCCTCCTCATTTTTTATTTTTAATAGAAGGGCATTTCTTTTGTAGCCTTTAAAAAGTTTATTTCTTTTATTTAATAAAAGTTCCTGGTAGTAGTGTTCTGAAGCAAAATTAAAATTTAAATAACTGAAAAGTGCATAGAGTGTGGCAGGCAAGAAATGCAAGATGATTTAGTACATGTTAAACAACCAAAAGAAAGAACACTTGAATACATTATTCGGAGTGCCCTTGGGGTTTTTTAAGCATGTGTCTCCCTTCTTCCTCCCTCCCCCTGATTGCCCATGCTGGGTTTGCAGGGAGTGGAGGGGACGTGATGGTCAAAACCAAAAGGTGGCATTTGGTCTTGAACTAGAGTCTGCTCTGCGCACCGTTAGCAGCATTTCCTTCAAAGTGCGGTATGTATGTGTATCGTGGATGCAGTTGTTGTTTAAAATAGAAAATGAAAGTTTTTCTTATATCTCCTAACTTAAATGTTTGCTCTCGTTAGAAGCTGCCACATCAAGCTTATTATGTAACAAGTCATGCTTGCACTAAGATTGTTTATTAAATGCCTCGTGGGCGTTACTTTTCCAACAAAGGTCCATCTAGTCAAGGCTGTGGTTTTTCCAGTAGTCATGTATGGATGTGAGAGTTGGACTGTGAAGAAAGCTGAGCGCCGAAGAATTGATGCTTTTGAACTGTGGTGTTAGAGAAAACTCTTTCAAGTCCCTTGGACTGCAAGGAGATCCAACCAGTCCATCCTAAAGGAAATTAATCCTGAATATTCATTGGAAGGACTGATGCTGAAGCTGAAATTTCAGTACTTTGGCCACCTGATGCGAAGAGCTGACTCGTTTGAAAAGACCCCGATGCTGGGAAAGATTGAGGGTGGGAGGTGAAGGGGACTACAGAGGATGAGATGGTTGGGTGGTATCACCGACTGAATGGACATAAGTTTGAGTGAACTCCAGGAGTTGGTGATGGACAGGGAGGCCTGGCGTGCTGCAGTCCATGGGGTCCCAAAGAGTTGGACACGACTGAGTGACGGCACTGAAATGGATCTATGAATACTAGGAAACAGTGTTTACCTGAAGAGTAAGCATTGGGGTTGAGGGTATTCTCAAAGATACAACACTGTCACTAATTTTGGTGTAAATGCTTTGCCTTAGATAGATATGATACTGTTTATATCATTCTCACATTTGTCAGAGCCGTTAATATGTTGAGAATAGTGGCTTTCTTCTTAGTCACTTGCTTAATTTAGCAAATATACTTAAAGCATTTTCTACCTGTATTTTAAATCTTCTTTAACGTGAATACATGCAACAGAACTAATCTTTGAATATTTGCTGTATCTATTATGTTAAGACATTTTTCTTTTACACACTGAGAATGATAAGAAAAGTAGGTTATAATTAGACCCTAATGTAAGTTAACCGAGAAATGATAGTAAGAATCAAAAGTAATGTTAACAGCAGTCGGAAGAATTAATAATTTCAGTACACCCTTTCCTGGGCTTCAGTGTCTGCAATCTTAGTTCAGTGTCTGCAGTACTTAGCAAGCAAAGTAAGTTGCCTCTGCTCAGTTAGAACTTCTTTTCAAATTTCTTGTCCCCCCCAACCATTTTGTATTTTAAAGTGCTGTTGTGGTGGAGTTGAGGGATAAAGAAAGAGATGAGCTGTTTTTCTTTTTAGTTATATTGCCCTCCATCTGATTGTTTCAGGTTGCTGTGTATTCAGAAAATAGACAAGTGACTTCAGTAGTTAGTGATGTGTCAGAGAATTGTCAGCTCCAAGTTTCTAGGCTGACTTTTTGCTTCTAGGAAACAACAACAAAAAGGAGTGGGGGCCAGTAAGAAGGTCCTGGGCTTATTATTTTCTAAGAACTAGTAAGACTGACTTTTAGTAGTAATTGTGAAAATAGAAATGGTTTTCAACAGTTGTTAAAGTGATAGTGATTATTTTGGGTAGAAATATATTATCATATGTGGGAGGAGTAGATTCGGCATTAAGATGTCAGACCCCCCTGGATTTTCTGAGATATGTTCATGTTATATATACTTTCCTACTGATGTGATTCATTTTACCTGTAATAGTTTTAATTAAAATACAGAGAATCTTGCTTTTTAATGTGATAGGGCCTCTGACTGTATTTGAGTTTTTAAGAATATATACAGTTTTAAAAGCCTGTAAAAAGGCCCTAGATTAAAGAAATCTCTCCTGGCCATTCTAATGTAAAAAAAAAAAAAAAACATATAAGAGCCAAGTAGAAAATACTTCATAAAACTCATCAATGGTTGGGTCAGTTTCTCTTGAATTCCTACATCTATTTGCAGGAGAAGTACATAAAACAAACAATTTGATGAACAATTATAGAGCAAACATCCACGGAACTGCTACTTTGGTTAAGAAATATAACACAACCCCTCAAATCTCCCTGATTACAACTCCCTTGCGTTTCCCCTAGAAATACCTAGTATTCTGACTTTTCATGAAGCTTTATCTTGTATAGTTTTTACTATCTGTGTTTTAATGTATTATTAATTTGATTTTATTTATCTTTGAACTTTATAAATATAATGACAGTTATGTTTTCTTTGTTTTGCTTCTTTTAGTCTGCCTTATATTTCTGAGCTAATTCATTTTTTAATTGCTATATCCTATTGTGTGAATCAGAGAAGGCAATGGCAACCCACTCCAGGACTCTTGCCTGGAGAATCCCATGGATGGAGGAGCCTGGTAGGCTGCAGTCCATGGGGTGGCTAAGAGTTGGACACAACTGAGCGACTTCACTTTCACTTTTCACTTTCATGCATTGGAGAAGGAAATGGCAACCCACTCCAGTGTTCTTGCCTGGAGAATCCCAGGAACGGGAGAGCCTGGTGGGCTGCCGTCTCTGGGGTCGCACAGAGTCGGACACGACTGAAGCGACTTAGCAGCAGCAGCAGCAGCCTTGCGTGAATATCACATTTTATTTACTCATTCTGTCCTCAGTGGGCTATTGAATTGTTTCCAATTTTTATGTAAAATGTCTTGGATTTTAAAAGCACTGTATATGTCAAAATGTTTTGTATGCTGAAGTTGGCCATATAGGACCTTTCCTTAAGATATGAATACCAGAGAGATTAGACACCATTCTGTGTTTAGAGCTAGTACTTGAGCTTATTCAGAAAAAGGCATTTCCCTACTCTCTAATATATTTGTGGTGAGTTTGATGTTGCTTCTTTCAGAATTTTTCAAACTTTTCCCTTGCTATTCAAATGTTTCTTTAGTTTTTCCAAGTTATGTGACTATCATACAGATAAAAGTAAGGAAAATTATGGGTTAAATTGGGCTGACTAAATATAGTATTTATTTATTTATTTATCTATTCATTTATTGCTTTGCATTGACAGTAACATTTTCTTGTGTTACATTTAAGCTGTGTTCAGAAGGTGTCTCTTGACTTTCTGAAGCACTATATTTTTAACTAACCTTAACTTGTGTTATCCTCGTAGCTCAGTTGTAGAGAATCTATCTGCAGTGCAGGAGACCTGGGTTCGATCCTTGGGTCGGGAAGATCTTATACCTTGGAGAAAGAAATGGCAGCCTACTCCAGTATTCTTGCCTGGAGAATGCCACAGACAGAGGAGCCTGGCAGGCTGCAATCCATGGGGTTGCAAGAGTCGAATACAACTTAGCCACAAAAGAGAGAGAGAACTTGTAGTATAAGTATATGTAGGCAGTAGTCAGACCTGATTCATGCGAGGTTAGTGTCTTGGGCATTTTAGGTTTCTTACTTGAATGAATGATTGATTGCTTTTGTGACCAAGTTTTTATTACAAGTATCTTTAAAAGGAATCATACAGTACATAAATAACTTTGCAGTCCTCATTGTTAGAGATTTTTGTAAATTTAGGTGATTTTCAGTATATTTGAAAATCATTCCAGGAATGAAAGCAGTCATGGGAAAAGCAGTTTGGAAATGATGCTGTTTTAAAACCCTGTAAAAATGCACCAGATTAAACAAAGTTCTCCTGGCCCTTCTCACTTGGAAAAAAAAATTGAGCCAACTAAAAAATACTTCATAAAACGCATCAAATGGCTGAAACAGTTTCTTGAATTTCTACATCTATTTTTCTCTAGGTAATATAGTGTAGTAACAAATAATGTAATTATAAATTATAGCAGTTATTAGTTTGGAATATTTTAGGCTGCACTGTTGATTAATGTATTTTGTCATAACACTTGGTAATTTGTGTCTTTTACTGGAATGCCAAGGTTGGAAAAGGCACGATGTGTATTTCTAGTCCTTTTCTTGAATGTGTAAACTTTGATTCTTACTAATTAAATTGTTTTGCAGTATTACTTTAATGCAGTACACAGCCTAAAATGCCTTTTGGAATTTTGATGTTTTCTTGGTGGCTCCTTTAAACTTTTTGCATAAGCCGCTTTTAAAGTTAACATGTAAAATTGTTGAGCATATTCCATTTTTCATATTAACTGCTCTGTCTACATTACCTAACTTCAGGCTTTCATTATCATCTCTTGCTGAAATTATTGTGGTAGCCTTTTAACAGGTTTCTTGCCCAAGTCTTTCCTTTTTAGTCCATTCTTCCCTCCAAAGTGATACCTTTAAAAAAAAAAAAAAAAACTTGAAGTCTGAGAGTGTCACTTTCCTACTTTAGAACCCTTGTCTGGCACCTCTGTACCCGCAGAGTAAAGCCCGTGTCTTCCTGGCCTGTGACACTTTGAGATTTGGCTCAGGTGTGTGGTTTCCACCTTATTTCTTCCTTTCCCTGTGCATATTATATAGTATGAGATTGTTTATAGAGCTCCGTAAAAATGTGGAGTCTTTTACACTCTATACCTTGCATGGTGGTTTCCTCAGGCTCAGCTGTAGCTCTTAACTTTTTCTGCCTGGCAAGCTCTTACCCATCCTTCAAAACAGCACAGGATTTGAACCTCTGTAAAGCCTTTTGTTTGCCTGTCCCGGTAGTCCCCTTTGTGTTAACTCTGCAACCCACACACCTTCAATTTATCGTGTGGTATTGCTAATGGGATTTCCAGGTGGCGCTAGGGGTAAAGAATACCACTTGCAATACAGGAGATCTGGGTTCAGTCCCTGGGTTGGGAAGATCCCCTGGAGAAGGCTTGGCAACCCACTTCAGTATTCTTGCTTGGAGAATTCCGTGGACAGAGGAGCCTGGCAGGCTGCAGTCTATGGGGTTCCAGTGAGTCGGACACGACTGAGCGACTAGCACACACATTGCTAATGTGGCTTTCTTACCTACTCTGAGCTGAAGTCAAGGACTATGTCCTGATTTAAAGCTGGCTGTCAACTTTTACTTTTGTGTCTGGAAGTTGAGATAGGTGCTCAAGAAATAACAGGCGGAAGTCATCTGGAACTGGAGAGTTGGGATTCACTCTGTAGTGATGTTTGAATATCTTTTCACATCCTTCTATTTTTAGTGTATTTTGGATTATTTGAGCCCATTTGGTCACTCATCTTTTATTTTCCAGGATCTGTAGACTGTGTTATCCTTTCTGATTAGTAGGTAGTCAAGATATTTACAGAACCATCACAATAATGTGAAATTCCCTCCATAGGGCTTTATCATCGTCTTTGAACTTGGTATAAAATCAATTCCTGATGTGATGCTAAATGTTTTATATTTTAAGTAATATGTTTTTAATTCAGAATACGGAACTCCAAATAAGCTTCATAAATAAAACTTGTAAACTCTTCCCTAAGGCTTTTGTGATTCGTTGTTTAGTCCAGTAGAGAAACGGCTGAAATGGGAAGTTTAGTATTCATTTTCTTCATTGATGACTTCCTGTGTTTAATAGTAGGATTAGTCTGTAATTGTGTTCTCTTTTCTACTGTCAGTAAAGTTTATTGTATTAAAATGCTGAGTAAAATCCATGTCCCTTTCCTGGATACTAATGGAAGTAGCTGATAGTGTGAGGTGATGGAAACATTTTATTTCTAAACACTTTTCAGTTTGCATTTGATTCCTGTTACCCGAGGGGACTGATCCTTCACAGCTGTTAGAAAATGTAAGTGGGTTCTTCTCCTGCTGTGCAGATCTTTCCTTGTTTGGGAACCTTTGATGGCACAGTAGGGGCTTTTAAAAGTGTCACAAATGTAAGGCAATTTATACTGCGGTAAGTGTAGAATTTTGTTGTTGCTGTTTATGGCAGAAAATTGAAAGTTAAAAGTAAATGGAGGAGGAAGGCTACTGAGCGTGGTGTGCTCGTGAAAGCGGCTCTTTTTCGAATTAATAATGCCATTTCTCCTGGTCACCTGGACTTTCTCTCAGTTTTCCTCTTCCATTTCTTCTCTGGATTCTCTTATTGGTGAATTGAAAAATAAAAGAATAGATTGATGGATCACAGACAAGAAGTAGCACACATTTTGACTTGATTAATGCTGAGGTTAAAATATGTGGGAGAGGGATGCAATCAGCAACCCCATGGTGAAAGCAGTCTATTGAATGGTCTGTGTTTTGAACTAAAGGGTGTACTTATTACAGAAATAGTTCTCTGAGTACTCTGTGAGGCCCAGTTGTTAGCACATTGCTGAGAAAAAGAACGCACTCTGTGGTTGAAGAAGATGCCTCTTCAGTACGTGAGGCTTTTACCACTTAGCGTGGAGATGACAGCCATCACATTGGAATACTAACCTTAGCAGCAGATGAGATCCTGAAGCATGTACACATTTCACCAGATGTTCCATTTCTCTTTAGGGCAAACTTCTGGTTAGTTTCTTATATCAGTCACTCTTTAAGAAATCAGAATTTGAAGTTCATTTTATGCAGACCGTGGCTGTTTATAAATAAGAGAAGAGGCACAGGCATTTATAACCTGAAAGACTGGGTGATTTGCATAATATCAAATAAATTGTCCTACAGCCACACTTTATACTTTTGTCATTGATACTGTGTGTGTATATTCTGCACGAAAAGGTTTGTGAAAATACATATTTCAAGAATATATTTCTTATGAAATGAACAGTAAAGTAGTGTTCTTTGTTGGTTGTGCAACAACTATTTATGATTTACATATTCCATCCCAAAAAGTATTTGAAGCAAATGTGAGTTTCTTGCTAATTTGACAATTTAAAACATTTTATAATTGAACAAATTGTGGATATTCTTAATCATAACATCTGCAGGATGTTGATTTATAAACACTATAAAATGTTTTCATGCTATGCATACTTCCTGTAGTGTATGCTTACAGTTCAAAAGAATTATTTTCTTATCTATTTCCTTCAATCTTTCAATTTTACCACTGGTCATAATTCTGAGTCTGGAAAAGATTTCATGATATTCCAAATTTCTGTGTTTTTCCTTCCCATCCATAATGGTTTAGCAGTTTTATGTTAATGTTAGGAGTGTTAACTTTGTAAAAGTAGTGATCTTGTTGAAGAATGCATCATCTTGTTTCTTTGGAATAATATGAATATAATAGCTGCAAGGTAATTAAAAATGAGTATTAATTGAAGAAAGGGAGGAATCTGGCATCTTCTCTTTTGGAAACTTTGCTTTATTTGTGTTCATTCTACATCTTCACTTTAGTGGGGGATCCAGCAAGGACAGTTTTATAGTGCATTTAAGAAGATACACTCTGTTTCTTCCTACTTTCAATCAAATATTTTGGAAAAAGCCCTCATGTCTGCAGGACTTCCATCTGGTGAAAACTTGATCTTTTCTGCCCAGTTTCATCTTGGCTCTCTCCAGTGGTTGTAGCATAATAGCTTCTCTTTGAGATTAAAACACAGAACAAAGACAGGCTCTTTTTATTAATAGTTAAGTGAAAGGCTGCAGATTTGTGACTAGTCCTTTTTCCAGATAGAGAATTATTAGAGACAGGTCTTATTTTCTTCTTTAAAACTCTACATTCTAAAGTTGTGCTACCATAATGGACGGTTCTTAAACTTTCCTTGTCTGTAAAATGGAGATAATAATACCTACACCATAGAACTGTTGGGATGGCTACTAATAAATGTAGACTATTATTATTCATCTTGTGGCTTCGAAAAAATAAAGATGGCAAAAGTTAAAAGAATTCAGTGTATATAACCTGCTTGGGTTGTATAATCATTGAGCACTGTTTTGATCAGAGCATTTACAGAACAGCATCTTTGTGATAACCAGAGATTTTATTTTTTGCTTCTGCCCAATTTTGGTATTGTTTCCTCACAGTTCTTTTTATGAATATTAATATCAGTCTTTTTTTAATAAAAATTTTTTATGATTTAAATAAACATTTTTGCTTTTGTCATACATCCCTGTCCACACACAGCATTTCCAAATTGAGAAATTTAAATAGACCTTGTTATGGACTGAATGTCTGTGTGCCTCCAGAGTCCATATGTTGAAACCCTAACCCCCGTTGTGATGGTACTTAGAGATGGGGCCTTGGGAGGTAACGGGTTAGATGAAACCATGAGGGTGGGGCTCTGGTCTGATAGGATTAGAGTCCCTCTAGGAGCTTGTTCTCCTTCTCTCTTTACCATGTGAAGGCCCAGGGAGAAGGCTGGCAAGCCAGGAAGAGAGCCCTCACAAGGAATTGAATGAGCCAACACTTTGATCTTGGATCCCCCAGCTTTCAGAGCCATGAGTAAGTAAACTTCTCTGGTATTTTGTTATGGCAGCCGGAGCAGATTAGTATACAAGGAACACTCAGAATTGCAGAAGTTATGTAAGGAAGTAGGCTGATGTCTGATACTAAAGAGATAAATTCAGTATTGAGGGCATTGTGACAGTGTCTGGAGTATGGCCCTATCTATTCTTATTCCTGATAGGAGAGCAGATGTGTTTTGAAATTTTTGTTTTATGACACCATCTGTAAGATGTTACTGTTTGTGGATGGTAGGTGTTCTGAGATGTTTTTGACCTTCACCAGTCCTGTGAGTGTAGTTGATTTTCTCTGGACAGGCACTTCGTGTACTAGTCATAATTCACTGTCAGATGATTATCATCTAAGCAGAGGTCCTGGGAAAAGTTTGTGCATCACAACCATAGCAAACAGCATATCAACATTTCGTTTTTATATATTCTCTTGATTAGGTTGTTGAATCGAAGTAACTGGCAATTGGAAGCTAAGACTTATTTCCAGGAAATCAAACATTTCCGGCTGAAGTGGCTTCATGCCACCCTGCAGGTCTTTAATAAAATTCCATTTACATTTTGTAGGGAAGGTAAATTTATTAGATATAGACCAAGCACTTAGAATAATGTTTGCTGTTTACTTATTGCAGGTAATTTAGTCAGAGTATGCATCATCTGCCCTCTTAAATGTGACCTGTAAAGTGTTTTGTGAGGACATTTGATCCATGGTGCTTCTGAAGACAAGGATGTCTGTTTTAAAAGAGTTTTTTCATTTGGTTTTGAGAAGTCCTGGAGAAAGGACTGTAATATTACTTGATCTATAGAACAGTAAAGTAGAAGAGAGACGCTTAGCGAGAAAGAAGTAAAGCTTTTACTGTTTTTGTGGCAGTAAAAGCAGATAAAATGAGTATTTGCTAATTACTGTTGGTAACTAAGTTTTTTTATGGCCTCAAATGAGACACTTCTGACCTCTGTGCTTTGACCCCATTGCAGAGTTTCCTTTTCCCAGTGACATGCTCGAGAAGCAGTCTTCTCATCTTTCCATTGCTTTCCTACCTAACAGCCTTCGGCTGATTTTGAGTTTTGCTGAGAGCTTAGTGTGACTTGATCCCTTCAGTGTCATGGACAGTTCTGTAGCAAATGGACCCTATTTTTATGCTCTTTGATCTGAATATAGCCTTTGACATTATGAATATGTCTGATGGACCCTCTGCTGAAGTTCCATAGTAGGAACATCTGGTTTACTTCTTGAAATGCTTCTGTTACTGAACTCAAAATCTTGCATCTCTTTTTTGCCTTTTCTCTTCCTTTCTTATCTATATCTTTAAACTTAACTATCACTTTTGTGAGCATGCAAATTTTGTTATGAATTAGAGAACAGAATGTACTCTATTTGAACTTTCAGCCCTTGCTAAGTTTTTCTCGTTTTAAGTACACTCTTTGAATTATAAAAAATTAATGGAACAGTATTTCAGAGAATTTGGAAAAGGGGACAAATTATCCATCTTATATCTTTAACACAATGATGGTTAATAATTTGGTATATTTCCTTCTAAGGTTTTAAAATGTGTTTAACATTTTTAATTTTAGAGTGTTTTTACCTTTTTTATCTTTCATATTATATTACATTAATTTCCTAACCCAGGGATTGAACCTAGGTCTCCTGCATTGCAGGTAGATTCTTTACCAGCTGAGCTACCAGGAAAGCCCTTTTTATCTTTCATATTATATTACATTAAATTATTGTATTATTGAATGATTTTCCTCATTGTTGTTTAAGCAGTATTACTTTCCAAAGAATTATTTCCAAATATAATGAATCTTGTGCTGACGATGGACGAGAGTCCCATCTGTCAGAGCAGCATTCAAAGTAGCACTTCTTTTTTTTTTTTTAAGTAACACAAGCAGAAGTCAACACTGTTGCAGAGAACCTTGTAAAGTGGCTGCAAAGTTAATGAGAAATGCTATGTTTGGAGAGAAGGTGGAGTACCTATATCCTTCCCTTTACAAAACGACTACTAGTTATATTGTGTACTTTCAGTTGTATAGAATGTGCAGAAGGACTTCCTGTTATATGTGCATGTTACTAGATACTCAGCTTCACTATTGATGTGCACAAAAGCATTCAGTCTTAGCATATATATTACTCTTGTATGAAGGAGAAGTGCCAGGTGATTTTATTGTTTATCATGGGAAATCCATGATTAAAGAGGAGAGTTTTTACTTAACTATTTTGTGAGTTATATAGGCCAGAAAAAGTATATTAGGGTACTGATAGAATACAGTTGTATTTTTGACAAGAAAAGAGCATTGCTGCCACAGTGCCTGCCCACACACTGCTTTATTTACAGGGAACAGGTTCATTGGCTTTGCATCTGAACTTCTATGAAATTAGGTGTCTTTTAATCCATGGCGTCTTGGAATTAAAATTGCCAGCTCTCTTTTTTATGCTTAGTTTTAGACTTGATAAAATAATGCTATTATGCTTTCTAGCCTTAATTTAGTATGGAAGGAAATAATGAAAATAATAAAATTAAAATTTTAGTCTTTCAATATTTATCTTTATATTCAATGAAAAATGTAGGACAGGAGATTAACTCTGACCCTGCTTTTGTAACCTGCATGTAAGGAGAAAGATGCCTGCTGGAGTCTTTGCATAGATGCCTTCTCTATGACTGTAGTAAGTGCCAATAAAAACTATTTCCATTTCTTCCTTCAAATAATTTGCTAAATGGCATATTTTAGCTAAACATACAATACCATGAGAAGCTTTACAGTATATTAATTTTGAGTAAAATATCACACTTTTAAACATTGAGATTATGATACTGGGATGAGTAAAGTGTTCCTACTTTACTGAGCCTTGATAGTTCTAGTTTATTAGAAGAAGAAATTGAAGAGATAGCTAGGCCTGTTTTAAAAACAACATCTATAGCTCTGGTGAAATCAAGGATTAGAATCTAGTCTGTTACATTCATTCATAAATGTAGGATCATCTGACAGTAAAAATGCTGGCTGCTTTTCCTCATGACCTACAAGTCTGATTAAGGAGCTGCTAATTTAGTAGATGCTGAAGCTGAAACTCCAGTACTTTGGCCACCTCATGCGAAGAGTTGACTCATTGGAAAAGACTCTGATGCTGGGAGGGATTGAGGGCAGGAGGGGAAGGGGACAACAGAGGATGAGATGGCTGGATGGCATCACAGACTCGATGGACGTGAGTCTGAGTGAACTCCGGGAATTGGTGATGGACAGGGAGGCCTGGCGTGCTGCGATTCATGGGGTCGCAAAGAGTCGGACACGACTGAGCAGCTGAACTGAACTGAACTGAATTTAGTAGAAACAGAATGAGAAAAGAAACTTCTTAGATATCTAACCTATACTCCAAGTCATCCATCTCCAGGCTGTATATTTAAGCTCTGGAGGTCCATGCAAATCATCTCTGTCACTGATATACACCAGTTTTGTTTTGTTTTTAATTTTATTTAAACTTTTATTCATGTAATTAAAACAGGATGTTTTAAAAACTCAAAATTGGTAGTTTTTCTGAGTGCCAATGTCCATTTAAATGTTCTACAAATGATTCAAGTGTGAGATTGTTTCAGTGCTTCTTAGTATGAACTGTGTTGGGAGGAAAATCTAAATGTTTTTCGACCCTCTCCTCCTTCCTTCAGAGATCAGCCTGAGGCCTGTTTTCTTTGTGAGCAACCCACATATGCTCCGTAGTCTAACACTCTTGTCACGTCTTAAACTGTGATTCTTGTTACTTCTCCCCTTCTTCTGACCATTCTTGTTAGGGTTTCACGGTTATATTTTTAGTGAAACTGACCCCCCCCATTTACCTCTGGAATATTAGCACCCAAAGGCACATTAGAGATAATTGATTCCACTTTAAAAAGCTGGAAAAGGAACACATGAAATTTTGTTCGTGGAGGATTTTTAGCTGGTCCATGCCTTAACTCTTAAAATGTCAGATTTCTCACATGGGTAATCATTGCCATTTTGCCACTGTTTACTGTGATTACTGTTACCATGTGATAAGCATTAATCCAAATCATTTTTTTCATTTGAGGTAAATTAAAAATTAGATGATTTTTAAACTGTATTTTTAAGGGCAGTTTGGTTATTTGGAGGTTTTCCTCTGCCTCTTTTTATTGTATATAATGGCAGAGCGATTCAAGTCTGCCGTTTTCTCAGTCTGCAACTATTCTTTCGCACTGTATTATTTTGCAAGGTAAGTAGCCAGACCTTTGAGTCCCAACCACCAGTTCCTGGTGGTTATTAACAGAGCTAGTTTGTTCATTTTAAAGGCCCAGAGAACTGTATGGGATTACTCAGTTACTCTCTTTAGGGAACGTTGAGCGTTTGAGTAGACCCAGGAATGCTAGCTGTCCCCTTGTGTCATATCCGCTCCTCTCTACTAGAATGTCAGCTGCGGGGACCTTTTCTGTCTTTTTCACCCTGTTTCTGGACAAGCATATTATAGATTGATACATACACTTGCAGTGTGAATATATGAAGGGATGAATTTGCTGTTCAAGATTTTTCTTCCCCTGAATAGAAGAAGGAAGCATCTGTAAGCTGTTTGTATTGCCTTTATCTGACTATCATAGTCTTTTCTTCAAGGAACAGATACATATCCTTTGGGGATAAAAGAGGGCTTTTGTTGTTAAGGTGATATTACCTGGTTTGAAAATGCTTTGAAACATTGCAAATGCTCTGATTAAACTTATTAGCTTTGTAAGTAGGTATTGTTTGATCTGCCTTTGGCACGTTTTCTAAAGCCTCGGCACAAGCTGCTGGCTCTATATCTGGATACTGCAGTGAGAGACAGTTTTTTGTGTTTTTTTTTTGTGTGTGTGTGTGTGTGTGGTTTGAGGGAGGGTTGAACAATCAAGTTCAGGGAAAGTAAAACAAAGATAGCCTTTCCCTAGATAGTTACTTATGCTTCCCTAGATATTTATTTATTTATAGTTGTGTGGTTTATTTCTATCAGTGTAGCCCATAGAGGTTAATTCTATTTCAAACATCTGGCAGGATCTTGCCTGCCAATTGTGGAAGAGAATTATTTGGTCTGTTTTGTAGCCTTCCAGCATCTTTCTGTAATAATTTTTTTTTTTCCCTTTCAAAGATTTTTACTTCTCACCTGTACTCTCTGTTTCATCTTCTCTCTAATCTGAGAGGCCCACCATAGAAAACCATCTTCAGGAGCCTCAGATTACATAGTGGCATATGATTGGAGCAGCCTCAGTAATGGCTTCTGGAGGTTTCCTTGTGAAAGCTGCCAAAGACAACAGGATCACTGGGTTGCTTGAGGAAAGCTTTTAGTGTGTGTGACTCTAGAACTGTATTCCAAGGGACGTTTGTAACATAGCAGAACACAGTCTGTGCTGTTTATTTTTAGAATGTAACATTTTTGCTAGAGACCAGCTTTCCCCAGAGTGTGTATTCATCTCAAATGAAGAAGGGTTGCCTCTGTGTTGGGATCACCACTCCTTGCCTTTATTATTATTATTTTTTTCACTCCTTACCTTTAGACCAGTCTTAGCTTACTGTTAATAGCTCCGGTCATATCACCTGGTGGGTAAACGCGAGTATTTTCTCGTGTCCACTCTGAGAATTACTAATCTAAATTGCAGAGTAGTTTGGATAAAGCCTCTGTCCACCTTTTCCCATGATGGACTTCCTGGTTTTGGTAGGACAGGGGTAAGAGTGACCATCTGTTGCATGTCCTGCTGAAAACTAGTGTTTTCTCGGGAACTTTGGCCTGTCATTTCTACTTTTTCTGATGGTGTGTCTTTGGTGATCTGTTTGGCTGCCCCTGAACCGAACTGATTGCTACTTCTCGTCTTCTCTCTCCCCGCTGCCCCCCACCACCACCCCCACCCCGCCTCATCCCCCTCCACTGCATGCTTAGAGGAATGGAAGTTCTCTGAGAGCCAGGATCATGTTTGGCTCATTCTCCACTGTATCTCAGTGCTTGTTACTCTTTGTTGGATCTTAGCCCCTTTGAGAATTTAGCGAAAGCTTTACACCCTCTCTCCACAAAAGCGTATATTCATATGGTTTTGGGAAAAGGAGATTGTAACAGGGAAGTAACATGGCCTCATTGAAAACAAGCCACGAGAATCAAACCTCAGATTTATTGTGGTGGCTCTGAGGGTTTCTGCTTGGTCATGCTCTCAGCATACACCTCATTATTCCTTACCATGTGAAAATAAGTTTGGATGAAGCTGAGCGTGTAGAGAGTTGATGATGGACAGGGAAGCCTGGTGTGCTGCAGTTCATGGGGTTGCAAAGAGTCGGACACAACTAAGCGCCTGAACTGAACTGAGCATGTAGGCAAAGAGATGGGCAAGAAAGGGTTGGATAGAGGCTATGGTTATAAGTACTTCTGTTTTGTTGATTAACTAATCTGTAGAAAATTATTTCCTCTTCCTAACCTTTGCTTTTTTGTAACTCCTGTCACTTGCCATTCTTGCCAGCTTTCCCTTCTTTGGGTTGTAGTTAAGGACACTCTTACAAGATTGTATCCTTCAAGCTTTAGACCCCATGGACTGTAGCCCACCAGGCTCCTCTGTCCCTGGAATTCTCCAGGCAAGAATACTGGAGTGGGTTGCCGTGCCTTCCTCCAGGGGATCTTCCTGATACAAGGATCAAACCCAGGTCTCCTGTGTTGCAGGCATGTTCTTTGCCATTGGAGCCAACAAGGAAGCCCCTTTCTTCTGAGAACATCTTTAATACGAATTTTCTAATCCACTTGTCCTGACCTTTGAAGGTAAAGGAGTGGATCACCCCAGTAAGCAATAGATGGCACATGAGGAAGGTGTGTGCTGTATTGAAATTGAGTCTAGCCCCGTCACTTGGGTGGGCAGTGTGCCCAGTCAGTGTTTGTGTACGGGGCATGCTGCTGCTCAGTCTCCTTCCCATTTCCACTCCTGTTCTCAGTGCAGTTTGTAAAGTCACCTGTTGCAGGGTTGGGGAGGAAGCTGATTTCTTTCCTTCCTTCCGAAGAGTTACAAATGGAATCAGGAGATAGAAACTTATATAGTACAATGCAATTATATTGTTATATACACAGAAATAATAGAACACCCAAGATTACCTTTTCTCGAAATCTAATTTCTGTAGTTTGTCTCTTTCTTTATTGAATCTGTTCTTTATTGTACTGAATATAATTAGCTTATAGTTTTAGTATCTAAGAAGTATTTTTTTCCTTTTGTAATCCTTTTTCATGGTAGGTTGTTTTTTGATCATATTCATATTTGCACATGTGAATTCTTTTTCATGAAGTTGATGTTACAAATTCATGGATACTACCTCTGATTCTCTTCCCCAGTTTCCTGATTTCTCTGTCCTCCCAAAATGCAGATGAAAATGGGGAATTTACTCAATACTTGGGGACCAAGTTAACCAAACCCAATTCTCAAAAACTTTCGATTCAGATAAGTTCCATAAGCTCTAGATTATAAATAACATTTCTGCATAATAGGTGACAGTGCATACCTGTTGAACTCTTCTTGAGGACATTCAGTAATCTTCAGAAGGCCTTTGCTTTGTTGCGAAGGCTTTCATTTAATCCTCTTTATGACTTCACAAGGTTGATACTGATTTATTCTCATTTTACAAGAGCAGACACGTTGGCTGAGATAATTTGTCATAGGTCACACAACTAATGTGTGTTAAATTTAGACAGTGTCTTATTGGGCTTGGGCTGCCATGACAGAATACTGTAGACTGGATGGTTTGAACAGCAGGAATTTATTTTCCAGTTTAAGTTTTGAAAGTCCAAGATCAAGGTGCTGTCAGGGTTGATGTCTAGTGAACACTGTCTCCTTGGGTTGAGGCCAGCTTCTCACTGTGTCTTCACACAACCTCATTACTCAGTACTGCCCATGGATGGAGAGAAAGGAAAGAAGCTCTAAGGTATCTCTTCTGATAAGGGCACTTACTCCCTTATTATGAAGGCTTCACTCTGATGACCTCAGTTAAAACCAGTTCCTTCCCAAAGGCCCTGTCCCCACATACCATCGCATTGCAACCTTTAACCTACAAATTTGGGTGGCCACACTTCAGTCCATAGCAGACAACGTTCAGACCAGGTTGGCCACTTCAGATTCTGAATAATCTTGTGCCGAATTCTCTGCTCCCGCAGTTTAGGAGCTTTGGTATCCAGACTATTTGGTGACTCTGTTAAATGTAATAAGTTGGCCAGCAAAAGAAAACTCTATTGATACACATGTATGTGCTCCTTTAATATGGCCCAAGTGGCATAGTGGTAAAGAATCCACCTGCCAAGCAGGGAACATGGGTTTGACCCCTGGGTTGGGAAGATGCCCTGGAGAAGGAAATGGCAACCCACTCCAGTGTTATTGCCTGAGAAATCCCATGGACAGAGGAGCCTGGTGGGGTACAGTCTATGGGGTTCAGAGAGTCAGACACAACTGAGTGACTAAACAGCAGCAGCAACTCCTTTAATATCTTACGCGTATTTTACACTTCTTTTGCGAAAAACCAAGGAAAATAAAGGTAAGAATAAATAAGAAAACAGAAATCATCTATGATCCCACACCCTGGAGAACTGTTGCCATTACCATTTCAGCGTATTTCTTTACCATTTCAGCATATTTCTTTCCAGTATTTCTCTTTAGGAGGAGGGAGCAACTTTCACATGTTGTGCTTTTTTGAATTTTTTCTTCTTGGCCTCTCATAAGCAGTTTCCCAGTTAAAATTCTAGAAAACTTCTAAGTGATTTTTGCCTTGGAGAAAACAGATTTGAGAGCTACTGAGAAAGTAGAGTATTAGCTGAGTATGGGAGAAGGTGGTCAAGACTGATGACTCAGGACCTCTCAGGGAGGGAGAAAACAGAATTAGTAGGTGTGTGTGGAGGGTGGGATTGATTAAAGTCAGTGCATGCTTTTACAGAGTGCATTACCTATGGAACTCCCCCTTGAAAATGCTCGTTACAAGCAAGCAGTTGTCCAGACTGGAGGTCCGTTTTTAAAACTGCCATCATCAGATGGTTGGAAGTTGAAACCACTGTTTTCTAGGTGAGGAAATTAAGGTTCAGAGAGATAAATGCGTTATTTAACCAACAGCTCGTATTGAAGGAGGGACTGTCTTTAAAGATCGTGTCACCATAACTTCATCAAGCTCCCAGCACAGGTGACGCTCAGTAAATGGTTTCAGAATGAACAGTTTTGCTCCTACACTGCAAACAATACTTCCAGAAAGGATCATTTGTTCTTTATTTAAAGGATTTCGTGCTTACTCCTGATGCATCCCAGTCTGGTTTTTTTAACAGTGGTTCAATAGGTAGTTGAACTACTACTAGTAGTTTGTTAGGTAGTTTCTTATAGGATGAAACTGTTGATTCATTTCAGTAGCCGTTACTTCTTTTCTTCCTCTGCTGCTGCTTGTTCTTCTTCTGTTGCTAAGTTGTACAAACTGTTATCTGTTTTATGAAAAAATAATCATGAGACAGTCTCTCCTTGTTTTATTTTAAAAACCTAGATTTTTTTAAAGGTAAATCAGTTGTAATTGTTTTATTAGAAAAATGTTTTTGCGTCTCAAAAAGCTGCATAATAGTTTTCCTTTAAAACCCCATGTGAAAATTTTATTTTAGGGTTAAGAAGTAGAGTAAATCTACTTTGAGATCTTGGGTTTTTTTACCCTCTTCGGATAATATAAATCATCATGTTTTCCATTTTGCTTTGATTGCCAGTTGTTTGTCTAGTCACTCACTAAGTTGTGTCTGACTCTGCCACCCCATGGACTGTAGTCGGCGAGGCTTCCCTGTCTATGGGATTTCTCAGGCAAAAATACTGAAACAGATTGCCATTTCGTTCTCCATTGATTGCCAGTGCTCAGAGCTAAATTTGTGTATTTTAACCAAAATATCTGTGGATTGCTTCACTTTGTTCAGGTCTCTGCCTCACCTTTAATTTCCACCTTCTTTAATTTTACTTTCCTTAGATGTGATTTCACTGATTACATTTTAATGCAGGCTACTTTCTGTGCTTCATGAATGTGCTAAGATGGAGATATATTGATTTTTATCTGTCTACCTATCTGGGGCTTCCCTGGTGGCTCAGTGGTAAAGAATCCTCTTGCTAATGCAGCAGACTCAGGTTTGATCCATGGGTCAGGAAGACAACCTAGAGAAGGAAGTGACAACCCGCTCCTGTATTCTTGCCTGGAAAATCACATGGACAGAGCAGCCTGGCAGGTTCCAGTGCATGAGGTCACAAAAGACTCAGACACGACTTAGTAAACAGCAACATCTACCTATGTATGTATAATGTCTTAATGATTGTGACCATTCCCTAGTACATTAACAACAATCACAATTTTGAAATATTTCTGTTAGCACCTCACTTTGTGCCAACATTAAACAAGAACATGGTATATATATCTGTAAATATGTTGGAGTGTTATTTGTCCTCATGAAAAGAGCATGAAATATTTATTTTTCTAAATCCAGAGATTCTCATTTGGTCTTCTAACATTTGTGCTTTTCATTGTAACAAGTCATATTCATAACAGTATGAATTTGTTGTGTATATACATAGTATTTTCTGTGAAGAATCCTGTTTATTTCATAGGCGACTTCTTCCCAGGTGGCGCTAGGGATAAAGAACCTGCCAACTAATGCAGGAGGCATAAGAGATTCAGGTTTGATCCCTGCGTTGTGAAGATCTCCTGGAGGAGGGCATGGCAACCCACTCTACTAGTCTTGCCTGAAGAACCTCTATGGACAAATTCATAACTATATCAATTTGTTGCAGTATATACACAGTATTTTCTGTGAAGAATCCAGATTGTTTCATAGGATACTTCCTGAGTTACATTAAAACCTCTTAAAAAACCCTCTGGCTTCCAATAGTTTTCTAAGCACTTGCTGGTTTTAAAAGGTAGAGTAGCACACACATCCTCTTCCCCCCCATTCCCAGATTGGCATACAGAAGAAGTTTCATGTCAGAATTCATAAATACTGTAAAGAAGAAATTAAACCACCCAGGACAAATGAACAATTTAAAGGATATTTCTGGTAAGATTAAGAAAGTATTTTTGTTATCTCATTTTAAACAGAATAGGTTCATGTCTAGAGTAGAATTTATATTGGACACTTTATTGTGAGAAACTGAGCTCTTACCATAATTCTTAAGCAATCCCAGAGTGACCTTAATAACAGGTATATTAACTGAGGGGAAGACAGATGATTACATAAATGCAGACTTGGTGAAGAGAGTATGGAAGTTTTAAGAAACGTGTACTCCACCCAAAATAGCTGCTGCTGCTGCTGCTAAGTCGCTTCAGTCATGTCCAACTCTTCGCGACCCCCTAGACGGCAGCCCACCAGGCTCCCCTGTCCCTGGGATTCTCCGGGCAAGAACACTGGAGTGGGTTGCCATTTCCTTCTCCAAAGCACGAAAGTGAAAAGTGAAAGTGAAGTCGTACAGTTGTGTCCGACTCTTAGCAACCCCATGGACTACAGCCCACCAGGCTCCTCTGTCTATGGGATTTTCCAGGCAAAAGAGTACTGGAGCGGGGTGACCCAAAGTAGACTCTTATTGAATTCTTTTTTTCAAATGCACATTCTGTTTGCTTAAATCTACATCTGCTCCTAGCTTTGAACACTGCCTGAAACGTATGTGTGGCTTGGCAGGAAATCTGATACGAAGGGGAAAGCACCGAGTAGTTGGGGTAAGCACTGAGTAGTTGGGGTAGAGCCTCACAGTTGATAACCCGTCTGCGCTCGTTGCAACCTGTGGCGCTGCTGGGAGGGAGGCTTGTGATAATTTTCTTATAAGCCCTCCTTAGGACAGCCCTAATGCCAGGACAGATAGGAAATTTTGATGTATTCCATGTCCCTGTGATGCTTGTGGTAATCATCGATTTGTTTCAGAGTTGTGGGGTTTTGCTTGTTTGCTTTTAAAGCTGTTTGCGTCTCTTGCCTGAGCTTAGTTTGTTCTTTGCTGCAAAGAGCATGTATACTACATCTGGTCTCTCTTTGTTCCTTTTCTTGATGTGTTTGTGCATCTTTGATCTGAGCCAGTGCTTGGTTACAAAGTAATCTTGGCAGAAGTTTCAAATACTAACATAGAATGCAGTGTCTTAGGAGGTTGATTATATATTTGTGATAATTCTCAACTTTGACATTTAAAAATCTTTGATGGTAGTTTTATCACTTAAAATCTTACTGATAGTGCTAAATTGTTGGTTAATTTAGTGATCAAACATGCACACGCTGTGGTTTCTGAAAACCTAGAAATTGTGTATTTCTGCTCTATCTCTGTTATGCTTTATTGATTCAGAAATAATTTTCTTGACTTTACTAATAAGAGATGAGATCCTGTAAATGGGTGGTTGCCTGGCTTCAGAGTCAGAAAGTCTGAAGTCCAGTTGAGTCCTGCCCCTTCGCAAGCTGCAACATACAACTTTTTAAAAAAGATGTCAGTAATCATGCTTGTCTCATTAGAGGCATCTTGAGGAATAAAGTTAAATACCATGTGTAGACCTCTTAACAGGAAGGCTGACTTAGTAAGTGCTCACTAAGTGCTAGTTCCTTTCCTGTTGCTGAGCTCTCTCCCTTTTTCTCCACACTATGTCAGTGCATATGCACATTTTAAAATGTGGTTTTATTGTAGTTTTTTTAATGATTTAGATTTATTTGCTACAATGTTAAGTAGTCAAATAATAGGTCTGTTGAATTGTTTTTAATTTTTAAAATTTAGATTATTCTTTAGTTCCTTGTTTTCTAATAAGACAGACATCTGTAAGCTCTCCCCAGTGCATCCCTTGACCCCCAAATCTGCCAGACAGATCGTTTTAGAGTATGTTTCAGTTTTCTTCTTTCAGCTCATCCCCATCTGGCCAGCTGTGTTAATTCCTTGTTCCTGTTTTTTGGATGATAAATTGCATTCATGAGGGCTCACTTAAAATAATAAAGATGGTTTTTAAAATGGTGAGAAATTGGAGGTGAAAAAAATACTAATTGATTATTCTGCTGAACTGAAAATCTTCTAAGCCACCATCCTTCCCAGTGGTCTTAAGGAGAACTCAAAGTCTTATTTGGTTGTTTGCCAGTGTGAGTCCCAGCATAGCATTTAAATAGAAGACTGCATATTATTTTCAGTGTTTTCATATTTGGAGATAAAAACGAGGGAAAGCCCTACAAATGTGGTGGATTTGTGAAAGGAATAGTTAACTGTTGGGCAGCCTGCCTCAGTTAAAACAGTTTTAGCTCTAGGCAATTTAAAATTGCCTGTTTCACAAAGAAGATATCTGGAAAAAGTGAATATGAATATACTGGTGCCAAACTGAACAGTTATTCAGTATTGTAAACCATGCTGTCCTTTGCTTGGGAGAGGCTTAACCAATTAACATGATTGTAGAGGTTGAAGAAATTTATAAAACCTCACCTCATTTTTATAACCTTCCAAGTTCTGTAGCACCACCTCAGTTGCATCTGGGTGTAGTTTGTGTATTAGTAATTTGAGTTGGCTTAGCAGTAACTTCCAGTTTGTCTTTGAAATTCATTTGCTATGCACGGTTTCTCCTCAGTCGGGAGGGTGTGTTTGCTTTTTAAATGAACAATGTTTAAAATGTTCTTTCATGAACTTTTCACTACACAATTCTGAGCCTCTCTGTTGAGTATTATAATAAATTTTGAAGTATTTCCCTCTCCCAAAAGGTTTTTCCTTGCTATTCATCTTTGGGAAGTTCTCCAGAAATATTTAGCCATTAACTCAGAAGTGAATGTCATTGGTTGAAGTTGCTGCCTGGGCTTCTGTTAAATCCGAGAACTTGAGAACAAAAATGAAAGTGTCTGTAACCCTGAACCAACTCGGCAAAGTTGCCAGTAAAGGCTTGTTTATTATTTCATTAATCCGCATTAACTCCACAGTAGGGAGCTGTGGCACTTTCTATCAAGGAGCTTCTGGTCTTCTTTTCCTGCTCCTGTGTTTCTTCTTGCTGATTGTCTTCCTCCAGAGGTGTGAGGCCGTCCCTGGCTGGGAGTGAACCTATCTCCCTGTGTAGTTGAATCTTTTCTACCCCTCTTTTAAAACTCCAGCAGGGGGGTGAGGGGGTATTAAGTGAGGATGGCCGGGAACGAGAAGGAAATAGCAGCAGTCCCCACTCGCCAAAGCCTGTGGGCTGGGACACCGTCCTCACAGTCCCTTCCAGGTAACATGAGCCCCTCTCATCCCAGTTCATCCAGTATCCTAGCTAAACTTGGTCCCTTGTTCATCCCTCACCTACCCACCTCCAGTATCTCTCCCTTTCACTTCCAGCATAACTCCTGAGGGGGTCAGCAGAGCCACTAAAGCAGTGGCATTTGCCTGGGAGATTAGAATCTGGAATGACCATCCCTTATTTCCTGTGTGAAGTTTGCTGCCGTGTCAGAGGGATAAATGCATGTCAGCTGGTGTGGCAGCTCAGCTACGTTGATTGGTGGGAGTGTTGGGAGCACAGTTTTGAGACAGTTTAGCTTTTGTAGGGTTTGATTTTGTACTTTTTGAGAACCTGGGTTGGAGGAGGAGGGGAAAAACTGAGCAGGGAGCCAATGGTCATATGTCTTACGTGAACGTTAGAACAAGGACACAGACCTAAAAGACTGCAGAGATAAAAATTGACTTGGCTGTTTTTGAGTTATCTCTTGCTTGCATATAATAGGGTAAATATGGCTTCTTTAAAATTTTTTTAATTAAATCAAAGTAACTTATTGAAGCTTTGCTTCCCTGGTACCTCAGTGATAAAGAATGTATCTGCCAATGCAGGAGACACATTGGTTGGATCAAACCCACGGTTTGATCCTTGGCTCAGGAAGATTCCCTGGAAAAGGAACGGCAGCCCACTCCAGTACTCTTGCCTGGGAAATCCCATGAATGGAGAACCTTGGCGGGCTACAGTCCGTGGGGTTGCAGAGTCAGACGCGACTGAGTGACTGCCCACCGCTTTAAGCTCTGCCTTTACTGGAGCCTCGTGTGTGTAGGTCCAGCAGGGACTGGGCCTCAGTGCACCCAGGTTCACTCCAGAGCTCTGGCACCCCTGGCCTCACCTTTTCAAGGATCACTTGCAGTCTTTTTAGATCCTTTCTTTCCCTGTGATACCTCCAAGAAGACATTCATTTTTTTTTTTAATGTGTTTTTTAATTTTAAAAATGAATGGTTTAAAGTCTAAGCCAAGATGAAGAATGACCTGCAACTTCATATATTTTTTTGTGTAATAGTGAAATTTCAGTTCATTGTAGATTTTTCAAGAGCAGTTTTATTAACTCCCCTGTCATTGTTCTTAACCCTTAAATTTGTTTTTTCATCATATGAAAGCTCTTGTGACCTTAAAAATAAATTTTTATTACTGTGGCAAATCCATAAGGCAACAGGCTTTACTCGTATCTCTTAGTCCCTTTTCTAGCTGAGAGGAATACTTCATTTTCCTTCCTATCCTTATTCAGGAGGCTTTGAGGTAGGTAAGACTCTGTATGAAGAAGGAATCTGGATGTTTGCTACCAAGTGTAAGATGTTTTACTTCATGATTCCTGAAAATACTATTATTAAATCTGTTGTATTCAGGCTGTTTGACTTGGTAAGATTAAAGAATATTTCTTAGAGATAGGCATTTTTATTTTAATTGTTAATGCCTGCTAGAGGCCCGGCGTTAGTTTATAGAAAAATCATTACTTACAAGTAGCATATCCAGTGAGCAGTGTGGAGTCAGAGCATTTTGACTGGGATGAGCTCTCAGATCTTTTTGGAGATGGGAAAACTGAGCATCAGAGAAGGACAGCAAGATTCCCCATGAGAGAAATCCCAGCACCAACATGAGAACCTAGATTGCTAGATTCCAAGTCTTTATTACTATTGCAAGTTGGTAGAAATTTGTGCTTATTTTATGACTAAATTGTACATTAACAGATGTTTAAGAAGTTCCTGTTTTTAAAAAAAGCTCATCCTGTACAATCGTGTTTGCACTGTCAGTTGCTTGTAATTGATCCCTATCTCCACTTTCCTATCCTTTTAGAATAAATATTAAATTTAGTAGCTCTGGCTCCTGTTTTACTGGTAATGTTAGAATTTTTTGTTCATAAATTACATTTGATTAAATTTTACTAGCCAAATCAGTGATTTTACTTTAGAAGAGTTGTGAAACTTTAAAATAGAGATCACAGTAGTGGTTCTATCCCAGTTTTATGTGGTTGATAGAAATCTCTTAACTGGCTAGGAAGGGAATCTCTTATATGCTTGAGAGTGAAAAAATTAAGAGATAATTGATACAGGATCACCGTAGTAATTTTATACTGCTGCTTCTTGAGACCATCATGTTGTATATAAAAAGAAAAATTCAAAAAGCACTTAATTCTGAATAGTTGATGAGTTGGCTGCCATCTTTTGTCATGAGAAATACAACTTTCTTTGGAATAAGCAGATTTATAATTTCTTTATCTAGTAACAGGTGTTGAAAAGACCATGTCCATCTGACAAAGTTTCTTTTATATTCTTTGATCCTGAATTTTGTTTGATTTGTAAAACCAAAGCACTGTGACCAAGGAAATGACATTTAACCCACTTTTGCTGAAACCTGATTAAAAATTTAAAAAATGAAATGGTTGGATTTTGAGTTAAGTATGTTTAAGTGCATTTATTATACAGAAATAGCTTAACTATTACACTAACTATAAAATTTTCTCCTGTTTTACATATTTGCTACTCATTATTGGGCTATATTGCTTTTTAAAATACATTATTTGTTATATTGTCAGTTTGCACTGATTTTCCTAGTAATACAGCTTTGAGTTAATAATGTACATTATAGTCATTAACAATAAAAGTTAATTCAACTGTTCCGTTCCATACATGGTGATTAGCATATGACTTTTCTAATAAATAATGTTGATTACTTAACGTAAAGGAACTCCCAGACAAGAAAAAAATTCTTTTTAAAGTTTAGCACATGCAGCAGGGGGCACCAGATGAAGGCAAAAATGAATTCTTATATTTTTAATCAGCTGCAGCTTGTGTCCCATTCATACTTAAATCATGTAGTAGTTAACTGTTTCCCCATTAGTTTTCTTGATTGTTTTATCTTCTCAGTTCTAAAAGCTTTGTTGAAAACAGTGATAACTGCTCTTAACTTACTCTTTCAAACAGAACTTCTTAACAGCCAACCAATTTAGTAATTCATAAATTTCTTCTTAAAAGAGACCACATAATTACTTGTTTGCAATAAAGCGGTATTATTAGTTGTTAATATTAGTATTCATATTATAATATAGTATATTATTATAGTATAATTACTATACTGTAGTATATAGTATAGTATAATTATATAGTATACTATAGTATAATAATTATTATATTACTACTAATATACTATTATTACTATTAATATTATGTTTAATACTGTCTCTACAGAATGGTTTTTGGTTAATGAGAAAAGAAATGCCCTAATGATTTGAAGGCTTAATTTGTTTTCCTTATGTGTAAAGTGAATGAATTTAAAAATCTGGAAAAATATTCCCTTTAGATAAGAAATAGCTGTATAGAAATTTGTTTCCGAAAAGGCTTGTTTTTTTCATATGGGGGATGTCGTTAACAGTTGTTCTTCTGTCCCTCTCATGCCCGTCATCTAGTCCAGTATCAGATGGAGATGATGCGGAGCCTTCGCCATGTAAACATCGACCACCTCCATGTGGGCTGGTACCAGTCCACATACTACGGCTCGTTCGTCACCCGGGCGCTTCTGGATTCTCAGTTCAGTTACCAGCATGCCATTGAAGAATCTGTCGTTCTCATTTACGGTTAGTAGGAGTTTCCTTTATTATTCTTTTCTTCCCTTAATATTATTGCTACTACTATTTTTGCTTTCTGTCTTTTTGCCTCTAAGAGCAGCCTGGCAGGCCTTCCCAAGTAAATACCAACCCTGTTTCTGCAGCAGCCTCAGCAGCAGCTAAGTCTAGACAGGGTTTCCTTCTTTCTGTTTATTTTTCTT
Source organism: Oryx dammah (assembly GCF_014754425.2). NCBI lineage: Eukaryota > Metazoa > Chordata > Mammalia > Artiodactyla > Bovidae > Oryx > Oryx dammah. The sequence goes on from NW_024070203.1 coordinate 59,586,273, forward strand.
GCTATCAGAGCCCTGATGTGTACATTTTGGAATGCTGGAGTAGCTGCTTCATTTTTATTCCTACATCTCCCCTCCCTCATTTGAAGGGGCTGGTGGAACTAGACCAGATGTCTAACAAACCCCGATTGCTAGAGTGTCTGGCTCTGTACGTGACTGACCAATCATAACACAGTGTGCCAAATTTTTTTTTTTTTATACCTCTGACAGCAGCGTACAAAACCTGGACTGTTTCTTAGCACAAAGATTTTTTTCTTTTCAGCCTATTTAATGGTGTTTCCTCAAGCTCTCCAGACCAGATGTTCTGTGCTGTATCAGAACTGTAGGCAATTTAACAGCTTTATAGCCTTCCCCCTCCCCAAACACTCACAGTTTGCCATATCTGGCAGACTTGCATATAGTTTCCAGCTGAGAAGTAAATGTAACGTCCTGAGTATCTGTCAGAAAAAATACTAATGAATACGATCAATCTTATGAGCTGCCCCCAAATTGTTTCAGTATGTTAACAATTGGATTACAGTAAAGAACAAGTTGTTAAAGTGTACTTATATTGGCTGGAAACATTGCATCATCAGACCTTGATGAATTTTCCACTTGTTTCAATCTATTTTGGTTTTCATTTTATCACCTATTGCTAAAAGTTTCACTGTGTTAAGTTTCAGGCAACATGAATGTTAACACAGGTTTTAGGAGAATATTGGCATGCCGGAGCCGTTATCATGCAGCGAGTGCTAAGCTCCCTTACTCTTGGAGTGTTTAAGCAGTTAGTTTTGACAAAATTAGTTTCTCTAAAACTAAAAAGACACTTGTGATTGCACCTTGACTTTAATGGTTTTGTTTTTACAATTTGCTTTAACTGAAAAACTGTGAACAGTGATTATTAGGATGGATAAATTGTTTGCAGGGCCATTCATTTAAATTAGGGACAAAGGAAATACACAAGTGCATCCAGTGAGTTTTCATGTTTAATATTAGTATTTTTCTTTTAATTATGCAAGATATATATAAGGTGTATGGAACATATGCTGTATTTAATTTTTGTCAAGATTGCTGGTTCCAGCTGAGTAGATTTGAAAATAACTGTATTTTGTATCTTATACTTTCAGGAGGAAGTTTTTCTGCCTAGTATAAGTAGGATGATAGTTTTTTGCCTTTTCACTTACCGTTTGCTATATTGCTTTGAATCTGCTTCCGATTGTGCTCTGATCTTCATTTATTTTTATTTTATTCTTCATTTATGTTTATTTTGATCTTCATTTTGCCAAGATTGTACAATAATTAACAGAATGTGCTCAGAACCAGTGTCATTTGAGCACTGGTAGTGACAAAATTCTTAATAATTTCTTTCTTTTTTCTTTATTTGAGATCCCATAAAAACTGCCCAAGGGTCTCTCTCACTAAAGGCATACAGACTGACTCCTAAATTGATGGAAGTTTGTAAAGAAAAGGATTTTTCTCCTGAAGCGTAAGTGTTTGGGGGCCTATAAGGCATATGTTAAGGACTGGTGTTTTTCTTTTAAGATACTAGTTTGCCACATGTATTGAGTCCTCGGCAGTGGTGCGGTAATGCTTCTGCCATGTGGACGGTAGAAGTGTCTGCATGGCTGAGTGCCCCTTGATCTCTCCCTTTCCATGTTTAAACTGTTCTTTATGGAATGTCTCATCTGTTGTTCTCACCATGGGTGAATGCAGTTAGAATGAGAATTAATTAGCTACTGGATTTGAAGAAATGCATGATTAAATAAAAGGAGATGGGATGAGTGTTCAGCGGCTGTCAGATTGTAAGCTCTGCGTCAGAACAGTTGTGAGCCGTTTGTCTTATTTTCTGACCTCCTGTTTCATTGTGGGGGACGGGGTGTGGAAAGATACAACGTTTTAAGGGTTTAGTAAGGAGTGTGGCTTTTGGGAAATTTCATGGATGACAGGAATGCAGAGAACTAATTATTAAAGCTGTTTTGTGATCCTGCATAATGGCACTGGGATATTTACATTAAAATTTTCTAAAATTCAGAATTCTTTAATTTTCTGTTAATTATAAGAATATGTATTTCTTAATAAATTAAAGTTAGTGGCTTTGACTTCATTTGGGACAGGCAGTTCATGACTAATTTCCCATTTGGCTCCTAAAGAAATTAAGATACAAAGAATTTTAAAAGAAAAGCTAACTCATGAAAATCTCCTGGGTATGGTAATTATAATTAAACTGTGAGAAGTTGCATTCTTCCTGTGTTTTCAACCATTGTATGTGGAATAGCCTGTGAGTGTCCTGCTTGTTGTTAATCTCTTTGAGTTCAGTTGGCTTTTAAAGTGAACTTTCCAAGAATGAGAGTATTTCTCTTTTCTAGCTGTTTATTTTAAATATTTGAGATATAGATTATATAGCATAATTTCTTATGACATTTACCTTTTTTAGTATGTGAAATTTCAAAGATAGCTGATTATGAAGAAAGAATTGTTTCTTCGGCTAAGAGTCTTATTTTCTGGTCTTATAGCTCCAACTCACATCATTTTTCGAATTGTTCAAATCACTCAACTTGTGCTTGATTCTGTAGATCTCTGGTTTTTCTCCCTTTTTTAAAGATTGCTAATGAAACAAACAAAAACCCCGAAGAGGGCCTGTAATTAGGAATAATGTAAAATGTATGAAATAGTCACTTTAACACTTACTTCTGACCACCAGACTATAAAGTATTTTTAACATGCTTCGCAGATTGAAAAAGGGAAATATCACCTTTGAGCACATGTTTGAAGAAGTGCCGATTGTAATTAAGAATTCACATCTGATCAATGTTCTAATGTGGGAGCTAGAGAAGAAGTCAGCTGTAGCAGACAAACATGAATTGCTCAGTCTTGCTAGCAGGTAAGCAACCCTGTCTCATGAAAAGTCCACCCCCCCCCCTCTTTTTTTAAAAAATCACTTTCTGCAAAAGATTTTTTAACTTAGACTTTACCTGTGAAACAAGGGGGGGACAATGACTTAAGTGTGTTGGGAGGTTCTTAAGACATAGTAACAGCACGTAGTACTTGTCCAGCTCTGCTCAAATCCCAGGAAGAACACCATGAAAGTGAAAGTGTTAGTCTCTTAATTGTGTCGGACTCTTGGCGACCCCATGGACTGTAGCTCCCATGCTCCTCAGTCCATGGGATTCTCCAGGCAAGAATACTGTAGTGGGTTGCCATGCCCTCCTACAGGGGATCTTCCTGACTAAGGGATTGAACCCAGGTCTTTGGCATTGCAGGCATACTCTTTACTGTTTGAGCCATGAGGGAAGCCTGGAAGAGCACCATGGTTATCAATAAAGTGAGATGAGGTTTGAATACTAATTACCTCTTGTCACTGTAGCTGACACTTCCCTTGCTGTGCCATTTTTGCTTTGAGATGGTAAATGCCCATGGAGGAGGGGTTTTTTGATGTGGCTCGGCCTTATTTATTGTATACCGACATTAGAGGCTATGTGGTGTTATGTCTGGATACTTAATAATGCTTAGGAGAAAACCAGAAATGCTTGTTTGTTTTACTGTGGCACTTGCCCTTGTTCAGATGTAGACTCTGTTTAGCAGTAAAGTTTCAACTTGAATTTTCAACCAAAATTAGTCTGAACCTGACTCTGGTTTTTGCTTAGACAGTGGTGACATAGTTTGCCCCATCCTGACTGCCTTAGCTATCTAGTTGCTAAGATACTATTTATTATATTGGTAAAATGCTGACTGAGGTGTGCCAAAACAGGGTATTTCCTTTATGGAATTAATGTTTCATTTCCCCTCATTTATTGCTTTTAACAGAAATATGAACAGAGTCAACTATATGTACATAATATATAGCTCCTCCTAAATGCTCTTTAAGCTTGATGCTAGTGATTGTTCTCTGTGGCAGAAGGAAGCTATCAGCAGGTAGGTGTAGGTAAACTATGAATATGCAGTTGCTGAATGGCTGAGAAAAGCAAGGTGTGTTTTCTTAAAGCAACCAGCTTGGAACAGCAGCTCAGGTATTCATCAGATTTTTAGTTATCCCAGATAGAAGCTTTACAAAAGAATATACAGGCTTTGTGCTTCCTCAGTGTAAGACAAGTGAGGATAAACCCAGAAGCACAGTGTGCCCAGTGCTCTTGTCCACGCACCAGGACAAGTGCGGCTGTGGTTGAAGAACCACCTTCCCATTGCATGAACTCATCGCAGAGACCATTAGAAAGTCTTTACGGGGGAAGGAGATGGAAACTGGATGGTAAACGGAGTGCTAAGTAATACAGCCAGGTTGCAAGGCTCATTTGGCACTAAAAAGTGTACTGTTGGACTGCAAACATACATTCATAATAGTCCTTTAATTTGTCCCTTTTAGAAGGTCATATTTTTCTTCATTGCTTTCACAAACACACTCGGCACACCTGTATTTAAAGCACTGAGCTAAGAACCTTTTTCAACATGCAAGGTTACAATTTGATGTATTAAGTATATAGTTATATAATAATTTTGAATTTACTATGTGAAAGCTTTTGCTTATATAATTTATGTCTTCACCTTTTCCCAAGCTTCCTTTATTGATCATACAAAACAAATACAGCCCTTCTCTGCTTTCCCATTACCAGTGAGCTGGTCTGCAATGTCTGTCTGTCCAAAGTAGCGTTTATAATAGCCAAGAAACTGTTCATAGTTCACCATAGCAACTAAGATCAGGACAAATATTTATTTTACTATAGTTTTTATCTTCTGTATTTTATGTGAAATAGGAAAAGGCCTTTGCTTTCCACGTGAAGCTGTTTAAGAGAGTAAATTGGTATTCCTTCGGGGAGAAAAAAAAGAAGCAGCCTTGAAGCTGTGCTTATATTAATGGACTGCTACATTGACCCGAATTGATAATACTAATTTAAAACACTGAAATAAATGTAACCTTCATGCCTCTCAAATTTTAATTTCCAACATTAGTAGCCCAATGATGTTAATCATCATTTGCCATACAAATTTTTTCTAAGAAACTGCCTCAGAAATCATTCTGAAGTAGCTCCTTAAACACTTTGCTTGGTCTTGCTTTTCACAACCCATATGTGTGTATCAGTTTTTTGATTTACCTGATAAATTTGCTCTATGCTATGAATAAAACATACTACATCCCCTTTCATTGGAAAAATTCTGATTCTCAATTTTATTAGATGGAAGTTTTGGTATGGTTATTTCATAACAGCCTTTATTAATTTTTAAAAATGTGTTACACAAGCCTTCAGTTTTTCACACATGAAAAAAAATTCTGCTTTTATTTCCTCTTTGAAAAAGTAAACTTAAGTGTGGGCATCATACATGAGGGACAGTAAGGAGAAACTGACACTGCAGCCAGAGCAGGCTTGTCACTGTGCGTCCTGGCTCACAGCTGTTTAAGTTCTCTGCTGCCAGTTCTTTGTTTCCTGGGCAGTAAAAGAAAAGACTCTATTATTGAGACTCTGAACAGTAACTCTGTTTCAGTGTTCTGGTTGCACTGGTACTGAAAAGATCTCCATAAAGTTGTTCTTGGTAATGTTCCTGATTCCCTGTGAACGTTATCTGTGAAACAGTTCTGTGTTATTGTTAATTCCTTTTGCCTTTCGAGACCCAAACTGTGCAGATATTCAGCTATTTCTTGCTGGTTAGATTTCTGGAGAGCACTGTGGTAATAGAATGTCATGAGATGTTTACAGTCCACATACCTGTGCTCACGCTGTTCCACTGTAACATGTACCTGTATAACACGTGATGTTAGTACTTTACAGGAAAGACAGTTTTGGTGGTGAGGGAAGGTCTATTCTGGTAGTACCTTTCTTGTTGCTGAAATCGGTGCGGTCAGACTCCCGGATACAAGATCTGGAAACAGATACTCGATCTTTCTCTGCAGTGGCAGTAATTCTCCTCAGTGGCTTTTTCCTGTGTCTCTACTCTCTCTTCCATCACCCAGTCAAGGATTGGGGCTGACCTTTCCCTTCTCTGAGTTTCTCTGCACTTCAGGATATCGATGTCTTATATAACAAATAATCCTGTAGTGAATTACAGTCTTTCATATTTCTTTGGGCCTCAGTTCTTTCACTGGTGAACATGAGAGTTCAGGGTCTCTATGAGGTCTCATCCAGTCTCTCTTTTTCTGCACCCTTTTTCCTGAGTATCTCCAGTTCCTCTCTGTACTGGTTCTTTTCTGTTCCATTTGTTGACTGGCTTTCCCCATTTAAAAAAAAAAAAAAATTTTTTTTTTTTTAAATGCTCAACTCTTGAGAAAAATTGAAAGAATGATAAATCATACAGTAAACACACACAAACCTTTACTTGTATACCTTTGCACCCACTCTCTTTGTAGACATAAATGGGTTCTTCCCTGAACTATTTGAAAGTAAATTATAGACCTGATACTTAACCCCTAAATACTTGAACATGCATCTCCTGAGAATAAGTAAGGACATTTAAACTTGTTTAAGCTTCTCTCATCTTAAAAGACGAAGTTCCAAAAAGAATACCTTTTGACCTTGTATCAGTTTATCCATTTCCTTTCACCATTTACTTCACTTTTTCCTTTACAAACTTTTTAATAGGATTTTCTGCATGCCGCTCTCTGTATTTACTCATTTCCCATATATCCTAAACACTCAGTGTTCCATCTATTCTGTGATAGAACTTTTGCTCAAGCCATACAAGGTGACTTTATCACAATATTGCTGGACATGGTAGACTCTTAAGCATTTAATGTGTTGATAACAGTTTCTTCCTGAAATATTTTGAGTCTAGGATTCTACTACTGGGCTACTTGTCTTTCTCCACTTGTCGTTCTCCACTCAGCCTTCCTCTGCTCATCCCTAAATATGTGTTTCTTGGGGTCTGTCTTCCTGTAAGTGATTCCTGGGGTGATCTCATCTACATCCTTGTCTGTGGCTACCTTCGGTCAGGGCCTCATTATTTCTTTTCCTGATTACTTTCACAGTCTCTTAATTTCCTGCTTCTGACCTTTTCCCGTTTCATTGCAGTTATCTTGCTAAAACTAAAGTGTATGATCACATTACTCCTTTGCTTAGAATTTTGGCTGAGTCCCCTTTGTCCTTAGAATAGAATCCAGACTTCTAGCCCTGGCTTCCAAGAGTCTCTGCTGTGTGACTGTTTGCCTCTTCAGCTCATTGCTCCCCTTCTGCCCACATCTTGCCCTTCTTTCGCGCTTCTGATGGACTGAGGTAATTGTGGTTCTACAGATGGGTCACACTTCTCATGCCAGTGTCTCTGAACAGGCTTCCTACACACAGTAGCTGAAGTGTCCCTCCCCCTGTTCCTTGTCTTCAACTCCCATCTCCAGCTCCTTCAAAAACTCAGAATTCAGCTGTCACATAATCTGGAGGGTCTTCATCTGATCCTATCAAACTATCTTTTAAGCTTCTCTTCTGTTATAGAGCCTCCCACCACTGTGCTGTACTTCTCTCTTTGTGTTCCCCTCTTCTCAGTAGAATGATTTGAGTGTGACTGGGAAAGTAAGTATATACTTAGTAATGTGTGTTGAAAGAATGCATGCGAGAGGACACAGTGTTGTTAAGTTTCAGAAGTTATTTGGAAAGCAGTGTAAATAATCAGTCGATCTGGACATTTGATTAGATATTGGGGAAAAAGTATTTTTAATCCTCGTCTTGCACTATCAGCTCAAATTACAGATGAATTAAAATCAGACTATTAAGAAATTCGAAAGAAAAAAAAAACAAAACACAGAGTGAATGAATACTTAATCTGATTTCCAAGGAAGAAGAAATGTCTGAAAGTTAAAGGTGATTCACAAAATTATAATAAGATAAGTATGAAATAAGATTTAATTTGCAAAAAACACTTGATTTTTAGGTTAAGCCATTAGGCCAAGCTACTGTTATCAAGGTAAGGTAGGTAGTGCCAGACCTAAAATTAAAAGATTAATTTACACATACCCACAGAGACCAGATCTATGCCCTTTCTACTATTTAAGATGAAGAGTCAACGCTTTCTTTTGTTTTTTAGGTTATAGATGGAATCCATATAGAATTCGTATTTTAGCTGGATTTAGTTTTACTCATTCCCAGGATTCCCGTTCTGTTTCTTCCTCAGTCTCTTTTCTCTCTTAAGTGCTGTAACCAACCATTCAGCTGCTCAGGCCAGGAAACAGGGAGTCAGCCTTGATGCCACGGTCAGTTCTGCCCATTTTCCTCCATGCTAACTGCCACTGGCTAGTCCATGCCACTACTACTACTGTCTGATATCACGGTATATTTCGTGTGTGTGTGTGTATGCAGTTTTAAAAGTAGAGATAAAATTCACAGAAAATGAAGGCACCATTTTAACCATTTTTAAGGAATACATTTTTAATATATTTGCAGTATTGTGCAATCAATACCAATTCACTTCCCCATCCCCTTGCAGTCACTTGTTACTTTCTGTCTCTATGGATTTGCCTCTTCTGGACATTTCATATAAATAGAACCATATTATAAGTAGCCTTTTGTGTCTGGTTTCTTTCACTTAGTGTAATGCCTTTAAGTTTCATTTATGGATCAATACTTCATTCTCTTTATCATGCAGTAGTATTCCATTATATGGATGTATCACAATTTATCCTTTTCTTGTTCCCACTTTCTGGCTGTTTTGAATAATGCAGGTATTACCATACACATATGAGTTTTTGTACGAGCATGATTTTTCAGTTCTTTTGAGTGTGTGTGTGTATATATATATGTATACATATATATATATATATACACACACACACCCCTAGGAATAGAATTGCTGAGTCATGTGATAACTTTGTGTTTAACTCTTTGAGGTTCCACCAAACTGTGGCAGCACCGTTTTACATTCTCACTAGAAATGTGTGAGCGTTTTAATTTTTCTTCATCCTTTCCAGCACTTCCATCACTTCAGTTCAGTTGCTCAGCCCTATCCGACTCTTCATGACCATATGGACTACAGCACACCAGGCCTCCCTATCCATCACCAACTCCTGGAGTTTACTCAAACTCATGTCCATTGAGTCGATGATGCCATCCAACCATCTCATCCTCTCTTGTCCCCTTCTCCTCCCACCTTCAATCTTTCCCAGCATCAGGGTCTTTTCCAATGAGTCAGTTCTTTGCATCAGGTGGCCAAAGTATTGGAATTTTAGCTTCAGCATCAGTCCTTCCAGTGAATATTCAGGACTGATTTCCTTTAGAATGGACTGGTTGGATCTCCTTGCAGTCCAAGAGACTCTCAAGAGTCTTCTCCAACACCATAGTTCAAAAGCATCAATTCTTCAGTGCTCAACTTTCTTTATAGTCCAAACTCTCACATCCATACATGACTACTAGAAAAACCAAAGCTTTGACTAGATGGACCTCTGTTGGCAAAGTAATGTCTCTGCTTTTTATATGCTGTCTAGGTTGGTCATAACTTTTCTTCCAAGGAACAAGCATCTTTTAATTTCATGGCTGCAGTCACCATCTGCAGTGATTTTGGAGCCCCCAAAAAACAGTCTGTCACTGTTTCCTTTGTTTCCCCATCTATTTGCCATGAAGTGATGGGACCAGATGCCGTGCTCTTAGTTTTCTGACTCTTTACCATCTTCTGGTTTCTACTCTCCAGTGTATTCTCTGTGTAGCAGCCAGGGTGGTCATTCTAAACTTTAAGGCAGTACATGTCACCAGGGCACCGTTCATGTCAGAGTCACAGGGTCTCATTCACACTGACTATGTTTCTGGAGTGTTGCATGGACAGCCAACAGTTCCTCACACGTGCTTGTCTGACCTCCCTGACCTGTCTCTGTGTTCCTCCCATGCCAGGCCCCCATATTTTAAAATCAGTCTAGTTGTTGCCCGTCTCAGGCCTTCAGCACTTGTGCTTTCTTCCACCTAGAATACTTTTTGCATGGCTGATGCCTTCTAATCCTTTACTTTCAACCTGTCATCTTTTAAAAGAAATATTCTGACCATACTATGTAAGTGTCTATCTCATCTCTTCCCTTCTTCCTGTCAACTGTAAGCTAGTGAAGACCAAGACTACGAACGTCTCATTCACTGTTGTCTCCTTATTTGTTAACAACACTGAGGCTGGAACATAATAGTAATTTAGTAAATAGTCTTTTGGAATGAATGAATGAATCCTGTTTGTCAGCTAGTTATTTTTAGATTACGTCTATGTGTAGTGGGCCTTACCATGGTAGGAGATGGTTGCAGGAGGAAATCAGTGAATATGATGGGCACTGTATAAACCGTTAGCATCACTTTATAAGAAGATTTTGGTAAGTAAGCTACAGTCGAAATTTCTGGAGAAGAAAAGATGAAAAATGACTATATTTCAGATTCGAGGAAGGATAGAGGGAAAGGAGCCCTCTTCATTTGGCCTTGCAGAATAAATGCTTTTGTTACTCTTTCAGAATCAGCTAGGTAGAGAAATCACGTGCCAGAAGTCTCAAGTCTCTTTGCCTGGTTCTTCCTTTCGGTGACTTCTGATCTGAATGTCTGGAGCATAGTTGGGGAGGGCCGTGGTGGGGTTAAGGAAGTGCACTCAGGAGTACTGAGCTTAGGTTAAACTTGGTTGTTCCAAAAGTACCTATTTTGGATAACCCTGCTACTGCTACGTTTAACTGTTTACTGCTCTGACATGTGTGTATGCTCTGACAGTAAGAAACTGAACTGTTTGAAATACTGTAGTTATAGTTGTGGGTTTGATACAAAAAGTTTAATAACATGCTGACTCACATTCTTTCCTCCACCCTTGCTTTCTTGTATGTGTGTGCTTTTTTTTTTTTTTTTTTTAAGCAAATGGCAGATCACATTAGAGCAGTGGCAGAGCTTTAACTTTAAAAGTTTGACATGTCAGTATCTGTACTTTATATTTCAGCAATCACTTGGGGAAGACACTCCAGTTGCTGATGGACAGAGTGGATGAAATGAGCCAAGATATAGTTAAATATAACACATACATGAGGAACACGAGTAAACAGCAGCAACAGAAACATCAGGTTGGTATTTGGGAAAATTCAGCTAACATAGAATTCATTTCTAAGTGTTATGCTTCAAGAGTCATCTTCAAAATGACCTAAATTAATAAATCATTGACTCTTAGCTGGTAACTCTGTATCATATTTTAAAAATTATTCTTTATATAGTATGTTCCTAATAGATTATTTGCAAGTTGTTCTTAAAAATACCTGTCTTGAAGAGAGCTAATATTTTAAGCTCAGATGGTAATGCCAAGGTTATACAAATAAGGGCTACATTTATTGAGAAAATCAGGCAGAGAGATTTTGCAGGGTCACAGCTCATTTCTTGACTAACAATTAGGTCTACTAGTGGCTTATTGCAGTACAGTTAGCAATCTTCAGTTCATTTAAAAAACTGAGCAATTGTGATTAAGAGCAGACAATTTTGATAGGAAATAATAGATCAACTGCTGTGAAATAGTATAATACAGAAAAGCCCTAGGATTACCTGGATGTTCTCATATGCACATCCATAGTGCTCTGGCCAGTCATACTTTTCTTTGTTAGTGTTGCCTGAAGGCCACATGATTGATTCTCACAGTTTGTGGAATACTGTTTTGGACTATATTGCTCCAGAATATTCTTAGCATTCGGTTCATGGATAGTTGATTCCAGGATGTACATCTATGCGAGTGTTTGACTAGTCTGTTCATTATAATGTACTTTAGGTGTTGGTAACTATAGAATTCTAAGCACAACTAAGTGGTTCTGAGAGTATTTTATTTAAAAATTAATTTCAGTGTTCATATATTTACTGAAATTTAAAACACATTGTTTCAGCGTACATAAAATTTTAAAAAGCACATATATGTCTATAAAATACCTTTTTTAAAAAACTGAAAAGATGGTGATGAAGATGGTAATGATGAATGTCTCTGGGGAGAATAAAACCATTTTGATCCTTTCTCCTACTGGCCCTTCCTATAGTTCAGGCTCGACTGGAAGATCAAGTTGTGAGAATCTGTCACCAATGAGACAGTTGATTCGGGGAACCAATTTTAAGAGAGTTTTTTTTGAATTCTGTCATAAATTTTTACACTTGACATTTGTTCTTTGCACCATTCATAACCCTTTTTAGATTTGTCTAACTTCTATTCTCATGCCTCATAGTAAATAGAAATCTTCTCAAGGCAAGTTACTTCCCTTCTTTAGGATTCTAAGAACTTAAAATTTTTACTAGCCTACCCTGATTTGTCATTACCTGACCTTCTAAGGCTATGCATGGACTATTACTCCCTTTGCTGTTTTAAGCAGTTCACAGCTGTTAGCATCTTGATTGTAATTAGAAATGTAAGTTTATAGTTGGTCTATATCTTTATATATACTGCCACGTTTTCTGTGTTGAATCATAGAATCCAGGGTTTGAAAGTTTTTGAAGTGTTATCCAAGTTAATATTCATTCTCAGCTGTGGTGCGAAAGCACAGATGATTATCTGTTGTTAAGAATAATAATAGTATTTACTATTATAATAATAGTCTGTTGTTATAGTGATGTTATAATAGTAACATCATCAATATTTTTGTTCTTTTGGTCAATAGAGATAAAGTTGAAAAAATTCTACACTGTGGTATTTCATTACTTAGTTCTGTAAGTTAGGATGAATCGTACTTGTCGTGCTGTTATTACACTGTTGCCATAAATGGTCAAGGTCCTCCCTTTTTGCTCACTCATCTTGAGCTTCTTTGCCTTTGAAGCCCCCTCACATAACCAGTTTTGCTTTTCCAAATCATTAGTTAGATTAGACCCTTAGAACTCAGAATGACACAGAGTTTATAACAAAGTTTTCTTTGACTGTCGCAACCGTCGCCATATTTAGCCTCTTAGAGGCAAGGATTAGGAAGCGTTGCGTTTATAAAACCAAGATTGGAATTCAAAGCAGTGGGATTTTTGCTGATTGCATAAGTGAGGGAGGTGTTATTTTTCTCTTCGGGTAGACAATAGTAACCCAACCGTCCCCGTCTGAATTTTAGTATCAGCAGCGTCGCCAGCAGGAGAACATGCAGCGGCAGAGCCGAGGAGAACCCCCGCTCCCTGAGGAGGATCTGTCCAAACTCTTCAAACCGCACCAGCCCCCTGCCAGGATGGATTCTCTGCTCATTGCAGGTACTGCTGGCCCTTGCAGAGCATGGCTGGTTTTCTTTATTCCTTAGGAAGCAGAAGACGGTGGGGGGTTCACTAACAGTAAGATAGTGTATTTCAAATGGTGGAATGATGAACTTGAATCTGGCACCTGTAATTTCTGAAATTTAAGAATTTGTCAGTCTTTGTTATTTCTAAGGTCCTTTCAATGCTCCCTTCGGTGAGGTGGGATTATATAAACTTTCTACAATGAGAAAGTTTTTATTGTGGATCATCTAACATGGAAACCAAGAAAAAGTGTTTATTGTCCCATAATGGAAAAGATCATTTAGCTGGAACCCCTTTCTTTTGGTGCTCTAGCCTGATCGAGCCTGGCCTGAATGTGGGTGTCTGAAATGAATTGTAGTTTTGACTCGAAGAAGCGTCTCCCTTACTTTGACTCGTCTTGTAGCAGCATAAGTGTAACTCTGGATGGAGTTTCTCAGGGGATACCTAACATTTAACACTGCCTTAAGGTAGTGGAGGCCTTGTGTCCTGTGTTAGGACCTGATGTTGAATGTATAACATTCGTGCTCTTACTTAGCTGTAATAACTTATTTCTGTGTAAATGTGGTTGAATACTGTTTGTTTCAGTCAGCCAGTTGTCCAAGAGATTTGTTAGTGTGAAAATCCAACTCACAGAAAAGCTGATCCTCTACAGTTTCTCATTTCTGTTGACATATTTTAGAGCAGGAGAAAATTCCAAATTCCTTAAAGCTTTCTGGTACACGTATAAATTAAATTTGGAAAACTGAGACACATTTCTTACCTAAGGTCCAGTTTAAGCAAAATTGTAGTTCGTACACTTTTAAGAAATGTGTAACTGTCGCATCAGATCAGATCCCTCATTTGAGGACTCGGGGCAGTAATGGAGCCCCCCTCACGTGGACTCCCCACTCTGGCTCGGTCTTGGCTCTGGGGTTGCAGCAGGAGGCTGTTAATATTTCCAGAGCATGGACTGGAAACTCCTGTAGTTGTTAACACCTGGGGCAGGGGGATCTGGTCAGTTTGCTGTGCTTTGATTGGTGTCTCCTTTCTACCTGACTGAGAAGAGCTAGTGCTGTTTTCTCACTTCTCTTAGTTACAGTGTTGGTCTGATCTCCACTGTCAGTACATTTTGATTGACAACTAACATGTGCTAGTAACTGCTGATTATCTTTTAAAAAGTTGTTGTTTTTCTTCATTCTCCATGTAACCAAGAATGGAAGATAGCTTATCTTCAAAACAACTGACATTGTTTATCATCCCTTATGAGTGAATAGAATTCTTAACTCTTTTAAAACAATTTTTATTGATGTATAGTTGCTGTACAATATTATGTAAGTAACAGGTGTGCAGTCTAGTGATTCAGTTTTTTTTTGTTTATACTCCATTTGTAGTTATTATAAAATATTGGCTATATCCCTGTGTTGTATAGCCTTGTAGCTTATTTTATACCTAATAGTTGGTACCTCTCATTCCCCTACCTCTGTATTACCCTCCCTTCTTCCCTCGCTCTACTGGTAACCCCTAGTGCGTTCTCTATATCTTTGAGTCTGCTTTTTTGTTATTGATCCAAAACATAATAAAATTCCGATGATTCTGTATTATGCTGCGTTTATCATGTGACTAGTATTCTAGGTCATTTTGCAGTTTGTGGAACATTATGACTCTTTCTCCCTTTCCTGAATGCACAGGCCAGATTAACACTTACTGCCAGAACATCAAGGAGTTCACTGCCCAGAACTTAGGCAAGCTCTTCATGGCCCAGGCTCTTCAAGAATACAACAACTAAGAAGAGGAAATTTCCAGAAAAAGAAGTTAACATAGACTCTTGAGATCACACTGGGGCAACTCCTAGAAGAAGCACATTTGAATACTGGAAAGTCTTTCTAGCAATTAATAAAATAAAAATAAACCAGTCTTGACTGCTTGCTCATTTGGTTTTAGACAATATGTATGTGTATATATATATATATATATATGTATTATATTAAGCTTCTTGTTTTGCTCACACCTGTGTATTTCCGAAGATAAAGCAGGCCTGACCAAAAGTTTCGCCAGTTCACACCTACAGGCTTCATCACATTTGTTACCTTTTTGGTGCCACATTTCAACCACCCAGTCCAGTGCTGCTTGTCCCAATGCCTGCCCTGGAGGCCCTGGCACCTACTGTGAATTCTCGGACTTCTTTGCTCGCCAGTGAGCGCACCTGGAGCCCAGGCTTCCTGCTCCTGCCCTGGCACCCCTTGTTCTCAGGCCTGGGATCGCTTGGTGTACTCCCGATGGCTGGCTTTTCATTTCTTCAGATGATGGTTGGCCAGTCCCTATGCTTATAGGCCATTCACTGGGGACAAGAATTTTTAAAAAAATCATTTTGCTAAAGGACCATGTTTTGTGTGAAAATGAAATTCATTCTGTGTGTGTGTGTGTGTTTGAATTGAGGACTTCATGTTTATTTTTTTATACCATGACATGTATTAATAATTCTGCTAATAGCAAGTTTTATGAGTGAAGAAAGAGGAATTGAGAAATAAGTACTACATTAGGAGGGAAAGGACTGTTGTAATAATTTTTCGTTTGAAAGAAAATTTTAAAAAATCTTGCCATTTGTATAACACCACAATCAGTGAGTCACCAAGATGGTGGAGGTATGCCTGTGAGACTCTTGCTGTGATTTTCCCTTTGAAGACATGGCCCCTAGAAAGATTGTCAAAAGGAATGGGTAACAGATAAGAGAAATTTTTTTTTTTGCAACACTATTTTGGAGGCAGCACTGGGACCCTGGGATCAATCAGCTGGGTTCCACCCTGGCTCTTTTCCCTTTAGTGTGCCCTTAGGCAGATTGGCCACTTGATATGAAGAGCTGACTCATTGGAAAAGGCCCTGATGCTGGGAAAGGCAAGGCAAAAGGAGAAGACAGCGGCAGAGGATGAGATGGTTGGATGGCATCACCGACTCAATGAACATGAGTTTGAACAAACTCTGGGAGGTGGTGAAGGACGGGGAAGCCTGCAGTCCATGGGGTTGCAAAGAGCTGGATACTGCCTAGTGACTGAACACCATAGACAGGTTGTGCCTGACTCTGCTTGTCCAGAGGAGATGAGAGGAGGAGGCAGGTGGATCACTTGTAGAGTGGTGTGATCACTGGCAGATGTGTGGGGAGCCGTGGTGGGTGTGGAGCAGCCTCAGAGGGAGCTGTGACAAGGCTGTGCTCCACGGTTCTCCACTGAGGATATTGGTTTTTGCTCACTTGTAATTTGTTTTCCTAGGATAAATTCCTAGAAGCAGACTTACTGGTCAAAGGGTGTATACAATTCTGAGGCTTTTTATTGCCATGTTACCTTCAGGAACATTATACTGCTTTTCAGTCCCTCCATGGTGATTCCTTATTTGAGTGAGCATGTGTTTGAGTTTGACTGTTAGGCAGAGGGGATTATTGATAGAGCCAGTCCCTGCCTTTGTGGGTGGTAGACTGTTGGTTCATTTCCCGAATTCTTGTTGCCTAGATTTAGAATTTCCTTGTGAATAAAAACAAAGCGGCCTTAAAGTATCAGAGAACAAACTAAAAAGAAGGAAAGCTGGTTCAAACATAGTCTTACGTAATGTTTCCCTCGTGGCATATGGTTAACGGATTCATTCATTCATTATTGTATTTTTTAAAGATGGGAATCTTTCTGAAATTCTGTATGACTGTTTAGGTGCCCATAACTCAGTAATATGTGAGCATAGACTTAAGATTTCAGTAGTTTTTAAGTTAGGAGTTACTGTAGTGGGAAAAACTGTTTAGGAAAACATGTCAATGGAAATTAAATCTCTGCAGTATGTAGTGTTAGGGAATAGCTTCTGTTCAGCATTTGATTTGAGTGCTATATTCTGACATTTTTCAGGAACAAATACATGTGGTTCATCTTCTATAAATATTTGCAGTTTCTTCAAGTTGAAATGAGAAAAGCTCATAAACTGAGTACCAGGTCTAATAAATCATTCACTTACCCAAGAACAAAAAAGAACAGAAAAAGCTAGCATGTTAATCAATGGGAAATTAAATATTATAAGCCAAGAAAAGCAAAAGCTATTTGATATTAACCCCATAATCATAGATAATGTTTTATAAGGCTCTAGAAAAAGTAGCATTTTTCTTAAAAAATGCCCAAGAGAATGAATCTTTTATCCTGCCCAAATACCTTGTCCTTTTAAAATGAGGGTAAAACTAAAAGAACTTTCGTCTTCGTTTTTTGAAGCTCGGAAATGGAGATGTGGTTATCTAATGTTAACCTCATTAATGGAGCTCATGTACGGTAATTTCTCATGTACAACATCTAAATATTTAAATTTTAGTGTCTTCTAAAATGTTACTACACTGTTCACAGTATGTTTTTATAACATTCTTTGGAAAACCTATGTCAACTTTACTTTCAGACCCTGCTGGCATTAAACTCGGGTGTGGATATGAGAATGTCATGAAAGAATTTTTTACTTAAGCTGTAATTTCCATCTTACAGTAAACATTTCTCATTCAAATTAAATATGAATATACCATTCATCAATTTTCTCATTAGGCGTCTTTTTCTACCATAATTCTATCAGAGATGGGGCTGATAATACTCAAATTGGGTCAAGATGAGGCTTCCCTGATGGCTCAGCTGGTAAAGAATCCACCTGCAATGTGGGAGACCTGGGTTTGATCCCTGAGTTTGGAAGATCCCCTGGAGAAGAGAACGGCTACCCACTCCAGTATTCTGGCTTGGAGAATTCCATGGACTATATGGTCCATGGGCTTCCCTGATAGCTCAGTTGGTAAAAGAATCCGCCTGCAATGTAAAAGACCCCAGTTCAATTTCTGGGTCAGGAATATCCACTGGGGAAAGGATAAGCTATTCATTCCAGTATTCCTGGGCTTCTCTTCTGCTCAGCTGATAAAGAATCCGCCTGCAATGCAGGAGACCTGGATTCGATCCCTGGGTTATGAGGATGCCCTGGAGAAGGGAAAGGCTACCCACTCCAGTATTGTGGCCTGGAGAATTCCATGGACTACAGTTTGTGGGGTTGCAAAGAGTCGGACATGGACTGTGTGACTTTTAACTTTTCAAATGGTTGCTAGGGCTTATTTTAGTAAATAACTTAAGTGTCCATATATAGAGGGCATGACCGAGTCATCTTTGCGAGCAGAGGATTCCTTTATTTGGCATGTATGGAAGGGGTGGTTAATAGGTATATAATGAAAGGGAGGCTAAAGATCTGAGTCTGTCAGTATTAATAAAGACAGGAAAAGCAATGAATGGTTTCTGCTTCCTGTAGCCTGAGAATGTGCTGTGGAGAAGTTCGAACCTGCTTATCTGGCAGTGACTCCCAGACTGGAGTGAGCCTCTTCAGACCGATTGGGACAGGGATTGGTGTGACTCACTGAGGTAGAAAAGGAGGCCTGGGGAGCCAGAGCTGTTGGGAAATTGCTGATTGTGGAAGCAAACAGGTGTGGCCTAATACCCGTTGCCTTGAGCTTTCTTATTATATAGATGCATACTCCCTATGTGGGTGTATGCTAAATCACTTCAATTGTGTCTGACTCTTTGTGACCATATGGACTGCCTCCCGCCAGGCTCCTCTGTCCATGGGATTCTCCAGGTAAGAATACAGGAGTGGATTGCCATGCCCTCCTCGAGGGGATCTTCCCGACCCAGGGATCAAACCCATGTCTCTTAAGTCTCCCGATTAGCAAGCGGGTTCTTTACCACTAGCGCCACCTGGGAAGTCCCCAGATGAATCTTAAGTCTGCTTCGCTCTGCAGTGTAACCCACAATGGCTATACTGAAACCTCATCATGATTTTAGGAATACAGTCTCTGTATGTGGAATGGTTTCAAAGAGCCTCCACCCCTAACTTGCAGAGTTTGGGCCTTTCTATGGGGATTTGGTCTGTCCCAGATAATGCTTTAAATATCTACATCCTCCTCGTTCTCAGAGGCTGTTAAGCTGTCACACGAACTCATGTGATCAGTTTAATAGAATCGCTGTTTGATTTGATGGGCTTGATTTTGAAGTCAATTGCTTTTTTTTTTTTTTCCAACTATGAGGTGGGCAGCCCATTTTCAATCTTTTCATTAAATCAATGGCCAGCAAACTGCCGAAGACTGGGTGCAGCCTCAGAACCTCACTAACTTAAGTATTGTAAGGAACCTTTGTGAGCTGAGGGGATGGCAGTGGGATGCTGAACCCATGCTTACTCTAGGACTTGTACTCCGTGAGTTCAGTCGCTCAGTCGTGTCCAGCTCTTAGCGAACCCATGGACTTGAACTAGATGCAACCTAAGAACAGATAAAAGTTTCTTTCCATGTGCCTTCTCCCCTACCAACCCCTCTAATTCCCCTGTATAAAGAAATTGTAATGCACGGATGCTGTATTGTGAAGAAAGGTAAAAATGATTTTTCTCCTGTTTTAATCCAAAAATTGCTGTTTTTACATTTGGACAAAAGTAAAGGACCACTTCATCAGACCTTTAACAATGCAGGGTGTCTGATTTCCAAGAGGCCTTCTTTACAGTTGATTGCAGTAGGAAAATATTCTTATTGCTTCTAGCATTTGTGTCAACCTCAAGGCATAAACCCAGATGTCACTTTTATTTCCTTCAGTAATATTTTTTTTCATTGACCTTTTTCCAGGGCACAGCCATTTCTGGCATCTTCCATCTTCCTTTGTAGACCTGAAGGCAAAGGATTTGTTTAACTTTCAGCAGTGTTTACTGCTCCTGACGGTAAATGGTCCTTGCCTTTTCTTCTTGGGCCGGAGTCGTCTTCTTGCCAACGTTTTACTTTGTATGTATTGGAAACTGTTCTTATTTTGTCAGATCCCCTGAGTAATGTTTCCCCACCTTTGTTTATCTTGTCATTTGGCTTTCACTTTCTTAACCCATTCCTAAACTCAATCTGCTTGTAATTCTTTGATTTTGATTTTTGCCTTTCTCTGTTTTGAGGCTTTTAAAATTGCACTTCATTCTTAAAGATTTAAAATTTTTTTTTCCCCTGATGGAATCATGCATCTCTGAATGTCATAATTCTCCAGTCGGGCAAGTGTCCCAGTAACCTCATCTCCTAGATCAAAATGGTGAGGGTCTATTTTTCTTGTTGATTCGTGCAGCCACCATTACTGCTAATGAAAGGTCTTCATGTGCATTAAGGGGAAACTAGGCATCTAATGAGATACAGAGAGGAATTGCAGCTGATGATTCCCACTTCTTGCCCACTGTACTATAACACAGATGCACTCTCAGGAGGCAGTGGGCTTAAGAAATACGAAAATGCACGTGCTACTACACAAGATACCTAGTCTGGTCTTAATCGTTGGGTGGTGGTGTTTTGGCTTCCATTCCCTCTGATATTCTATGCCTGCCTGTCTGGAGGCGAAAGCTCCAGACACGTGGAAAAGAAAGTGAATGGACTAATGACATTGGATTTGAAACAGCTTTTAAAACAATTTCTTACATTAATAAATTATTTTACAGTTTGCAAAGTACTTGTTTGTGTGTTTTCTCATTTGGGATAGGAAAGGTGTACAAATGTGTTATGAAGCCAATATATCTGGTACTTGGTAGTTTTTGCTCAGAGATGATGAAATCAAGCTTGAAAAGGGTGTGATTAGTTAAAGCTCACATACTCCTAGGTGGCAGGACCAGGACTGGAGCTCAGGTCTTAAGTTCTCCGTGAGTACTTGGCACAACCTCTTTGCTCAACACAACACTAGGAAAATCGTTCTCAATGCACACAGCTACCCGCTTGTATGATATCTTCACTTCTGCTGTGGTAAGCCATTCTCTCCCCTTCTTCCACCAATTTTGGGGAACTGTTTTCCTCCTAATTTACCCCACCCCCTAAATTCGTAGGATCCCACTGGTGAACCCCCAACATCCTTACAATTAGACCAGGGTGGACCCCTCATCCAATTAGTGGTCCTTTTCTGGTACATAGTAACTGAGATGAAAGGATTCTAATGTCCATTTGGGCTCATTACTTCACAAGACTATCTAACCTCTTGTTAAACATTTTGTAGTATAGGTTACAAAATGGTGAGTAGCAGAGAGGAGCTTAGGAGGCAGAAGCAGAAAGGTACAAAGGTGGGAAAGAGCCTCCAAGTTCCTAACACTTGGATTTTCTATTTCTAGTTCTTTTCTGAAGCCTGTTTGTGTTCCTGCCCTTGGGTCTTAGAAAAACACTTTTGAATCTTCTTAATAACACTGCCTTTTTTCCCCCTTCAAATTTGAGTTGGTTTCTGTTGCTTTTAACCTCAAAATACCTAATCCAAGTCGTGTATATACCAAGGCTTATTCGCTATTAGGTCTTAGTGGGTTTGAGAATGCCTTGCAAGGTAATAGAGGAATCAAAGTTCCTTTGCAGATACATTAATATTCTAGAACGGGAGGGAACCCAGCCTGAGCTGTTGGCCACCTCACACACTCTTATTTACTGATGAGGAAGCAGGCTCCAAGAGCTTTAAATATTGTTTCCAAAATAGCCTAGATCATTCATTCTTCTCTTGTATGATTCTGTGTCTCGACATTTTTAAAAGAGCTTGAGTGTTAAGTGTTGTCCCTTCGTGTTCCCACCTTTCTGTTTGTGAGATGCTCTGATGCCCTGTGGAGTTGAGGTGTGTCCTCTGAAGCATTTGGGGCACTATGGTCACACATTCTTGAGAAAGAGCAAGATGTTAGGGGCTAATTCAAAACCTTTGATAACTATCTCTCCACCAACCTGACTGTTCCAGCTCGGGAGAGGATGGCAGAGGTGAGCTTTTGCCGCTTTGCTGGAGATGAGCGGTGTAAACAGGTGGCTGGGGATTCTAAATTTGGTCTGAAATGAAAACACTTCAAGCAAACAAAATTAAGTTAGATTCTTTTGACAGTGAAATATTTCTTTAGAGATGCAGATGTCAGTCTTATTAAAAGTACAAATCAACAATAGAAAAGGATACTTGACAAGGCGTGTGTGTGTCTGTGTCTGTGTCTGTGTCTGTGTCTGTGTTTTAAACACACAGATGTTGGAACGCCACAACTTACCTTTGCTTTTGCCTTCAGATCTTAGGGTGAAATGGCCTGTGGAGATCACTCCCTCTTCCTATACTTAGGGGAGAGCAGTGAACTGGAGCAATTTGTTAGAAACAAAGACATTTGCATTTGTGATGTTCATGTCATTCTGCTGCTGCTTCTGTGAATTCACAAATGTACAGAAATTCAGAAATCATCTCGGGTAAGGGAAGGAGAAAGGGAAGGTGTTGATCTTGCATTTTGACGAAGCCCTGATGTGACACATTCAGATGACAATCTCCCATCTTGTGTGCACGGACTGCAGCAACTGTGGGCTCCTCTGCTAAAGGGGATCAGAGGCTGGCCATGCAAATCCTCCATAGCTTCCAAATATATTTAGCATGAGCAGTAAATTACTGCTCCCAATTTAAACACACTCAGACAAAATGATTTTTTTCTCCTGATGCTCTTATGTCCTGGATGCCTGCTTCATTCCCCTTTGGAAGAAGAGTCAACCAGCTAACCAATTAAGAATGGCATTTTCCTTTAAAAGAACTGAGTGCTGCTTACTCCATCAGTTCAGCTCTTCTGCATCCCTCTTTGTGTGTAACTTTGTTGTTGTTCAGTTTCTCAGTCATGTCTGCAAAACACCAGGCTTCCCTGTCTCCTGGAGCTTGCTCAAACTCATGTCCATTGAGTTGGTGATGCCACCCAACCATCTCATCATCGGTCATCCCCTCCTGCCTTAAGTCTTTCCCAGCATCAGGGTCTTTTCAAATGACTTGGCTCTTCACATCAGTTGGCCAAAATATTGGAGCTTTAGCTTCAACGTCAGTCCTTCCGATAAACATTCAGTGTTGATTTCCTTTAAGATGACTGGTTTGATCTCCTTGCAGTCCCAGGGACTCTGAAGAGTCTTTTCCAGCACCACAGGCAAGTAGGTTTTGGTGTTATCAATGGAGCATCACTGTGGGATGAAAGTAGAATCAGAAACTTACACTTCCCACATGGTGACTGCTGTGTGTTTTCCTCCGTACTGTACATATGAACGTTGGAGCACTTTCTGGTGGTCATTCAGCAGACAGCTGAGCACTTGGTGCTCAACCCTGGGGCTGGAATGACAGGCAGTCCTGACCCTAAGGGACTTAGCCATGGGCAATAGTTCTCTAAAGTGTAGTCCCTGGAGGAGCATCACCTGTGAGGTTGTCAGAAATGCAAATTTGCAGGCCTCCTGCCAGATTTAGGAATCAGGAGTTCTGAGGATGGAGCTGAACTGGTGTTTTAACAAGCATCCAGGGGCTTCAGAGCTTTGTGAAAGATTCCTCTGGAACAGTGGCGGCTGAATCTGGCTATGTGTCATTATCGCCTGGGGAGTTTAAATTCAGGTCTGAAATAGGCCTGGGGAACTTTTTTAAAGATGATTTTGGGAAGAAATAATGCAATAAATTTAGAGTAGCCACCTTTTTTAGAGGTTAAGAGTAATAGTCGTGTCAGATCCTGGAGAAAGATTCTGAACAGAGCAGAGAGAAGCCAAGCCTGCAGGCATGCTTGGCCAGAACCAGCAGAGGAGAAGGTGGGAGAGAAGGGGAAGGAGGTGGTGGGGGAAAAGGAGGAAGAGGGATGGAAGACAAAGGCAGGTGAGATGCACAGGGAGTTCAGAGGGTAGCAATAGCAGGGCTTGTTTACCTGACTCCCAATGGCAGCGGCCACCTAGAGGCAGTGGTATTAACACCTCAGAGAAACGAAACAAGCCTGTGCCACCTAACATCCTGGAACTGAGTGAAGGCTGGGTGACTGAATTCTGGTTTTAATCCCAGCAGCAGGAAGGGAAAGAATCGTGATAATCTGTTTTCTACCTTCATCCCCAACTCCCCCTAATTAGGGTCAAGGAGTCAGATTTTTTTTTTTTAATGTGATTCAAATATATTTTTCTAGCAAAAATACAATTGCTGAACAGTGACCCCATAGTTGATGATGAAAAGCATATTGATGTTGGGGAAAAAAATAACCGCCTTGTATACTCTCTCCGTGGTCAATTGAAATCATGCACAATTCTGTTGGAGCTAATAGCGCCGAAATATTACCCATTATATCTTTTGAGAGTTGATGATATAATGGGTCATATTTAAGTGTTACACCAGAGTATGAGAAAGATTCAGCGTTTGGTGATGGGATTTCTTCTTCAGCACCTTTATAAAATTAGCCAGCAGAGTGCATTTTTAGCAACTGCAAATTGTAGGATGCAAAGAATCTTTTCTGGATAGAGACTGCATGGCCAGCGTGGGGAAGGCGTATCTACATGCCTTGGGGCCATCGAAGCAACTCATTGGAGACATTGAAAGTAGATTTCTCATCTTGCTTGCTGCCAATATCCTTTTCTTCCTCTCTATTTCAACTTTTTTGTGTGTGCAGTGTTTTCTGAAATTGTCTTTTTTTTTTTTTAAGAAAAGCATATAGAAATTTAATTCGTCACAGCTTGCACTTAAAACTGGAAAAATGAGAAGTAACTGGAAGATAAAAGTAGCATCTGCCTAACCAGTTGTTTTAAAATATGGCAATAAAATATTACACTCGAGCCTTGCTATTTTTGTGCCCTGATGCCTGTCATTGGTTATGATAGATTTCTAACCTCCCCATCAAATTAATATTTTAAGAGGGGACAGGGGAGGAATGCATGTCATAATTATGGGCTTATAGTATTCCTGAAGAAAATTTGTAATAAAGGAGGCTCTGACTGTAAACTTTATACTATCCATTATTTTGTTTTAAAAAGCAGAAAGAAAAACTCCACTGAGTATATATACAATACCACATTGTTTGATTGACCTGGACTAAAAGGCAGTCTCAGATTTTGGATTCTGCCTTTGGAAAAAAGCCTGCAACTGATCCGGCACATAGGATTTAGAGGGAGAGCAAGCAGTTTTAATGGAAGATGCAGTTTATTTGCATTACAAATAGGAGGTATGGGATGATGAAAGTGTAATAAATGAACATCCAAAGTCACCCAAGGATGGAGCTTCACTGTTCCTGCAAATGGAATTCGCAGGAAAGAACTATTCCTGCAACAGCAAGAACTATTCAGATTATTTTAGTGAAAATGAAGTTCCATTTGCCTGTGGAGCAAGGTACAGCATGTCTTAAATTGGGCATGCCCAGAGCAGTTGTGTGGGCATTCTGGAGAGGCAGGAGGTAGCTACAGCCAGAAGACTGAGAAGGGTAATGCCTGTGAGGTGTTGCGGGCTCTTGATAAGGAATGAGGGAGTGGAGGTGTTCCCTAAAATGTGTTTTGCCAAGAAAGACTAGTCTTGTGGGATGTTTATAGGTGATACTTGGTGGCAGGGGGAAAGGGGGTAAGATCCCAGAGCTTTTCTGGTCAAATAAATCTGAAAAAGCTTTGCTTAAATAGCCTTAGACTAATTCTTCAGTATTAGCACAGCCTTTGGTACACAAAGTGTAGTTTTAAGAAGAAGCAGTATAGCCAGTGGCTGCCCTAGCCAAAGAGCTGGTTAGTATCTGAACACTTACCCGAGTGCCAATGGGCCAGCTGCGCCTGTGTTCTCATTTTTAAAATGGAGAGTGTTGACTTGATTGACCTACATGAAATTGCCGGCGTTTGACCTACAAAAAACTAGCAGTTCCATTTTGCTCAGTCCAGTGGCATTAGCATCATATGTCTTTATATAACTACGCATATGGCACCAGTGGTAAAGAACCCGCCTGCCAATGCGGGAGGCAGAAGAGACACAAGTTCAATCCCAGGGTTGGGAAGATCCCCTGGAAGAGGTCCTGGCAATCCACCCCAGTGTTCTTGCCTGGAGAATCCCGTGGACAGAGGAGCCTGGTGGGCTACATACAGTCCACAGGGTCACACACAGTTGGACATGACTGAAGTGACTTAGCATGCACGCATGCATACCTCATAGCAGTTGGGAGAATTAAATAAGATAATGTGTAAAAATAAATAAATAGAACCCTCAGTTAGAGTCAGGAGGTCAGAAGAGGGGCTGTCACCTCCTAGGATCATGGTCAAGCCTTCTCATAGAGCAACAGGAAGAAGAGGGACTTCCTCTTCTTGCCTGGCAAGAGTTCAGCCAATAAGACTGTCAAAACTCAGCCAGTGAAAAGCCGCTATACTTTGAACTTTAACTTGCTCCAGTGGCTCTGTTCACTACAGCCGTTCCAGCTTCCTTTCCCCCTCTGTAAAATAGTTTTCTCCTTGCTCTGTGGAGACTTGCGTACAGCTTTCTGTGGTTGCAGCATTGCAATTCTTTGTTGATCCCCAATAAACCTATTTTTGCTGGACAAATAACTGGTCGTCTGTTTTAAATCAACGTGGGTAAAGCTGCTTGCACTCCCAGGAGCAAGCATTCCTGAAGGGTGGATTGACTGTGTGGGCTGTGTGACTAGAATCATGTGACCCCAGAGGCCTTGTCTCTACCAGTAACTCCATGTTGATCAGCTGCTCAGTTGTGTCCAACTCTTTGTGATCCCATGGATTGCAGCACGACAGGCTTCCCTGTTCTTCACTATTTCCTGGAGTTTGCTCAAACTCATGTCTGTTGAATTGGTGATGCCATCCAACCATCTCATCCTCTGTTGCCCTCTTCTTCTGCCTTCAGTTTTCCCCAGCATCAGGGTCTTTTCCATTGAGTCAGTTGTTCGCATCAGGTGATCAAATTATTGGAACTTCAGCTTCAGCATCAGTCCTTCCACTGAATCTTCAGGGTTGATTTCCTTCAGGATTGGCTGGTTTGATCTCCTTGCTGTCCAAGGGGTTCTCAAGAATCTTCTCCAGCACCACAGTTTAAAAGCATCAGTTCTTTGGCACTCAGCCTTCTTTCTAGTCCAACTCTCACACCCATACATGACTACTGGAAAAACCATAGCTTTGATTGTCCAGAATTTTGTTGGCAAAGTGATGTCTCTACTTTTTAATATGCTGTCTAGCAGCAGCTGTCTACCAGCACCTTGAGGACTGATGGAATTCCAGGCAAAGGTCATTAGAGAGCAGAGGTCAGCAAGTTTTTGTCTGTAAAGGGCTAGATAGCAGATATTTTAGGCTGTGTGGCCATGTGGTCTCTGTAGTGGGAAAACAGCCTTAGACCATATGTAAAGGAATGGGTGTGGCTGTGCCCCAATAAAACTTTATTTACAAAGAAATCAGGCAATGGTCTGGATTTGGCTCCGGGGCTATCGTT
The DNA here is from genome assembly GCF_014754425.2 of Oryx dammah. Classification (NCBI taxonomy): domain Eukaryota; kingdom Metazoa; phylum Chordata; class Mammalia; order Artiodactyla; family Bovidae; genus Oryx; species Oryx dammah. The sequence continues at coordinate 59,613,547 of NW_024070203.1, forward strand.
TTCTGATCATTACTTTAGACAAAGGAAAGCAATGAGTTCTAAAGGCAAGAAGACTGAATTGGGTATTTGGAGACCTGATCTGCCGCTGGCTGTGTTTAGTTGACTTTGTTGAGCCTTCACTGGTTTATCAAGTATTTTCTGCCCTAAAAAGTCATAAACAGAAGACAGCATGGAAGGAGATGCCATGAAAGTGAAAGTGTTAGCCGCTCAGTCTTGTCCAACTCTTTGTGACCCCACGGAGTGTAGCCCATCAGGTTCCTCTGTCCATGGGATTCTTCAGGCCAGAATACTGAAGTGGGTCGCCATTTCCCTTTGCAGGGGATCTCCCCAAGACAGGGATGGAACCGGCGTCTCTTATGTCTCCTGCATTGTCAGGCGAGTTCTTTACCGCTAGCACCACCTGGGAAGCCCGGTCTAATTCCTATGCAAACATATATAGTATTCGTTTTCTAGGGCTATTATCTATGCATTTATTTGTTCAAATAGTCCTTTTTTGTATCCTCTGTGAATCAATACTCTGCAGATTTCATGGTGAATAAGACAGATATTGTCCATGTCCTTGGAACACACATTCTCCTGGGGATATTTATTTCTGGAGTATCGTTATATGGCGTTATATGATTTAAATGGAGAGTGGTGCAGTAAGTACGACTGGTTCCTCTATTTTTTACAGAAAACCCTTTGTCCTGAGTCTAAGAGAGTGAGCTAAATGAGAAGGTGAGTTCTTCAAATATAACCTAGTCCAGAGGAGAAGAGATTGACTTTTCCCAAGAGGCTCACTAAATAGGACTAAGGATGAAGTCAGGCTTAGTTGGTATTTGAGCTTTAGCTCCAGTTCTGTGTATAAGAATACTATATTCTGTTTATACAGCAGACTCCGCTTTCAGCCACAGATGTTTCCGGCACCTGGTTAATTTATCCAGGAAGGGCCAATGCTCATTAAGACTCCCAAGTCCCAGAGCTACAGTTTATGAGTGGGGAAACTGAGGTACTGAAACTGGTTATGGGATTGGCTCACCTCACTGGTCATAGGATCCTGGCCAACACAACTGGCGAATCCTAGGAATGGGACCAAGGTCTCCCTCCCTGGGACTACCTGACTCTACACCGTGGCTGAGACGTCTCAGACCCCCGACTCCAATTAGGCTTAAGAAGCATTAGAAGGACCTGAGACCCTGCTGGGAGAGAAACCCGTTCTGACAAAGGAGAGACTTGAATCAGGAAACCAGATGTGGCTTCAGGGCGAAAGAAGTCTGGCAGCCTCAGAGCTCTGAGTCGCAAGGCTGCAGTCTGTCAAAGACCAGCGGGACAATGTGGGAACAGGGTCTCTTTTCTTTCTTTTGTGAGCTGGTTTCTTCCATCTCTTGAGTAGCTCGCAGTGAGGTGGTCTCACAGGGGCAAAATAAGCCTGGAACCAAATGGATTCCCACTAGTGCGTGTGGGTGCTAAGTCACTTCAGTTGTGTCCAGCTCTTTGCACCCCCATGGACTGTAGCCCGCCAGGCTCCTCTGTCCATGGGATTTTCCAGGCAAGAAGACTGGAGTAGGTTGCCATTTCCTACTCCAAGAGGTTCTTTACCACTAATGTCACCTGGGAATTCCCATCTGGAGGGCTGTGATATCACTTGTCACTGGCAGTTTTACTAAGGAGTGGGAACCAACTGGGTGGGCACAGCGGGATTTCCAGGAGTATCCACAGTGGGGTTTGAGAATTGGGAGTGTTAGATTTTGTTTGAATACACTTTTTAATATTATGATTTAGTTTTGTATTGGGGGAAATTAAATAAAAGGGAATCTGTTGGTTTTGTAACTTGTCCATCTCGATATTTGCTGAAAGGGAAGCTCAACCAAATTTTCTTGGTCACTTGTGATAACTAGTCAGTCTAAAAATTGTCAGGAGATAGAGAGATTTTCATGTTTATTAGTTTTAAAAGGAAGACTGAAATAAAAAATAGACTCTTTCCTAGTTGCCTGGCTAAAACAATAAGCTCAGAGTAAGGGGATTCTGGATGCAGTCACAGAGATAATGTGAAGACTAAAAATAATAAGATGCCTCATCTTAGAAAGGGCTGATGCCAGCTTTCATCAGGGACAAGAAAGGTTAGCAAGTGGGCTTTGTACTGTGGGAAAGACAATTGAATTCGTTTTCCTGGAACTGGTAAGAATTGGAGTGTCCGTGTAAGAGCATGTCTGTTGCTATGACCTGGGGTCCCTGAAGCCCAACTTCATCATGTAAGTCATGGGTATTCCTGGCTGATGCGAGGTCCAAGCTAAGTAGGAACTCAGATGCAGAAGTCAGGCTCAGCACCTGATACTGTTCAAAAGGTTTATCAGCTCCTTTGAAAGTTAGAAGGAGGCGTGGAGTGTCAGGAATAGCACTTGTATTTACATACAATAATTTTAAGCCAAAAATAGTTTTCAACTTTTTTTAAAAACCATATCCTGATTTACTAAGCCTCAGTTTTCTTATCTGTAAAATGGGAGTAATGTACCACTATCGTGAGAATTCAGTAAATCTATGCTTATAAATTGTGTGGTCAATGCCTAACACACATGAGATGCTCAGTGAAATGTAGTTATGTTGGTGCTGATGCAGTGTTAAGAACAGCTTTCTTTCTCTAGCCATTGATATGGTCATTCTCAATACAAAGGCTCTGAGGAAAACATGATGATTGGAGCTTGCATGGCGCATGATGAACGGCTCTGAGGAATAATGGGGCGCTAGTATCAATTCTTTAGGGTGTATTCCTGGTGTCATTTTCCCAGAGAATGAGTTCAATCCATGCTGATTCATCCGCACACTTTTGGCTGATCTCCCCCTGTTCTGAGAGCATGTATTCATTTTACACATATTAATTGAATGCCTGTTGCACACCAGACCTTGTTCCAGGCCTTGGGGAAAAAGCAGAAATTACTGCCGGTGTCAGTGCGAGTCCTCCGGGCCCTTAGGAAGAGAGAGGAAAGAGAAGGGGAGGAAAAGAGAGAAAAGGGTGGGGGAGAGCCTTCAGATGAGCTTATGAAGGAGAGAAGGAAGGAAGGAGTCTGGGTAGCAAGTCTCGGACTGCAGCCCATTTCTGAGAGAGTTTTGGCCAAGTCACTTGTTGGAGGAGTCCCACACCTGGCAGGAATGGCCTGCATTCCAAGCTGACCTTGGTCAGTGGCTGGAAACAGCCCACGGGAAGGAAGAAGGTCTTGTCCTAACGCCATGGTGGATGCAGATGAGCGTGGCTGCTGGGGCCTGCGGTCACTCACCTTTCCTGCAGCAGGAGACCTGAGGGGCCGTCACTGCCTTCCTGGGGTTGACAGTCTGGAGAGGGAGACAGGTGTTAAACATAGTCACAAAAGCAATCGGTGACTTGCAGTTGTGATGAGAGCCATGGAGGAGAAGTATAGTAGGCCGCAGGGTGACATTTCAAGAGCCTGTTGTTGTGAAAGTCAGGAAGACTCACTGGAGGAAGGGATTTCCTGTGGCTTAGGTTGGGAAGACAAGCAGTAGTTGCCAGGGAAAGAGGGGCTAGAAGAGTATTTGAGAGAAAGAGAGAGAGTCTGGGGCTATGGGCCTTCCAGAGGAGAGAGAGAGGGAGAGGGGTGGTGGAAATATCTGAAAAAGTCATAGAAATTCTAGGGGTTTAAGAAAGAATTATTCCTGTTCATTCCTCATGTACTGTCCTTTGGGAATGAATGTTTCTATCCTTTTTTCCAGGAAAAAGACCCCTGCTCCTATTCCAAGCATTCATTCTAAGGAGACCCAACTGAACCCTTGTATTGAGTTGGCTAAAAAATTCAAGTTTTCTATAGATAGTCTAGAAAAACCTGAATGAACATTTGGCCAACCCAATGTGAAATGAAAGTCACTCAGTCGTGTCTGGCTTTTTGCAACTCCATGGACATGGAATTCTTCAGGCCAGAATACTGGAGTGGATAGCCTTTCCCTTCTCCAGGGGATCTTCCCAACCCAGGGATCGAACCTAAGTCTCCCGCATTACAGGTGGATTCTTTACCAGCTGAGCCACCAGGGAAGCCCAACCCAATATATAAAGTATCAGAGAAGCTTGAGTGTGTCTGCTCCTTAGGGGGAGCATTGGGACTTGCAGGTACTATTGATGAGATTTTATCAAGTCCTTGATATCAAGGGCCTCTCAGTATTGGGAGAGGTCCCAGTCACCTCTCCTGTATTAAAAATAATGAAATACCAAAACAGGTTATGAAGTTAGTCCTGTGAGTGTGTCTCAGGGACACTCTAATATTTGGAAACTGACAGCAGGAGTCCCAGCATTAGACCAATGATGTCTTATCCACCCAAGCCTGCTGTCTCCCAGCCACGGGCCCTGCTGAGTCCTTGGTATGTGAGTGACCCTGTGTAGACAATGGAGGATGCCTCATGTGCTCTGATGGACAGATTTGTGAGATCAGTGTTGAGGGAGAGGGACCAGGAGATTTTCCAAATTTCCTTTGAACCTCCTCCTGAAATCCATGGCTTTTCTTAAACTCTACAAAGCTTAGCTGATTTCTAAATAGGCCAGTGTCTTTAAAACCTGTTTCCCTTCACCTGTTCACCCCAGCTGGACCCTCTGACCTTGATAATCAAGGACATCTGTCTTAGAGCTTCTCGGATGATTCCTGGCCTCTGGGGCAGGAGGCCCCACCTTGAGCTCCGACACTGTCTGTTTCCATTTAGTTCCCGTGCCCCTGGTGGAGGCTGTTGTCTTGTCCTCTTCTGCCTCAAATATATTAGCAACGCATAGCAATCTCAGCAGCTTTCTCTTGGAGGAAAATAACGTTTCTAATATTACAAGAAATCAGTTCTGCCTGATGAAGCGTTCAATTCCGTTGTCTGCCTGTCCGCGCACCTGAGGAATGAGTCTTACTAGATTAGAATGTGTTTGGGGCTGGATTAGCATCTAGTGTTTTATCTGCTCTTTCTCCCAAGGAGGACGGCCTCCCACACACACCCCATGGCGCATCTCCAAGTCGGTACATCTCATTGTGCATCTGCTGTTGCTTTCCCCGGGCCTGAGTAGCTGCTGACAGTGATTGGCAGCAAAGAGTTTCCAAGAATATTCAAAAACAAACAAACAAACAAAAAGAAAGAGTTGAGGGAAGAGAGGGAGAAAAGCTGGAGAACTTTTGCTGAAGGATGATAGAGAACAACTAGGCCTCTGCTTGCTTCGTATGATTGATTGAGCAGATCAAGATGTTGGCCCTTGAGTTACAGCTACCAGCTGGTATGTGCTGTATCACCCATATGACCCGCTTACTTGGAATCGATAAATCCTGTATTCAAAGTGCTGACTGGGGAGTTTCTGACTTGCATGTCTCAGCCCCTACTGTTCTTGGCTTTTAAGCACAAGAATTTGGGGTTTGCAAAGCGAGGAAGGGTGTATATGGGGACACAAGAGTTTCCACAGCATGCCCCTGTGTCAGCTGTGGTTCAGGCAAGATTTAGGAGTTAAACACAATTTATGAGTCAGATGCCTAGTCCAGAGCCAGTGGGAGGGCCAGCTCTCACCTTCGGAACAATATGTTGTCTCTTTTCTCCTTCTCACTGTCATTCCTTTTGGAAGAGAAATCTTAGGTAGTGTCTATGCAGTGTTAGAGAAACCATGTGGAACATGTAAGCCACAGAGAATAATTCTCCAGGTGCAGGAGCAGATGCCTTTTGTACTGTGATCTTTCTACAATCGAGCCCTGAAAACGGCCCTCCTCTTCCCGCAAATGATTCTGTGTTGTCTCCCACTGCTCCCTGGCTAGGCCCCACCTGGAGCTCTGACACTGCCCCCTGCAATCTGATGGTCAAGGGGTGAACCGGCCCCCATGTGCCCTCTAACATCCTCTGAGCTGCTTCCTTCTATGCCATAAGAGATGTCAAGCAGGGTCCCACCAGGGAGATAGGAAACCTTGTGCATTCTTAAACAAAGGGGACTCAGTGCAGGGAACTGATCAGACAGGTAAAGAAGAGCTGAGAAGTCAGCACCGATGATGTGGCCACCCAGAGGTTAGCAGGGAGTCATAGGTGTAGGGACAAAGGCCACAGATGGGCCCTCAGTCACCTGGCAGACGCAGGGGCCATGTGGGCCTGTCCAGTTGGAACCGCTGATGAGACAAAGCTGCCTGGGTCAGGGAAGGAGGGAGAGAAATGCCCTGGCTTTTTCTTTCTCTTTCCCTCCTGTCTTAGTCAGCTCAGGCTGCCATAATGGAAATGTCACAGCCTGAGTGGCTTAAACCACAGACATTTATTTTCATGGTCCTGGAGGCTAAAAGTCCAAGATCAAGATGCTGTCAAGATTAGTTCCTAGTGAGGCCTCTCTTTCTGGCTTGCCACCTGTTGCCTTCTTGCAATGTCTTCACACGGTCTTTCCCCTGTGTGTGCAGAGAGAGGGCTTGCACTCTGGTGTCTCTTCCTTTCTTATAAGGACCCCAGTCCTATCAAATTAGGGCCCCTACCATTTTGATCTCATTTCACCGTAATTATCTCCTGAACGGCCACACCTCTAAATACAGCTACTCTGGGAGTAAGGGCTTTAACATACGAGTTTTGAAGGGACATAATTTAATCCATTACACTTCCTATCTCCTACCAGCACCTCCATGGGTCAAGTCAATGGCTGATGTGGAAGCTGGAAATGCAGCTCCCTGGGGCCAGGGGCTGTGTGACAAAGAGCAAAGCATCACGTTAGTGTGTATGGGGTGTGTGTACCTGAGTAGTGGGTTATGCTCAAAACTGTGGTTCCATCTGAAGGGAAATGGAAGAATGGATTATTATTTGGGCAGCCATCAGTGTCCAGCTTCCCAGGTGCTGCTCGTTGTAAAGAATCTGCCTGCCAGTGCAGGAGATGCAAGAGACGCTGGTTCGATCCCTGGGTCAGGAAGATCCCCTGGAGGAGGAAATGGCAACCCACTCCAGTATTCTTGCCTGCAAAATTCCATGGACAGAGGAATCTGATGGGCTACTGTCCATGGGGAGGCACAGAGTCAGACATGACTGAGTGACTGAGCACAGCAGTGTCCACTTCAGAGTGAGGTTTCTGGAGTTAACCAAGCATCTTGCCTGGTTCTTGTTTTCTCTTACCCCTGGTTTCTCTTTACTACCCTTTTGTCTGGCTGATGTCTCATTATCAATGTTATCTCTTCTGTAGGTTACGGTCTTTCATTTATTTGACATATTGAGTACCAGCCATTGTCCTAGGCTCTGGTGACATCAGGGTCAACAAGGTTCCTGCCTTCATGCAGCTTATATTTTAGTGGTGATGGTGGTGATAGGGGGCAATAAACAATAAATGAGTAAAGACCTAGTATTTCAGATGGGGATAAATAAAGGGGAAAAATCAATTAGGGTAAAGAAGATAGGGAGTGCCATAGGTACAGGTAGTATGTCTATTTGATGCTGATTTGCCAAGAAACCCTCAAAAGTAAACAGTGTCTAAGCAGAGAATTTAAGAACAGGAGTCATGAGGGTTGCAAAAGACTGAATAATGGCCTTGCAATTATGTCCCCACCCCGTTCCCCAGAACCTGGGACTGTGCTGCCTTAGCTGGTGGAACAGACTCTGCAAACGTGGTTAAAGATTTGAGATGGGGAGATTATCTTGAGGCTGTTATTTTTTTGTTTGTTTGTTTTTCAGTGAATTCAAGATCATCACAAGGATTTTTATAAAGGGAAGCAAAAAGGTCAGAATCAGCTGTAGGAGATATGACCAAAGTAAGATGCTGGAAAGATGTGCAGAGGGGCCAGGAATGCAGATAAAGGTAAGGAGGTAGGTTCTCTTCTGAAGCTCCCAGAAGGAATGCAACCTTGATGGTTCCTTGATTTTATGTATTTTCTTAAAAAATATTTACTTTTAAACAATTTTTTATTGTATTTTTTAAGCTGTGTTGGGTCTTTGCTATTTGTGGGCTTCTCAGTGCAGTGGGTTCTCTCACTGTGGAGCACAGACTCTGGAGCGTGGGCTCAGCAGTTGAGGCATGCAAGCTTAGTGGCCCCACGGCATGTGGGATCTTCCCAGACCGGGGATGGAATCTGTGTTCCCTGCATTGACAGGCAGATTCTTAACCGCTGGATCAGTGGTTAAGAAGTCCCTTGATTTTAGATTTCCAGCCTCCAGAACGGTAATAGAATGTGTTTATGTTGTGTTAAGCTGCTAAGTCTATAGAAATTTGTTACAGCAGCAACAGGAAGCTCATACACTGGTCACTGGGAGAAGAGTATTCCCAGCAGAGGAACAGAAGGTACAAATGCTCTGTCCTAGGGAGGTACCTGGTGCTTTGTTCCAGTTGTTGATTATTTCCACAGTTAAAAAATTCATTTACATTAAATCTTTTTTTGAGCACTTGTCACAAGACAAGAACTTCTCCTCATTTCCCCACTCCCTACTCTTGCTGGTCCTACCTCACTGTTAAAATTGCTTGTTTCAATTTCTTCTCCTTGGACCATAAACTCCTTGAGTGCAGGGGCTTTGAGTTTTTCATTGCTTTGTCCCCAGGGCTGACAAAGAGTAAATACTTTAAAAACTGCACTTTAAAAGTTCAAGACTCTTTAGGAAACTTCCCTCCGTGTAGATAAATCTATACAACTACATGATGGCCGGTAGAGTAATATATTAATAATTCTTGGATGTTATCTATCCATTGCGGTCTGAAAATTTGCAGATTAGGAAAAGAATGGTATAATAGGGGATTTCCATGGTGGTCCAGTGGTTAAGAATCCACCTGCCAGTGCAGAGGACACAGGTTTGATCCCCGGTCTGAAAGATTTCATATGATGCAAGGCAGCTAAGCTTGTGCGCCTAGAGCCCATGGTGCCACAACATGAGAAGCCCCCACAATGAGAAGCTTGTGCACAGCAACTACAGAGTAGCCCCTGCTCGCCACAACCAGAGAAAGCCTGTGCACAGCAACAAAGACCCAGCACAGCCAAAAACAAGCAGCTAAATAAATGGCATGATGGGGGCACAGAATGGCTGTTCTCAAGACCTCTCAGCTGGGCTATGACATATTTGATCAGGTTCCCTCTTCATCCATGGGAGGCTAAGCCTATTCTTTGTGTGAGAGGTGTTAGTGGGGGTCAGTCATTAATGGGGATGCGGTGGAGAGGACTGCTGTGTCTCGTGAGGAGAGACTTAGCCCCTCAAGGTCATCACCTCATTAAAGACTTTGCTGCTTACTTCCTGTGTAATCCTTTCTGAGCCCAGCTGCCATGGTAACTGGGGAAGTTATCAGCATCCTCCTGTAGGTCTGAGGATACACTCTCCCCACTGTGTATCTCCCTGGGGTGGTCTTTGGCTCTTGTCTGCCTCTAAGCTCAAGCACAAACCTCACCAGCTGGGGAGAGGCACTTTCATCTGAACCCTTGGAAGCTGTTCAGGGGGTTGTACGATGATTTTCAGCTGTTTGCTCACTAGTACCTTCATTATTTTACACTCTAAATACTTGAAACCGCCATTGGGTTACCCTCAGCTCCTTGCAATTAACCATTGGCTTTGAAAATCCAGCTGTGTTCAGCATTTCAGTGATGATTACAGATGCAGGGAAGGAGGTTGAGGCTCTTGAATAAGGCAGTTGTTACTGGAGGAGGGAGAGAAGGTTTCAGAAGGAAGATGAGTGTCTAGGTGTGGGTACAGGAGATGGCGGGGTGCTGGAGAGAGGGAAGGGGGAAAAGGAGAGAACGTCTAGACGCATAAGGGAAGGCAGGATGGTCTAAGCCCTGGTCATAACAGGATGAGGACAGGAACAGGAGAAAAGGCTCACAGGGTGGGGAACGCCACGCGGACTTGGAGAAGGTGTGCTGGGTGCGTGTGATCACATCTGTGTGTCCAGGTTGAACTTCAGGATGGCGATTGGCTGGAGGGATGTTTATGGATGACCAGAATGACAGTGAGGGTCTCGACATTCGTTATCTCTTTTACATTTCACTCCAAATGTGTATGTGGTAGGCATTCTTCTCAATTTTTTTTGTCCATGCTCAGCAGTGTGTGGGATCTTAGTTCCCCAATCTGGGGTAGAATGGGTGCTCCCAGCAGTGGAAACATGGAATCTTTTTTTTGTTTGTTTTAATTAGAGTATAATTGCTATACGATATTGTGTTAGTTTTTACTGTACAACAATGGGGATCAACTATATGTAAACATATATCTCCTCCCTCTTTCCTGGTGGCTCAGTTAAAGAATCTGCCTGCAATACAGGAGACCTGGGTTCGATTCCTGGGTAGGAAAGATCCCCTGGAGAAAGAAATGGTAACTCACTCCAGTATTCTTGCCTGGGAAATCCCATAGGCAGAAGAGCCTGGTGGGTTACAGTCCATGGGGTCGCAAGAGTCAGACAGGACTGAGGGGCTAAATGAAACCAAACATATCCCCTCCCTCTTGAGTTTTCCTCCCACCCCCCATCCCACTCCTCTAGGTCATCACAGAGTACTGAGCTGAGCTCCCTGTCCTATACAGCAGCTTCCCACAGCCATCTATGCACAGTGAAATATTACTCAGCCATAAAAAGGAATGGAATTGGGTCATTTTTACTAATGTGGCTGAACCTAGAGTCTGCCATACAGAGCTAAGTAAGTCAGAAAGAGAAAAATATTGTATATTAATGCATATATATGGAATCTAGAAAAATAATACTGATGAACCTCTTTGTAGAGAAGGAATGGAGATGCAGATGTAGAGAACAGATTTGTGGATAAAGTGGGGGAAGGAGAAGGTGGGATGAGTTGGCAAGCGCAGAGTCTTAACCACTGGACCTCCAGGGAAGTCCTCATTATTCTCAGTTTTGCATGCTAAGTCACTTCAGTCATGTCCAACTCTTTGCAACTCCATGGACTGTAGCCTGCTAGGCTCCTCTGTCCAGGGGATTCTCCAGGTAAGAATACTGGAGTGGGTTGCCATATCCTCCAGGGAATTTTCTTGACCCCGGGATCAAACCCCTGTCTCTTACATCTGCTGCATTGGCAGTCGGGTTCTTTCCCACTAGCGCCACCTGGGAAGGAAAGGATGCTCAGAAAAGTTAAGCAAATCACCAAGATACATGGCCCGGTTGTAAATGACAAGGTCAGAATTCACTCCCGACTCCTTCTGACTGTAGGCCCACGGCCACTCGAGTATTTGTCACACATTTAAAAAGCTAACAACCATGGGCAGTGGATCTGCCCCTTGGAGTTTCAGGGCTCTGAACAGGCTCATCCGTCACGCTGCAGGGACACGCGACGCCATCTCTGTGGCCTGTGAACCACTGGTTTATCTTGCACTCTTGTGTCCATTGCGAGTGGCTTCGGTCTGTGATTCAGACCGCGGAAGCAGCCTCTACCTTGAAAGTTGTGTTACTTGTAGTGAAAGAAAAATAGAATGTGGCAAACTCTCAGCTGGTTCTTCAAGTCTCTGCTTGGAAACGGGAACACACCTCCTTTGCTCATCATTGTGCTCTGGCAAAATCAAGTGGTCCTGCCAAGGCTGCTGCCAACAGAGCAGGGAAGTAAATCTTCCCTCAGGGAGGGCATCAGATGCTTTTGAATATCATTATATTTGAACTCAGCCAGCAGGTATCCATGAGGCTTCACCATTCCCTGAGGCACTTCTAGCCTTGGCATGGCTGGCACATAGCTGGTTCCAGGTGGTCTATACCAGGACAGAAACACTAGATGGGAAGAGAGCCAGATTTCTTAAGACCAAGAACTGTATTACCAAGGGGTTACTTAACCCCTTGATCCTGCTTCTTCACTGGTAAAGTGGGAGTAATAATATCTTGTTGTCAGCGTTGCTGAGGATTATGGGAGACTGTAGATACAGGGCTGCATGTATCGAGCAGTTAAGAAATGTGTTTCTCAACCAGCCATTCATCCCAACTCAGCATAAACAGGGGAGGAGTTTGCATTTTTGAAGGTGAAGGAGTTTGGCAGATGTACAGGTCATTGAAAGCCCTTTTACAGGCAAGGAGACAAAATTGATAGGAATGAAAGATTAAAGGATCCAACAGTGGAATCCGCAGGTAGATAACATGTTGATGGTTTGTAAGTGGTTATTGGTGCTGCTGCAGAGCTAGTTGTGCCTGGCTTCCTCCAAAAGACTTATTAGAATTGAAAGATGGATTAGAATCGAATGATCTGCCTGCATTTCTAGAGGCAACGGTGCTGTGCTGTGCTGTCATGTTCGATTCTTTGCAACCCCACGGACTGTAGCCCGCCAGGCTCCTCTGTCCATGGGGATTCTCCAGGCAAGAGTACTGGAGTAGGTTGCCATGCCCTTCTCCAGGGGATCTTGCCAACCAGGGATCGAACCCAGGTCTCCTGCATTGCAGGCAGATTCTTTACTGTCTGAACCACCAGACTTCCGTGCAGAATGGAAGCCTCTTTCAAACTGTCACCTCTGTGAGGACACACTTGAGGCAGAAATAAAGCCCTAAGAGACAATTGGAGCTTGTATGTTAATCCCTCGCTCAGAGGAGAGCCCTGGGATTCACTTTCTTTAGCTTTGCAGTGGATGATCCCTTGGATGACCCCAGTACCACAAAGGATTCACCTGTGTACATATTCAGTTTCATGGAACTTCTTTCACAAAATTCTCAGAATCTACATGAGTCTCTCTACTCTGAGACTTACATTTTATAAAGACAAGAACTGGCTTGCTTATTGTTGGTATTTTGCAAACGATACTTGTCGATGTATTTCCCTTGGTCAAGAGATTTGGATAACCCGCATCACTCCAGCATCCTTCAAGATGCTCTCATCAGGAGGCCTTCCCATCACCCATTACTATGTGTGTTCTGCTTTTTTTGTTGAGGCCATGGATGAATTTATATGGACTTTTCTGAGGGTGACCTTGAAAAAAGCTACTTTCTCTCTTCTCATCTAATTTTTTTAATTGTAAAAGGGCATAATTGATAGTACCTAGAGCTGTTGTCGGAGAAGGCAATGGCAAGCCACTCCAGTACTCTTGTCTGGAGAATCCCATGGACAGAGGAGCCTGGTAGGCTGCCGTCTATGGGGTTGCACAGAGCTGGAAACGACTGAAGCGACTTAGCAGCAGCAGCAGGATTGTAGAAACAGAATGAGATTATCTTTAAGTTCTCAGTGCAGTGTCTGGCACATAGTGAAACCTCAGTAGTTGCTTTCTTCTCTTGCCCCTTCTCTTCCCCTCCCTCTCTCCACCTCTCCTTTCTCCTCTATTTTTTCTCCTTTGCCTTCCTCCTCCCCTGCCACCGTCTCCTTCTCCTTCCCCTCCTCTCCTTCCTCCTCCTACTTCTTGTGTTCTTCCGCTCGTCTTCTTCCCTCTCACCTTTCTTTTTCTCCTTATTGTTTATTCTTAGAGTATGGTATATATTACTCCATACCAGGCTTCTTTGTGATTTTTTAAAAATATTCTCAGCTCTAAACGTGACATATACCAGTTTCTCAGCAAGAAACATCATGTAAATCATATCAGGCAGATTGAGGTATTTTTAAATAAATAAGCTACAAAGTCTTGGGCAGGGTGTAGGGCAACCACAAGGAGTATGGCAAATCTCTGAACAGTAGGTACTGGGTCAAACCCCTCGACCTGAAGGAACAATGAGAGTGGAGTATGAGATGATTTTTGCTGTGATAACAGACAACCTCAGTATTTTGGTAGCTTATGACAACCAGCGTCCATGTCTTATGCATATTCCCTGAAGAGTGTAGGCTGGTGGTGCTTCTGCTTGACTCTGCTGACCTCAGCTGGGTTCAGAGCTTAGCTAGGCTTGGGTGACCTCCATATGTCTTCTTATTTGAGAACCCAGGCTGAGAGTAGTCTTTCACTGAGACTGTTCTCAGGATCGAGGGCAGAATAAGAGGGGCAGAGCCAATCCATGCAGGAGCACATAGAATGCCTCTGCTCTGATGAGATGAATGTCATACCTGTACACCTTCCATTGACCAAAGCAAGTGGCTAAGTCCAAAAGCATCAGCAGAAGGTTACACTTTTGAGAGTAAAAACAAACAATTTGTGAACAAACGGTACAATTGATCATGGGGAGGGAGTGATTACTGGAAATTGGAGAGAGAAGGAGAGAGAGAACTATGAGGAGACAGCTGTCTGACAGGAGCTGTGACTTTGCAGCAAGGGAGCCGTCAGCCAGGGAGCAGAGAGCAGCGAGGAGGGCGGGGGGAGGGTAAACGCCTGCCTCCCTGCTATCTCTGGCCAGCCCTTCCTGTGTCTGTACCCTGCTGGAAACCAAAGGCAGGAACACTTATTCTATATCTTTGCTGGTCAGTTTCCTGGGAAGGACAGTGGGATGGAAAACATTGGAAGGTAAATCTAGAGTAGCAAGTGGAAGATGATTCAGTTCTTACTCAAGGGTATCGTAATCAGGTTCATGATAAGAATATTGCAGAACATGTACCACCAGCATTTCTTAAAACCAGCAACTCCTCATTCCTAAATGACTTAGAAGGAATTCCAGGCTGACGGTTCATAAAGTTAAAATGGGGGAAAAAAATTAAGAAGGCAATAAATCTTCCTGGAGATCACGCTATAAATCTAGGGAAAAACCCTTTTGGGTGACGTAAGGCATAACCTTTAACAGCTAATAGTCTAAAAACTGTTTGCATCTGACCATTCTGAGTCCCTAAGTGGTTTCCATTCCAACAATATCATTTATCTTGTGATATTTACTTTATTGTGGTAAGTTGCAATTTTTTCCCTCCTCAGTGCGTCTGTGATAAAATAAACTCACCAGAGTAAGATGAATGCCAGCCCATTAGCAAACGTCACTTAGAAGGGAATGGAGCTAAACTGGGCCAGCAAGAGGTGTAAGAGGTTTGCATTCCTCAACACCAATCCAGAGAAGATGCTCGTTTCCACATTTAGGTGGTGTTACAGCCATGGGATGTGAGAGCTCTAAATTCTGAAAGATTCTTGAGTGTGATGGTGAAACAGGGCAAGTGATCTCTGCAATGCCCTGCATTTTTTTTGTTAACCTTTCTGTTGCAAACATTTTCCTCCAGTTCTTCCAGAACATGGTACCCTCAGGTTTCCCCTGATTGTCTGGGTACCCTAGAACCCAGGACCTGGAGTTCCCCATCAGGTCTCCTTTCTGTAGGGAGAGGAGATGAAGCTCAGGATCTTCTCACCTCTGCCCAATAGCGGCGCAGAACTGTCTGCCCTTCCGTTCTTCATTCCACCCATTTTCTAGCTTCCTTTTTCTCACTGCAGAAAGAGCTGCACCTGGATGGTCAGAGCCTGAGGAATCGATGGTGCTCATGGTTCCTTCTCTCTCTGCCTGATTCCCATGTGTGCGGTAAACTCTCCTGTGGGTCCTGTTCCCAGGTGGTAACCACACCCAAGCACCCCTGTTATAGGTTCATCCTCATCCGTTTGGGTGCTCAGGTCAGACACTTGGAGTCTAGTCACAGATCTTACCATCTCTGTTGGAATGGGAAGAAGCCTAAACTTCATGCGCCTCTCCAGTTTACCTAAGTCTTAGTCTTTCAGTTGGAGAAGGCAATGGCACCCCACTCCAGTATTCTTGCCTGGAAATTTCCAGGACCGAGGAGCCTGGTAGGCTGCAGTCCACGGGGTCACTAGGAGTCGGACACGACTGAGCAACTTCATTTTCACTTTTCACTTTCATGCATTGGAGAAGGAAATGGTAACCCACTCCACTATTCTTGCCTGGAGGATCCCAGGGACAGGAGAGCCTGGTGGGCTGCCGTCTATAGGATCACACTGAGTCGGACATGACTGAAGCGACTTAGCAGCAGCAGCAGCAGCAGCAGTCCTTCAATTGTGTCTGACTCTTTGCAACCCCAGGGACTGTAGCCCGCCAGGCTTCTCTGTCCATGGAGTTCTCCAAGCAATAATATTGGAGTGGGTTGCCATTCCCTTATCCAGGAGATCTTCCCAACTCAGGGATCGAGCCCAGGTCTCGCTCATTGCAGGCAGATTGTATACTGTCTGAGCCACCAGGAAAGCGTCAATTTACCTAAGAAGCCACATAATGGGAATCTCAGAGGCTTGTTCTTTTTTAATGTTTTTAAAACAATAGCGTTTTGTTATTTGTTGCTGTGTGAATGCTTTCTCAGCCAACAACTCCAGAGGGGAGGAGGACTTTGGGAGTAAGATTTGGATACCAAACCTCACCCCAAACCTAAGCCCTTCCCTTAGGCTAATTTCACTCCTTCTTTCCATTCCTACAATGTGCCAGTTCAGTTCAGTTCAGTTGCTCAGTCGTGTCCGACTCCTCGCGACCCCATGAATCGCAGCACGCCAGGCCTCCCTGTCCATCACCAACTCCCAGAGTTCATTCAGACACGCGTCCATCAAGTCAGTGATGCCATCCAGCCATCTCATCCTCTGTCGTCCCCTTCTCCTCCCGCCCCAAGTCCCTCCCAGCATCAGAGTCTTTTCCAATGAGTCAACTCTTCGCATGAGGTGGCCAAAGCACTGGAGTTTCAGCTTTAGCATCATTCCTTCCAAAGAAATTCCAGGGTTGATCTCCTTCAGAATGGACTGGTTGGATCTCCTTGCAGTCCAAGGGACTCTCAAGAGTCTTCTCCAACACCACGGTTCAAAAGCATCAGTTCTTCAGGGCTCAGCTTTCTTCACAGTCCAACTCTCACATCCATACATGACCACAGGAAAAACCATAGGCTTGACTAGAAAGTTGAGTGAATACTGAGGACAGAGAACTTTGTGTTGAAAGAACTTAGTTCTAGTACCAGCCTTGCCATGAATTCAACTCAGAGATGAGACTTTGGGTGAATTATTTAATGCCTATGAATGTTTTCCATGATCAGACAGGATTTAGTGGCAGCTAACGTGAGCCAACCTAGCTATTCCCTTTAATCAGAAAGGGAATTAGGTGCTCATAAAATCTGTGAATGTCTGAAAGAGTGGCCTGAGACTTCAGGAATGACTCCAGAATGATCTTGTTGGGGAGGCTGCCACCTCAGCAACAGTCATGAAGCTAGAGGATGAGGAGTCGGACACAGCAATGATGGGTCCAGGGACCCACTGTCTGGGTTATAATCGAGGCAACCACTGCCTTCAGAATGATGCTATAACTTCCAGATCCACCTCTGCAAAACAAGAACCCCGGAACTCTCTTTCTTACCTCTGTGAGGTCAGCAGCTGGACAGTGGGCCTTCTGGCATTGCTACTGCAGGCAACCCAGTGCCCCCATGAAGCTGATCAGCAGCAACATCAGAAGGACCTGAAGTGACACTTTGACTTCATTACTAAAGGAAATCAACCCTAAATATTCAAGAAGGACTGATGCTGAAACTGAAGCTCCAATAATTTGGCTACCTGATGCAAAGAGCTGACTCATTGGAATAAAACCCTGACGCTGGGAAAGATTGAGGGCAAGAGGAGAAGGGAGCGACAGAAGATGAGATGATCAAATGGCATCTGACTAAGTGGACATGAGTCTGAGCAAACTCTGGAAGTCAGTGAAGGACAGAGTAGCCTGGCATGCTGCAGTTTATGGGGTTGCAAAGAATTGGACACAGTTTGGTGACTGAACAACAACACTAAACAAATGTCAGGCAGGTGTATATGGTTGGCCAACCTAAATCATGTTCAGATTTTAGCTGCAAGTGGAGTGAAATTCACTCAGTCATGTCCGACTCTGTGCGACCCCATGGACTGTGTAGTCCATGGAATTCTCCAGGTGAGAATACTAGAGTGGGTAACCTTTCCCTTCTCCAGGGGATCTTCCCAACCCAGGGATCGAACCCAGGTCTCCCACATTGCAGGTGGATTCTTTACCAGCTGAGCCACCAGGGAAGTCTTTAGCTACAAGAGATTATGGGAAATACCATTTTTAGTTTTTCAGTCTCTGCAGTTTGAGAAGGCATGCTAAGAGAGTGGGTATAGAATTTCTTTTGCCTGGAAACCCAAGTTAAAAATACATTTTAATACTCAGATTGTGTGTGTGCATGCACGTATGTGCACACACAGGTACCCTTGGGTTCACATTTGACAAAGCAATATTAGCTTTACATGTTTTGAACTTTTCATAGAGTCTATTATTCTGTTCTACTCAACTCTGCTCAACCGGATGCAACTCTGTCCCATTATGTGCTGTTCTATTTCATTCCATCCATCATGTTTCATTCTGCTCCATTCCATTCTATTTCATCATTGTAGAAAAGCTGGTTGGGTTAACTGACTTTTAGATTTCCTAAATGATTGTAGTCTCGAGTTGATAAACCCTCTACTACGGTAAGAGTCGTTGCTGGCCCCAGTGTGACGTATCCACTGCATAGGGGCTTTCCGGGAAAGGTTTTTCTACATTGCAGAGCCCTAGATTCTGTAAGATGGCACTGTCTTGGCTCCTAGTTCCAGAGAACCTCCTCCACTTTCACAAGTTGCTGGGTTTGATAGGGGAAATTATTGAATGTGTGTTAACTGTTTGGTTTGCCTTTCTTCTCAAAGAGTATATCATAGTTTCCACACTGTTCTCCTCCAGAGGTTTGCAGTGTTCTGAACTGTGGGGATTATGGAAGTGGGAGCGCATTTCTGAACCCAGTGATCACATGGCCAGCTCTCACTGCCAAGGGGACTCTTCTTTTCTTGCTACCAGGTGGTTGGTAGGATGGGGCTTTTATATGGACCCCTGCACTGAGAAGCTGTTTTAACTGTGAGTATTTTCATGGCATCGTCTTGAAAGGCCTTTTCAAGAGTCTTGTCTTCTCATTCTGCCAGTAAGCGCTCAGACCATGCAAATAATAACTCAGCTCTTATGCTGTTTCCTGAAAAGTGAAAGTCACTCAGTCGTGTCCGATTCTTTGCAACCCCATGGACTGCATAGTCCATGGGATTCTTCAGGTCAGAATACTGGAGTGGGTAGCCATTCCCTTCTTCAAGGAATCTTCACAATCCAGGGATTGAACCCAGGTCTCCCACACTGCAGGCAGATTCTTTACCAGCTGAGCCACCAGCGAAGTTGTTTCCTAGTGAGGGGCTGATTGCCTTGGGTGCCACCAAATTGGCTTGCGAACCGTGAAGTGAGAGAGAGAGAGAATGATGATGACGATGGTGGTAATAACGACAGCCACAATCCCCATTTCCATACTATTTTAACTAGATATCGTTCTGCTTATCTGGTGATTCAGTGTATTAACTAAACTTTGCCTCCCGATTATCTATGATTTCTAGGTCGAATACTTGAGATTAGTTATTAATCCCTCCTCTTCCATCTAGTAAACTCCTATTTCTCCCTCAAAACACCAGTTCAAATTGTACCTTTTTTGGGGAAGCTCTGACTCTCCTGGGCATGCATCACTGCCCCCACACCGTGCTCCATAGCACTACTTACATTTCTTTGTAGTGATTATTGCATCTCATGATTTGTTCTGTCTGTGCCTCCTCTTAGATTAATCATCATGAAAGGAGAGCTGTGTCATTTTCATTTTTGCGTCTGCAATGCTTGGTTCTCAAATAAACATTGAATAAATGAACAAGCAAGTAGCTATCCCAACAGTTCCATTCCAACCCTGTTTGAGTTTTGTTAAAAATAGTTTCTTTGTGCATGTAGCCTTAAAAATGTTAAATGGGACACTACTAGGTTGTTTAAATAGAAACATCCCCCCCCCTTTTTTTTTGCAGTGTTATAATTCAATAAACCAAAAAAGGAGGAGATATAAAGAAGACAGCTTCTTCCTCTCTGGAAACCTCTACCTAGAAATGGAGACCAGAAATAACAATATAGAAATAGAAAAGCCTTTATTGAGCACAAAGCCATGGGCCAGACCTGCAATAGATGTGCTTCAAATATTACTGTTAGTCCTTGTACTAGCCCGTCCTGACATTACTCTCTTTATCTTGAAGGTGAAGAACATGAGGACCAGGGAATCTAAGTCATAAGAGCATCTCAGTCTTGGTGGGAGGGGTGGGGATGGTAGGGGGTGTGCAGAGAACAGCTTGTCCATTTCTGATATCACAGATCTGCCCCACTCGTGTTCTGACTTTACATCTTGACCCCAAGAGAAAGCACTATAAAAATATGTCTGAATCATAACAACATCAGATAATATGGGACTTGAATTAGCTCCATATATGGTGCAGTATAAGGCATGTTCTTGTTTGTTTCATCTGACTCCAAGTGAAGAAAAGAGGGAGGAAGTTTGGGTGGAAATGTCTGAGCCCACTGTCTAGCCTAAGGAGCCCTTGACGAGGCTGCTAGGAGGTCTCTGAACCACAGTTAGCCAGAACAGAAGTTTTCCATGTTTCCCAGAAGTAGGTTCACCTTGATATGCCCAATGCTTGAGCAGCTCATGGGAGCTGTGGCTTCAGCACATCTGTGGTGTCAGCAGCAGTGGATTTCAGAGCTGCTTCCCTCAGTGAATGATGCTTCCTGTAGTTAGAGGTCTACAAGATAGGGTCTCTTGGCTGTCGCACATGGCACTCATCCTCCCTCGACCCATTTTATCCCAAATACCATTTAAACTTGTGTGCATCCAGCTAGGTGACTCAGTGGAAAAGAATCTGCCTGCCAAGCAGGAGACACACGTTCCATCTCTGGGTTGGGAAGATCCCCTGGAGAAGGAAATGGCAACCCACTCTATTCTTGCCTGGGAAATCCTATTGACAGAGGAGCCTAGAGGGCTATAGTCCATGGGGTCACAAAGAGTCAGACACTACTGAACAACTAAACAACAATAACAACAGGCAGATAGGTATATTTCTGTTTGGGAACTGAGACGACTCTGAGTCTTCCATTTCTGATGACTTCAAAGTGGGTTTTGAGTTGAAGCAATCGAGGTACCCTTTGACGGAGATCTGTCCAGTCTTTGAACCTGATAGATGTAGCCCTAAAGGTAAACCATGGGATCAAAGCAATCACATCACCTGTCCTTTTCCCACAGGATGACTGGCTAAGCTCACTGACATTTTCTAGAAAGTTGTAGTAAGTGAGACCTTATACAAATTCCAACTAAAGGCATGTGGCTCATTCTTTATCGTTGGATTTCCATATATTTCTCTGTTTGCTCCTTTGAGTCAGGGCAGATGGGAATGAAAAAAATGTGCACTGTGGAGTCTGACCCTCACATGTGATCTTCAGAACACCTGGTGGGACTCACAGAGACTCAAGCCTCGTAGGGGCCGCACATATGTCCTCTGCTCAGTGACTACCCAGGGTTCTCCAGACCCAGAAATCCCGTGGGCTCAGCCTGGGTGTCCTATACAGGAGGAACAGGTCTCTGATGGGGACTGGTCCAGACAGAAGTTTGCAAAACAGGTGCTACCCACCTAAGTCCCTCTTTTCTGTTACAGCATGCTGGTGCTCATATTGCCAGGAGGAGGAATGAATTTCCATTCAATAAACATTGATAGCACAGCACTTCTGCGGGGCCACAGAGATGAACAAAACATGACTTTCATCCTCAGGTAGCTCACAACGTGGTGGGTTGATCATTCCTAAACAGAGAAGAAAATCCAGTGTAATGTGAACAGTGTGAGCGGAATATGTATGTGTGTGTGAGAGAGAGAGAGAATAAGTCACCAGATATCAGAGGAAGAGCATCCAACTCAGGCTACAGGTCTCAGGAGAGTCTTTCCGGAAGACGCAGTGTCTGAATCTTAAAGGAAAAGCAGAAGTTCACCAGTTAAGGACGGGCTGGGAACGTGGCTGGAGGTAGTTAGAAAGCAGGAGGGTGACTGAGAGAGAGAAACAGGTGGCCAGTCAGTGTAGGGCCTTCCATCACCAGGGGCAGAACAAGGAGTTTAGATTTTATTTGAAGTGCAGGGGGAAGCTGTGGGCGTTTGTCACACAGGGGAGTGAGATGATCTGAGTTTTATTTTAGAGTTTTGCCCTGGATGTTCTGTGGAGAGTGGATCATGGGAAGGCAAGAATGGGAGCAGAGAGACCCATTCTGCAAGTTTATAGTTGTCCAGGGAAAAGAGAATGGTGGTCTGGATTAGGAGGGTAACTGGAGAGATGAATATAAGTTATCCAACTCATGACATCTTTTGGAGAATGTGCCTATGGATCCAGGTGACAAATTGGATGTGTGTATGGAAAGGGCAGGGGTGATGAAAGAAAGGGAATAACTGAGAATGACTTAAGTTTTTGAATACATGATGGTTCCTTTTACTGAGATGGAGGAGGGGCAGCTTGTGGAAGCAGAGCCAGAAATCATGAGCTTTTGTTGGGAAATACTGAATTTAGGGTTGTCTGCAGGGGATACAATTTGAAGCGTCAGGCAACTGCATATATGACTGTAGCTAATAGGGGAGGTCAGGACTAGATGGTAAATTTGGGAGCTGTGAAGACATTGGGACATTCAGAGCCTCAGGCCTGCAGGAGATCAGCCCTGAAGAGGTAGTGTAGACCAAGAGGAGACCACGAGTCGAGGCTGTAAGAGAGCTGGGTGTGCTAACGTATGGAGTTCAGACAGGCATGCTGAGAACATGCCAGGCAACGTGATAATGCTTGGCAGGCATCATTTTATTCAACCACTTAAGTCTCCATTTGTCCTGTAGTAAGACCAACAGTCACCTCTCTGCTCTGCTTCTCAAATGTGACCATAATTGGATAATCTAGTCCACGCTGCCCAAGCGCTTCTAAACTGTTGGCTGTATCAAATAAAGGATGGCCCTTTTATGACTATGAGTTTTCACACAAGAGGGCTGCTTCCTGGAACTTACTGTGAGAAGAAAGAAACAAGATTGGCAGCTGGGGGAGAGAAGGAAGCATTTGACTAAGAGGAAGCCTCCTCACCTCATCTGATAGAAATGCTTGGCAATGAACCCATGAAGAAAGGAAAGCCAAGAGCATTACTGCTGCTGGAAATATTAGGAGCAGGCTGCCTCATTCTAAATTTTTGTCTAATTTAGTCACTGACCTTACCCCAGTATAGAGAGAATGGGTCACTACAGGAGAGTGTGACAGATCAAAAAGAAGGTTTTTTTTTTTGGTCTTTCTTTCCTTATCTTAGCTCCACTTTCTACTTCCAAATCAAGATGGTGCCTATGGATATAAATATATAACATTGCCCAAGCTAATTGCATAGATCAGAAACCATGGAGCAGATCATCTTGAGACCTGAGGAGATGCAGATTAGAAGTGAAGTTGACAATGTGTCCTGGAAGGAGACCTGCATAGTGACGACTCCAGCAGGTGAAATACAGGTGAAATCCCTTGAGAACAGCCAGAACTGTCAAGTGCTGACATCAGTGAGAGGTTAGAGAATGGACGTTGACACTCAGATTCTGCCTCTGTCAAGAATGTACCTACATGTGGGTGGGACTTCCCAGGTAGTGCTAAACCCGCTACCAAGGTAAAGACCCCTTTACCTTGGTAAAGACCCTGCTTGCCAAGGCAGGGGACATAAGAGACTCAGGTTTGATCCCTGGGTTGGGATGATCTCCTGGAGGAGGGCATGGCAAC
Source organism: Oryx dammah (assembly GCF_014754425.2). NCBI lineage: Eukaryota > Metazoa > Chordata > Mammalia > Artiodactyla > Bovidae > Oryx > Oryx dammah. The sequence continues at coordinate 59,636,882 of NW_024070203.1, forward strand.
CCACTCCAGTATTCTTGCCTGGAAAATCCCATGGACAGAGGAACCTGGTGGGGTATGGTTCATAGAGTTGCAAAGAGTTGGACAGACTGAAGTGTTTTAGCACACACAGACATGCTACCTGTAGGTGGACAGCTGGTGGTAATAAATACTGGAGTTCCCCTCTCCCTGTTCTCTTCTTCTATATTTATATTTGTGTACATTTTACCATTTTAATAGGAGGATATATGTGGTCTATAGTTTACATCATGGATTAGCTGAATTCTGTATAGTTTTCATTTTCCTTTTCCCAATAAATTCTGGACTCATAAGTAGAAGGCCCATGCTCTAGCCTTTTCTCTCTTGCTAACTGATGACCCTGGATAAGTCATTTAGCCTTCCTCAGGTTTCTGCTTCTGGAATAATGGCTAACCTTTACATCAAGCCTCAGTAATCCCCCACTTTTTCCCCGTGGACCACAGGCAAGCACCCTGGAGGCTGGGTGATCTGCAATAGCATCACTCACATGTCTAGGGCTTGACAGGCTGTCAACAGGATATCCTGGATTTTCCCCAGTGTGATCCTCCATGATATGACCTCTGATAACCTTCTCAATACTTTGTCCATAGACCCTATGGGCCAACCATGTTTCTGTATCTCTTTGCCTTCAGAGGGCAGGGACCATGAGTGTTTTGCTAAGTGCCATTCACTTACTGTATGAATGAGGGAAGAATCTTTGCACAGCTGCCTGGAATAACCAACTCTTACTGATAAGGAAGAGAGGGACAACACCATCAAGCCATCTCCACCTCTGTTGCAAAGGACAGGCTCCCACTGCACCTCTGCACCCCCAGGCTACCTCTTCCTTTAAGACTTGTCCAGGTGTCATCTCTCTAGAAGCTTTCATTATTCCCTAGCCAGATTCATCAGACCGTCTTCCATGTTTTCACAGCACTTTGGACGGAGCTTTATGATAACACGAGTCACATGATTCTACTTAGTGTTTATGTGTCTCTTTCACTACTGAACTGTGAGATCCTTGAGGTGGCGAGATAAGCTGGAATCCAAAGCCACTGGGTCTGCACTTGAATCATTTATTAAGTGGGGTTCAGGCAATAACACTTATTTGAGAAATATTTATAGAGTTCCTGCTGTGTGCCAGGCACTGAACTGGTGCTGAGGATGGAGTAGACCTTTTGATCTAGAAAAGGAACAGACAGGGAAACACACAGATCTGTTCCTCCTTATATCAGTGATATATGGTGTGAGAGGGAATAACAGAGGACCCATGTGATAGATGGGCCAGGAAGGCCTTTGTAAGGAGGTGACTTCTACTTTGAGACCAAAGACAAAGAGAAGTCAACCATGGGAAGGTGGGGTAAAGTATTGTAAGTTGAGGGGGTTGGGGGGTGTGGAGCCTGAGTGAAAGAAAAAGCTGAAGAAAAGCTAATATGGCTGAAGGGTGGGGAGCAAAGGGTGTGTCTGGAGAAACAGCTGTATCCTCTGGCAATACTTGTTGAGTGAATGAGTGTGTAATTGGAAGGTTGACATCAGTCCTGGTCCTCAGCTAAAAGCTGGGCTGTAACAGGGTAAGAGAGTGTTTCCTGCAGTGCTTTTCTTTGAATGAGTTTTGGGGTTCTCGTTACTCATCTTCTTCCCAGGTCCCTGGGCTGGGTGCTGGCTTCCCCAGGACAGGGTTGCCACCTCAGGGGATGCTGTGTACCTGTCTCTTTGGCCTAGTCACAGGACTGAGGAACTGGGGTCTTCAAGGATCCAAACTGTCACCTGGGGGAGCACTCCCCTCCCCACCTTAGGTCATGCTCCGTTCCAGTGGGTAGCGAGTCAGCACTCTCTCACCGCAGATTGTCAGGCTACCACTCCAGTGGGGTACTTCCTCATCTCCCCCACAGCCACCTTATGCTCAGATACTGACTGCTGAGTGATAGAACCCGGTGCGCTGCCCAGAACTGAATCTGCTTCCCTGTGACTAGGGCCTTGTCACTGGGCCAAGCCTGTCTGCTAACCCTCTTCGCAACTGGGGTGAAAGCTTTCCCAGAAGGCCTCTTACTCCTTTATGCAAATATCCTGCTGGCAGCCCGGCCCCACTAGCTCATTAGGTCTGTTTAGATGTATTTGAATCCCAGCGGTGATCGCTGCTGTGTAGGCTCCGTCTGGGATGCCTAGTAAGTCCGAGTCTGCTCTCGTTTCCTACCTCAACCCCCCAAAGCCTTTATTTTTTTCTTCCCTCTCTGAGGAAAAGTCTGGGAAAAGCATTTCAGACACAGATTATTGATGTAGCATAATGTTTTACATCTGCAAGAGACAGACCCAAAAGTCAAGGGAATGACGCGTTAAGTGTAGTAAGGAGCAGATTTTTAGATGCTCTTGAACTCATGTTACATAGGCACGTGCACGTGTGTGCTGTTGTGCCCAACTCTTTGTGATCCCATGGACTGTGGCCCACCAGGCTCCTCTGTCCTTGGGATTTCCCAGGCAAGAATACTGGAGTGGGTTGCCATTTCCTTCTCCAGGAGATCTTCCCAACCAAGGGATTGAACCCACGTCTCCTGCATTGCAGGCAGATGCTTTACTGCTTGAATCACGTAACTTAGGCAGTGCTCCCTCTCACCCATGCTTAAAGCTGTTTCTTCAAATTATGCTTGGCACTGTCGTGGTTGGCAGAGCCGAGGGCAACAGCAGCAACTGTGCCAGGAAGCGGAGTCCAAGGAATCACTCTTCAACAAAGAGGAAGTTGGGTTGCTCTCTGTCTCCGTTTGTCAGTCCCAACAACACGTGGGCTCTGGAGCCAGGCATACTTGGTGTGAAACCCCATCTGATCCCTTGCTAGGTTTGTGAACATAGGTCTCATTGCCTCTCTGTACCACTGTTTCCTCATCTGTGAAATGGGTAGAATCATAGTTAAGAGCACTGACTTCAGAGTCAGACTCTGTCACTTACTGTCTCTGTAAGTTTGAGCAGGTTCCTGCACCTGTTTCCTCATCAAATGATGACCAGAATAAAGTCTGCTGACATCACCAGGCTGTTGTAAAGATGACACAAGTTGATTCACAAGAAGCATGGTGCCTGACACAACGTGAGCACTACAGGGTATTTGCTGTTACTGTGGATTTTATTGTTGTGCTTAGTCACTCAGTCATGTCTGACTCTGTGACCACATGGACTGTAGCCCGCCAGGCTCCTTTTCCCATGGGGATTCTTCAGGCAAGAATATCAGAGTGGGTTGCCATGCCCTCCTCCAGGGGAATCTTCCCAAACTAGGGATTGAACCCAGGTCTCCTGCATTGCAGGCTGATTCTCTACTGTCGGAGCCACTAGGGAATGTGCCCACCTCATAGACCGTGTGAGAACAAAAGAGAGAGAGAGCTTGCCAGGCACATGGTGAATTTCAGCTGCTGTTCCTACAACCCTGGCTCAACTTAACACGTGCGACGCTGCATTCAGTTCCACGTGAACTTCTTAAGGTGACGTTTACAAGTTTAGGAGAGGGAGGACTTGCTTCTCCCTTCCACACACTCTCTCTAATGACCCAGTTTTGTTCAGGAACTTCTGTGAGGAATGTCAGACTCTTTCATGGGTGCAGGAGCTGCCCTCATCCCTGATAAGGGCAGGAAAGAGAGGAACAGAGCCGAGTGATATGAGAGCCTGGTGGGTTTATGGTGTCACGTTAAGCATGTTCTGATTTCTCTGCTCTATAAAACACACCATATAAACTATAAAATAAAATATTTACATTTTTACATACCTAGCAGTACTGGGTGGGTAGAGCAAAGTGATTTGGTAGGTTTCCAAACCCACGAGGCTTTGGGGATTCTGGTTTTGCTTTACCTGATGCAAACTGATACTACATAGATTCCATGGAAAGCACATTTTACTGCCTATTTTTAGCTGGTTGGTGCAGGATAGCTCTGGGGGAGCTTGAATAGAGGCTCCTGTGGCACTTTGAGTGAACAGTCCCTCAAGTTTTTGATCATAGAAGCAGAGGGAGAATTGATATGTAGATACACATATTAGCCTCTGCCAGGCTCCTCTGTCCATGGGATTTTCCAGGCAAGAGTACTTGGGTTGCCATTCCCTTCTCCAGGGGATCTTCCCGATCCAGGGATCGAACCCAGGTCCCTTGCATTGCAGGCAGATTCTTTACTCTCTGAGCCAACACGGAAGCCTCAGTCTCTCTTTCTGTATATATAAATGGTTAATTTTCTTGTTTATATGTTAAGGAATATTGAAGGAATGCAACTTCTAGAAATTTCTACTTGCAGCTGGTGTAGTTTTGTAAGCCATCTCGAAGACAGAGCAAACACCCTGCCAAAGTTTAGTCATACACTGATAGCTGTAGCTTGGAAAGGGGAAAATGAAGGTCTGACTTAATAAGCCAACAGAGAAGTCAAACACCCACAAATGGTAATTTACAGCTGCAAAGGGCAGTGTTTTTAAGTCACCCTAGTGAATTATATGTTTCTGAAAAAGGAACTACGCATCTGAAAAATTATGTTCCTTGGTAATACTTTAGACACTATTGTTTTGGCCCTGTCACCTCACTAAGGTTATAAATAACACAGTCCTTCTTACTTTTATTTTCCTAGATCAGCCAGCTGCCATTAGCTTCGGTTCCTGGCTGTAATGTAACTGTATTCTGTCCTGTTATAAATGCACTGTTATTCTCGTCACCTGGAGGGATGCTGTGGGGTGTGGCTCTCAGGTGCCCTCATGGGAGCTGAGGGGCTGGGCACGGGAGGGGAATTCTCTTTTCTGATCCAGCTACCCAGCCCCTCTCCCCGCCCTACTCTGTGGGCCCCTTGTAGGCAGGGTGGTTCAGCCGTCATCACCTGTTCACCGCAGGCCTTCCTGCTTCACTGGGAGCCTCGTGCTAGAGGGAGGGCTGTGGCGGGTGCAGCTGGGCCCTGGGGCGGCGCCTGCCTCCCACGCTGTGCACCCCCCTGGAGGGAGGGGCGCCTTTGTCTAGTCCACACAGAGAGGCTTCATTGGCTGGTGGAGGGTACTGGTTAGGAACCCTGGGGGCCCATAGGAGAATCTTTGTTGCAAGGAGCATCTTTGTCTACTGCCTTTCAGCTGTCAAACATGACAGCAGTGGGACTGGGCTTGAGGTGTTGTCCGCCTTCTCTGGGCTAAGCAGGGATTCTTTCAGCGTCCACAGTGACAGCGGCAAGAGCAAACAGCGGCACGCTGTAGTCTTTCAGACTGGCTGCGGCAGCATCTTTGTCCTGCATGCGCGTCTAAATGTGGATTTTTCACTCCCTTATCAGAAAATGGAGTCCGTTTCTCTCCCCTTGGAGTCCTCCTACTGCTCTGGCCAGTAGAATACGGGGGGCATGGCACGGACACTCCTAGGATGGCCCTTCCTTGCCTGGCCTGGCAGCCTCCACTTTCAGCCTCTTGGAGGATGGCTGCCACGGAGAGAGACTCCTGTGGGACCACCAAGGTGTGAGACACACCCAGGCCACATGGGGAGGCCCTGGAGGAGGAGATGCCACATGAAAGCAGGGCTAGGAGAGAGGCCATGGGCTACAGGAGGGAGAGGCAGACACCTGCGTGGACACAGCCCAGTCGAGTCTTCGGATGGCTGCAGCCCCAGCTGTCCTCAGGCTGCACCCGCACAAGGGTCCCCGTGGCGGATCCGCCCGGCTGCAGCTGGTCAACCCATAGGATCATGAGAGAGAAGACGCTGTCATTTTATTTTTTTATTATTTTTATTTTTTTATTATTATTATTTTTTTTAAGAGTCCAGATCTTTTATTTTCTTTATACTCATCATGCCATCAAATCATGGAAATAGGCTCCAACAGTTCCGGCTCCTCTCCAGTGGTTCTCATGAAGCGTGGTTCTCATGAAGTGTGCTTCTCTGGGTGGAGCAGGCTGACTCTTTAGTTGAGCCCAAGTACCTTTCTCTTTGTCTTCCTGTTTCCCTCCTTCATTTTTCTTTACACATTTCAGGAAGCTATCTTGGCTCTTAGGATGCCTAATATGTTCAATGTGTGCTAAGTTGCTACAGCCTTGTCTGTCTCTTTGCGGCCTTATGGACCGTAGCTCACCAGGCTCCTCTGTCCATGGGATTCTCCAGGCAAGAATACTGGAGTGGGCTGCCATGCCCTCCTCCAGGGGATCTTCCTGACCCAGGGACTGAACCCATATGTCTTATGTCTTCTGCATTGGCAGGCAGGTTCTTTACCACTAGCGTCACACATGTTGATGCTCTTGGCAAGAATCTTGTTCTTATTATTTTTTTTTTTTTAAGCCGTCCTGCATTTACTTTGTTTGTTTGTTTGTTTGTTAATTAATTTATTTATTTTTAATTTTTACTTTACAATTCTGTATTGGTTTTGGCATAGATTGACATGAATCCACCACAGGTGTACATGCGTTCCCAAACATGAACCCCCCTCCCACCCCCCTCCCCACAACATCTCTCTGGGTCATCCCCGCGCGTCAGCCCCAAGCGTGTCATATCCTGCATCAGACATAGACTGGCATTTCGATTCTTACATGTTATTATACATGTTTCAATGCCATTCTCCCAAATCATCACACCCTCTCCCTCTCCCTCTGAGTCCAAAAGTCCGCTATACACATCTGGGTCTTTTTTGCTGTCCTGCATACAGGGTCATCATTGCCATCTTCCTAAATTCCATATATATGTGTTAGTATACTGTATTGGTGTTTTTCTTTCTGGCTCACTTCACTCTGTATAATCGGCTCCAGTTTCATCCATCTCATCAGAACTGATTCAAATGTATTCTTTTTAATGGCTGAGTAATACTCCATTGTGTATATGTACCACAGCTTTCTTATCCATTCATCTACTGATGGACATCTAGGTTGTTTCCATGTCCTGGCTATTATAAACAGTGCTGCGATGAACATTGGGGTACATGTGTTTCTTTCAATTCTGGTTTCCTCTGTGTGTATGCCCAACAGTGGGATTGCTGGGTCATAAGGCATTTCTATTTGCAATTTTTTAAGGAATCTCCACACTGTTCTCCATAGTGGCTGTACTAGTTTGCATTCCCACCAACAGTGTAGGAGGGTTCCCTTCTCTCCACACCCTCTCCAGCATTTATTGCTTGCAGATTTTTGGATCGCAGACATTCTGACTGGTGTGAAGTGGTACCTCATTGTGGTTTTGATTTGCATTTCTCTAATAATGAGTGATGTTGAGCATCTTTTCATGTGTTTGTTAGCCATCCGTATGTCTTCTTTGGAGAAATGTCTATTTAGTTCTTTGGCCCATTTTTTTATTGGGTCGTTTATTTTTCTGGAATTGAGCTGCAGGAGTTGCTTGTATATTTTTGAGATTAGTTGTTTGTCAGTTGCTTCATTTGCTATTATTTTCTCCCATTCGGAAGGCTGTCTTTTCACTTTGCTTATGTTTTCCTTTGTTGTGCAGAAGCTTTTAATTTTAATTAGATCCCATTTGTTTATTTTTGCTTTTATTTCCAGAATTCTGGGAGGTGGATCATAGAGGATCCTGCTGTGGTTTATGTCAGAGAGTGTTTTGCCTATGTTCTCCTCTAAGAGTTTTATAGTTTCTGGTCTTACATTTAGATCTTTAATCCATTTTGAGTTTATCTTTGTGTGCGGTGTTAGAAAGTGATCTAGCTTCATTCTTTTACAAGTGGTTGACCAGTTTTCCCAGCACCACTTGTTAAAGAGATTATCTTTACTCCATTGTATATTCTTGCCTCCTTTGTCAAAGATAAGGTGTCCATATGTATGTGGATTTATCTCTGGGCTTTCTATTTTGTTCCATTGATCTATATGTCTGTCTTTGTGCCAATACCATACTGTCTTGATGACTGTGGCTTTGTAGTAGAGCCTGAAGTCAGGCAAATTGATTCCTCCAGTTCCATCCTTCTTTCTCAAGATTGCTTTGGCTATTCGTGGTTTTTTGTATTTCCATACAAATCTTGAAATTATTTGTTCTAGTTCTGTGAAAAATATCGCCGGTATCTTGATAGGGATTGCATTGAATTTGTAAATTGCTTTGGGTAATATACTCATTTTCACTATATTGATTCTTCCGATCCATGAGCATGGTATATTTCTCCATCTATTAGTGTCCTCTTTGATTTCTTTCATCAGTGTTTTAAAGTTTTCTGTATATAGGTCTTTAGTTTCTTTAGGTAGATATATTCCTAAGTATTTTATTCTTTTTGTTGCAATGGTGAATGGAATTGTTTCCTTAATTTCTTCTTCTACTTTCTCATTATTAGTGTATACGAATGCAAGGGATTTCTGTGTGTTGATTTTATATCCTGCAACTTTACTATATTCATTAATTAGCTCTAGTAATTTTCTGGTAGAGTCTTTAGTGTTTTCTATGTAGAGGATCATGTCATCTGCAAACAGTGAGAGTTTTACTTCTTCTTTTCCAATTTGGATTCCTTTTATTTCTTTTTCTGCTCTGATTGCTGTGGCTAAAACTTCCAGAACTATGTTGAATAGTAGTGGTGAAAGTGGGCACCCTTATCTTGTTCCTGACTTAAGGGGAAATGCTTTCAATTTTTCACCATTGAGGATAATGTTTGCTGTGGGTTTGTCATATATAGCTTTTATTATATTGAGGTATGTTCCTTCTATTCCTGCTTTCTGGAGAGTTTTTATCATAAATGGATGTTGAATTTTGTCAAAGGCCTTCTCTGCATCTATTGAGATAATCATATGGTTTTTATTTTTCAATTTGTTAATGTGGTGAATTACATTGATTGATTTGCGGATGTTGAAGAATCCTTGCATCCCTGGGATAAAGCCCACTTGGTCATGGTGTACGATCTTTTTAATGTGTTGTTGGATTCTGATTGCTAGAATTTTGTTGAGGATTTTTGCATCTATGTTCATCAGTGATATTGGCCTGTAGTTTTCCTTTTTTGTAGTATCTTTGTCAGGTTTTGGTATTAGGGTGATGGTGGCCTCATAGAATGAGTTTGGAAGTTTCCCTTCCTCTGCAATTTTCTGGAAGAGTTTGAGTAGGATAGGTGTTAACTCTTCTCGAAATTTTTGGTAGAATTCAGCTGTGAAGCCGTCTGGACCTGGGCTTTTGTTTGCTGGAAGATTTCTGATTACAGTTTCAATTTCCGTGCTTGTGATGGGTCTGTTAAGATTGTCTATTTCTTCCTGGTTTAGTTTTGGGAAATTGTATTTTTCTAAGAATTTGTCCATTTCTTCCAGGTTGTCCATTTTATTGGCATATAATTGCTGATAGTAGTCTCTTATGATCCTTTGTATTTCTGTGTTGTCTGTTGTGATCTCTCCATTTTCATTTCTAATTTTATTGATTTGATTTTTCTCTCTTTGCTTCTTGATGAGTCTGGCTAATGGTCTGTCAATTTTATTTATCCTTTCAAAGAACCAGCTTTTGGCTTTGTTGATTTTTGCTATGGTCTCTTTTGTTTCTTTTGCATTTATTTCTGCCCTAATTTTTAAGATTTCTTTCCTTCTGCTAACTCTGGGGTTCTCTAATTCTTCCTTTTCTAGTTGCTTTAGGTGTAGAGTTAGGTTATTTATTTGACTTTTTTCTTGTTTCTTGAGGTATGCCTGTATTGCTATGAACTTTCCTCTTAGCACTGCTTTTATAGTGTCCCACAGGTTTTGGGTTGTTGTGTTTTCATTTTCATTAGTTTCTATGCATATTTTGATTTCTTTTTTGATTTCTTCTGTGATTTGTTGGTTAATCAGAAGCGTGTTGTTCAGCCTCCATATGTTGGAATTTTTAATATGTTTCCTCCTGTAATTGAGATCTAATCTTAGTGCATTATGGTCAGAAAAGATGCTTGGAATGATTTCGATTTTTTTGAATTTATCAAGGTTATATTTATGGCCCAGGATGTGATCTATCCTCGAGAAGGTTCCATGAGCACTTGAGAAAAAGGTGAAATTCATTGTTTTGGAGTGAAATGTCCTATAGATATCAATTAGGTCTAACTGGTCTAATGTATCATTTAAAGTTTGCGTTTCTTTGTTAATTTTCTGTTTAGTTGATCTGTCCATATGTGTGAGTGGGGTATTAAAGTCTCCCACTATTATTGTGTTGTTGTTAATTTCCCCTTTCATACTTGTTAGCATTTGTCCTACATATTGCGGTGCTCCTATATTGGGTGCATATATATTTATAATTGTTATATCTTCTTCTTGGATTGATCCTTTGATCATTATGTAGTGGCCTTCTTTGTCTCTTTTCACAGCCTTTGTTTTAAAGTCTATTTTATCGGATATGAGTATTGCCACTCCTGCTTTCTTTTGGTCTCTATTTGCATGGAATATCTTTTTCCAACCCTTCACTTTCAGTCTGTATGTGTCCCTTGTTTTGAGGTGGGTCTCTTGTAAGCAGCATATAGAGGGTTCTTGTTTTTGTATCCAATCGGCCAGTCTTTGCCTTTTGGTTGGGGCATTCAATCCATTTACGTTTAAGGTAATTATTGATAAGTATGATCCCGTTGCCATTTGTTTTATTATTTTGGGTTCGGGTTTATACTCCCTTTTTGTGTTTCCTGTCTAGAGAATATCCTTTAGAATTTGTTGGAGAGCTGGTTTGGTGGTGCTGAATTCTCTCAGCTTTTGCTTGTCTGTAAAGCTTTTGATTTCTCCTTCGTATTTGAATGAGATCCTTGCTGGGTATAGTAATCTGGGCTGTAGGTTATTTTCTTTCATCACTTTAAGTATGTCTTGCCATTCCCTCCTGGCCTGAAGAGTTTCTATTGAGAGATCAGCTGTTATCCTTATGGGAATCCCCTTGTGTGTTATTTGTTGTTTTTCCCTTGCTGCTTTTAATAGTTGTTCTTTGTGTTTGATCTTTGTTAATTTGATTAATATGTGTCTTGGGGTGTTTTGCCTTGGGTTTATCCTATTTGGGACTCTCTGGGTTTCTTGGACTTGGGTGATTATTTCCTTCCCCATTTTAGGGAAGTTTTCAACTATTATCTCCTCAAGGATTTTCTCATGGTCTTTCTTTTTGTCTTCTTCTTCTGGGACTCCTATAATTCGAATGTTGGCGCGTTTCATATTGTCCTGGAGGTCTCTGAGATTGTCCTCATTTCTTTTAATTCGTTTTTCTTTTTTCCTCTCTGATTCATTTATTTCTACCATTCTGTCTTCTATTTCACTAATCCTATCTTCTGCCTCCGTTATTCTATTATTTGTTGCCTCCAGAGTGTTTCTGATCTCATTTATTGCATTATTCATTGTATATTGACTCTTTTTTATTTCTTCTAGGTCCTTGTTGAACCTTTCTTGCATCTTCTCAATCCTTGTCTCTAGGGTATTTATCTGTGATTCCATTTTGACTTCAAGATTTTGGATCATTTTCACTATCAATATTCGGAATTCTTTCTCAGGTAGATTCCCTATCTCTTCCTCTTTTGTCTGGTTTGGTGGGCATTTCTCCTGCTCCTTTACCTGTTGGGTATTCCTCTGTCTCTTCATCTTGGTTATATTGCTGCGTTTGGAATGGCCTTTTTATATTCTGGTAATTTGTGGAGTTCTCTTTATTGTGGAGCTTCCTCACTGTGGGTGGGGTTGTATCAGTGGCTTGTCAAGGTTTCCTGGTTAGGGAGGCTTGTGTTGGAGGTCTGGTGGGTGGAGCTGGGTTTCTTCTCTCTGGAGTGCAGTGGAGTGACCAGTAATGGGTTATGAGACGTCTAAAGTTTTGGAGTAACTTTGAACTGCCTATATATTGAAGCTCAGGGGTGTGTTCCTGTGTTGCTGGAGAATTTGTGTGATATGTCTTGCTCTGGAACTTGTTGGCCCTTGGGTGGAGCTTTGTTTCAGTGTAGGTTTGGAGGCAATTGATGAGCTCCTATTGCTTAATGTTCCCTGAATTCAGGAGTTCTCTGATGTTCTCAAGCTTTGGACTTAAGCCTCCTGCTTCTGGTTTTCGGTTTTATTTTTACGGTGGTCTCTAGACTTCTCCATCTATACAGCACCAATGATATAGTATCTAGGCTAAAGATGAAAGGTTTCTCCACATTGAGGGGCACCCAGAGAGGTTCACTGGGTTACATGGAGAAGAGAAGAGGGAGGGGGTAGTTAGAGGTGACTGGAATGAGATGCGGTGAGATCAAAAGAGGAGAGAGCAAGCTAGTCAATAGTCACTTCCTTATGTGTGCTCCATAGTCTGGACCTCTCAGCGGTATTTACGGAGTTATACAGGGGAGAGGAGAGAGAAGAAGTAGACAGAGGTGGCCAGGAGGGTAAGAGAGAGGAATGAAAAGGAGAGAGACAGGTCCAGCCAGTAATCAGTTCCTTAGGTGCTCTCCACCATCTAGAACACACAGAGAATCACAGAGTTGGATATAGAAGAGATGGGGGGGGGGGAGAGACAGAGGCCCCCTGGTGGAGAAAAAGGAGAGTCCAAAAGGAGAGAGTGGTCAAGCCAGTAATCTCGCTGTCAGGTAAGATTGGGTTATGAAATGTACAAGATTGACAACAAAAACCGAAAAGCAAAGATTAAAAACCTAGAGTAGAGGTTAGATTTTCAAAAATACAATGTTAAAGAGACGAAGCAGAAGGAAGAAAGAAAAAAAAGAGAAAAGATAAAAAAAAATAATAATATTAAGAAAAAGAAATAAGGAAAAAAAAATAAGGAAAAAAAAATATATAAGGAAAAAAAAAAAAAAAAACCCAAGATTAAAAAAGAAATACCAACAACAACCACGCGAAGACTATATATGGTGTTTGCTTTAAAAAAGTAGAGTCTTTTTTTTTTTTGAAAAGTAATAGTTATAGAAATATAAAGTAGAGAAATAGAAGACTTAACAGTTAAAAAAAAAAGTTTGAGGAAAAAAAAAAGAAAGCAAAAAAAAAGGTAAAAAAAAAAAAAAGGAATGATTGTAAAAATTGTGAAGATATATCTGGCCCTTCTCTGATGTTGTGGGCCGTGTTGGTCACTTCCAAGGCGTTTCCCTCTGTTTAGCTTCTGTTTGCTGGTCTCTTCAGTGTCTCAGTTCCGTCCTGACACATGGGGGCGGTGGTGGACACTTTTTTTTTTTTTTTTATTAGGCTCACTAGTTCAGTCGCGCAGTGGGGAGGGGGGGATGCTGTAAACAAATAGCACTGTCGTGGGCACACAGCGTCTCAACCCCGCTGGACCTGTCTCCCCCCACGACGCACAAACCGCTCCAGCTCCATGGAGCTCAGCCAGGAACCATCCGAGGCCGGCCCCAGGCTTCGCGCACCTCCCCGGTCCAAGCCGCTCGGTTTTGGCGCCCAGGTAACCCTCAGAGGCACAAACTTGTTTGGGACTGCACTCTGCGCCCCTCCCGGGTCCGAGCAGCTCGGGAGCTTGGCGAGCACGGTCGCCGGGACTTGTCCCCTTCTCTGTTTCTACTGCTCAGTTTTCTGGGTGTACTGCTGGCGCTCCTTGTGAGGCGGGTGGTGACTGTCCTGCATCCCCTGAAGTCTCAGCAAAGAAGCCTGCCTGCCGCTTTTTAGGTAGTCTCTCCGGGGCTGCGATTGCCCCTTTCCAGCCCTTACAGCTGTGGCTGCCTGTCCCCGGCGGGGGATGGTCTGCAGCCGGCTATTTCCGTTCAGTCCTTTGTTCTGTGCGCGGTCCTGGCGGGGTCTTATGTTCCAGCTTTTCGCGTGGTAGCTATCCCCCAGTCTGGTTTGCTCGCCCAAGTTCGTTCGCTCTGGTTACGCGTGGGGCGTTTCTGCCCGCTTCTTACCGAGCACGGCAGCCCGCGTCTCCCGCGCTTCCCTGCCCTGCCCCCACTTGCTAGCGGCGGCTGCAGGCGTCTGCGCGGCTTTTCCGCTGGGGGAGTTACTGTTGGGCTCGTAATCTGTTGGTTTTAATTATTTATTCGTTTTTCCTTCCTGTTATGTTGCCCTCTGTGTTTCCAAGGCTCGCCTTAGACTCGGCAGGTAGAGTGTTTCCTTGTGTTTGGAAACCTCTCTTCTTAGAATTCCCTTCCCGGGACGGGCTTCCCTTCCCGGGACGGAGCTCCCTCCCCACCTCCTTTGTCTCTTTTCTCGTCTTTTATATTTTTTCCTACCTGGTTTTGAAGACAATGATCTGCTTTTCTGGTTGCCTGATGTCCTCTGCCTGCCTTCAGAGGTTGTTTTGTGGAGTTTGCTCCGTGTTGAAAAATCGACGCTGTCATTTTAAACCACCAAGTTTTAGGTGGGCCTATTTTGCTGCCATGACAATTAAAATACCCTCCCCACCTCCTACCACTTCCCCTGAAAACAAACCCCTGTTTCAAATGGAATGTTCTTTTGCTTCTGCAGCTTTATTACCAGGAACCCAAGCCATGGAAGAAACAAAGAATGGCTGTGACCAAATCTCGCTGGGATAGACTACTGGGAAGTGGTGTCCAAGTCTCTCATAAGCAGGTTTGGGGGCTGTATATCCTTATTTCCCATTTTATCCCATTTCTACCCGTCCCACACTTTGATATAGGACACACGGGAATGTATGAACTGCATTCATTCGTGTATTTGTTTAAGTGTTTACCTGTGGATGTGACAGTCACTGGGAGCCCAGGACTCCTGGCTGTGGGGAGTCGAAGAAGAGGAGGCGTCTCCCCTGCCTCTGTGAGCCTTGCCCCTGGCTAGGGAACCTGTGCAATAAGGAAAAGGAATGACAGAGCATAGGATGCCTCATGAAAGTCATCTGTGAAGTATTTCAGAGGAAAGGAAACATCCACCTTCTCCCAGGCCACAGGGAAAAGAAAACTCAGGGGAACCTAACTGGCCTGAGTCCACACGGCCACTCTGTGCCTGGGATGCTCTTTGTGAGGAGCAAGTCCTGCTGAGTGGTTGGTGGGGATGGAGTATTGTAGTCAATGGAGTGGCTGGCCACGGCTCGTTAGCAGTGCCGACCTGGGCACCAATTCCCACCTTGACAGCTTGAAACCACTTTTCCTCCTGCTCCACCCAAACACCTCCAGGCTCAAGTTCCAGGGCCATTTATGGTCTGACGTACTTAATTTTTCCAGCCTTGTTTGGTTCACGAATTGTTTCATAGGTACCCATTTGGCTTCCTTAATGAGGCTGGAAGTTTCTCGAGGGTCTTAATCTTTCATTCCTTGTATGGGTGGTATTGGGCACTTAGAACTCCATAATCACTTAACAGTCAATTGGTGAATACGGAATTGGGTTGGACGGATCACAAAAACTCAGAAAATAAAAGGGTTCAGGTATTGAGAGAGTCCTAGAAACATTTAGTCATTTGCAGGACTTTTAGCATTTATCAGGCAAGGGACTGAGTGCTTTCTAGTCATTAACTTAAAGAATTTTTACAACTCAGTGAGGTAGGCAACATCATTCTTTTATAGCAGGGGAAACTGAATCCTAGAGGTTAAATTACCCTGGTCAAGATCACATAGCTAGTTAAATGGTAGGTCTGGGTCTTGAATCCACCGCACTTCCATTCTGAGGTTTATGCTTCTACCGTGACATTCTATCACCTTACCTTTGTAGTCTGATGTGCCAATCAAGTGGAGGGGGCTGTCTGTCAAATACAGTACAGTTTTTATGTGTCTGGTTTCCCAATTCCCCCATACTTTCCAGCTCTAATACTTATATGCTTGAGCTTACATTTAGCAATCTCTCACTGCCAGCTCCAAAGTTAGTTTGGATATCATATCCCCAAATTTGGATGCAATGTGTATCTTTCTTGTGGAAGTAAAAAGTGCTAACCTTCCAGCATCTGTTACTTGTAATTGCTCTGCATTAAGTTACAATTTTGGATTTAAATTTGAAAAAGTGCATTTCAGTCCCAAGATTTTTAATGTGGAAATGAACAACGGTAAGAAGTAACTGATACCCTCTGTATTTTTCTTTAAGAGAGGGAGATGTGCTTGAAAAAAAAAAAATCAAAGTCAAGTGAGGGTCCCCTGGTACCTAGTCTTTGGAGAAGATTATGGAATGCCACACTTGTGCTGGTGTCGAGAAAACCATTTACACATGCCTCCTTAAATCTACACTGTTTAGCCTGCAAATTTTACCTCAAATGCTGCCTGATTCACGTTTGCAATCTTTTCCTGGTGGGAAGACCCTAGTAGATATCACCCTATCACGGTCCTTTGGTCAACACGCCTGTCCTTACAAACCAAGTTAAGGTAGTATAGATGAGAGAAACTTGGATGAATAAATAAACAAAAAACTAATTGTAAAGAAATATGAGTAAAAGATGTAAACAGGGAGTATCAGTCTGCTTGGGCTGCCATAACAAAATATCAGGCTTGGTGTTTTAAAAAATGGAAATTTATTTCTTGTATTTCAGGAGATTGCCAAGTCCAGGATCAAGGTGCTGGCAAGGTAAGGTTTAATTCTGAGGCCTCTTCCCCTTGGTTTGTATGTGGCCACCATCTCACAGTGTGCTCAGATGATCTCTTCTCTCTGTCAGTATAGGGATGGAAAGAGAGATTTTTCTGGTGTCTCTTCTTATAAGGACACTAATTATCAGATCAGGGCCCCACCCTTATGACCTCATTTAACCTTTATTACCTTCTCAGAGGCCTCATCTCAAATTCAGCCACAGTGGAGGTTAGTGCTTCAACATAAAAGTTTTGGAGGGATGTAAATATTCAGTCTGTAACACAGGGCACATTAAGAGTAATACAAATAGTAAACATGTATAATTTTTTTAAGTAGAAATAATAGTAGCCAACATTAATTTGGAGATGACTATATTCCAAGCATTATTCTAAGCACTGATGTCTCTTCACTCATGAAGTTCTTATAGGAAGTGTGAGACAAGGTAGTTTCCACTACCACTTCATTTGACCAAAGAGGAGCGTGATACATAGAGAAGTTAGGCAACTTACTCAGTGTCACACAGCTAGGAAAAGACAGCACCAGAATCCAACCCCCTGAGCCTGTGCTCTTGACGGCCCTTAAGATGTTCAGACTTGTCCACAGGTAGAAACCAGAACAGTGCACCAATTTTTAGCCATTGGATTGATAACAATGAAAAAGCTAGGGATATTGAGAATGTGGGGGAAATGTCATTTTATGCACCTCTGGTGTAAGTGGAAACTTTTGAAGGGCAATTGGACAATATCTGTTGAAATTAAGTATATGTGCTTTTATACTTTGAGCCAACAATTCCACTTCTGGAAATTCACTTCCCTATAAAATTCTGCCAAGATACCAGTGCAGGAATATTCACTGCAACATTATTTGAATTCGTCAAAAACCCAAAGTCAATGTCAGTGCCAGTCAATAGGGCAGAGTTTAAAGAAGCTCTGATGATTTTATGAAATGTGAATCTGAGAGCACTGATACAGAAATATCACAAGCATTTACTGATATGTTACCCTAGTTTGTTAGGCCCACCATAACAAAATACCCCAGACTAGGTGACTTAAACAACAGAAATGTGTTTCCTCATAGTTGTGGGAACTGCAAGTCCAAGGTCAAGGTGCTGGCAAGTTTGGTTTCCTCTGAGGCCTTTCTCCTTGGCTTGCAGACAGTCACCCTCTTGCTGCCTCTTCACACAGTTGTTCCTCTGTGCATGCGAACCCTGGTGTCTCTTTGTGGGTCTTAGTTTCCTCTTTGGACACTAGTCAGATTGGATTAGGGTCCATTCTAAGGTCCTCATTTTACCTTAATTACTTATTTTTTTATTATTTTTTAATTGGTGGGAAATTACTTTGCAATGTTGTTTTAATTACTTCTTTAAAGGCCTTATCTCCAAATACAGTCACATTCTGAGGTATTCGGAGTTGGGGCTCCAACATAGGAATTTGGAGGGAGCACAATTCATACCATAACCTGAAAGATGTGTTGGTTTGTGATTAGTATAATCTTTAATGTGTAATTTAGAAGAGCTGATATATGCATTGAAAATCTGTCTGTAAAACTCTCCAAAGAATTCTTATACTTTCTTTTGTGGTGAAAAATTAGATGAGCCTGAAGTGTGGTTGAGGGTAAACTCCTAATTTACTTTTATACTTTTCTGTATTTAATATTCTAATCATGCAGAAGCATTGTGTTTTAAAAAAGTTTTAAATCTGTTTTAATTTGAAGGGGGAAAAGTTGCTCTATAAGAAAACTAATGGAATTGACAAAAATAAAATTATAAGAAATACTTCGGTAAAACTTACATTTCTATTTTCTTACTACCTTGGCAAAGCTTCAATGGGTTATGTTTATTTTATTTATTTATTAAAAATATTTTATTGGAGTATAGTTGCTTTATCATGTTGTATTAGTTTCTGCTGTACAGCAAAGTGAATCAGTTATCAGTTCAGTCGCTCAGTCGTGTCCGACTCTTTGCAACCCCATGAATCGCAGCACACCAGGCCTCCCTGTCCATCACCAATTCCCGGAGTTCACTTAGACTCACATCCATCGAGTCAGTGATGCCATCCAGCCATCTCATCCTCTGTCATCCCCTTCTCCTCCTGCCTCCAATCCCTCCCAGCATCAGAGTCTTTTCCAATGAGTCAACTCTTCGCCAAAGTATTGGAGTTTCAGCTTCAGCATCATTCCCTCCAAAGAAATCCCAGGGCTGATCTCCTTCAGAATGGATTGTTTGGATCTCCTTGCAGTCCAAGGGACTCTCAAGAGTCTTCTCCAAAACCACAGTTCGAAAGCATCAATTCTTTGGCACTCAGTTTTCTTCATAGTCCAACTCTCACATCCATATATGACTACTGGAAAAACCATAGCCTTGACTAGATGGACCTTTGCTGGCAAAGTAATGTCTCTGCTTTTCAATATGCTATCTAAGTTGGTCATAACTTTTCTTCCAAGGAGTAAGAATCAGTTATACATATACATATATCCCCTCTTTTGTGAGCATTGCTTCTTATTTTCTTATTCAAATGCCGACAAGGGCTACCCAGATAGTAGGATTACACATCACCCTAACTTTGGGCTTTATATTTTTTTCAATGAAAGTCTCCATAAATATTATTGAAATTTAAAAAATATTCTAAAAAAAAACAAAAAAAAAACAAAGGATAATGGGCAGCATGTATGTGGAAAGATTTAGTGGTTTATGGTAAACTATCATTATTTTCAGTGTGTTGTGATCTATCAATGATCTTGGGGGGGGAACTTCTATTAAGTTTCGTAACCCACTTCCCCACTTTTCTCGTATTGTTTTGCTTTGTAAAGTTTTCTTGAAGGTTACCTATTTTAGGGAAATGTTGTACCTTCTCTTTACTACAAATAGGCTGAAAAGAATGAAAAAGAGGTTACTATCAACTCGTATCTACATTCTGTTGATCTGTTTTAGGGATTTAGACATAGCCTAGAAGGAAATGGCAACCCACTCCAGTACTCTTGCCTGGAGAATCCCATGGAGGGAGGAGCCTGGTAGGCTACAGTCCATGGGGTCACAAAGAGTTGGACACGACTGAGTGGCTTCACTTTCACTTTCACTTCATTGTTAATCACAGCCCACTTTCTGTTACCAGCAGTTTCCTGAGTCACCTCAGATCATCAGCCTGCTCATTAAAGGTCAAAGAGTTTAAACATTTGTTCAAAGGCCGTGTAATGAGGAGGGAAACCTACCCTCAAGGAGAAGCCACACACCTTCCTCTAAAGTGAAATCTCCACCATTTTTCCACCGCGTACTGCTGGGTATCGACATGCTACTCCTTCCCTTGAGGAGTGAAGAGGCCTTTTAATGGGAATAGTTTCCGTTTTGCCCCTGAAGGAAAGAAGAAGGGGAAGTGACATGTATTGAGGGATGACCATGCACCATTGCTTGACAGATTTTTCACATCACCCACACAGCCACACAATGAAGTGAGTGTTACTATTTCCCATTTACAGATGAGAAAACAGAATCAGAGAGGTTAAGGGACAATGTCAAAGTCTAACAGCCGTGGTATGGGTGCATCCAGGTTGCATTTACTAAGCCTATGGATTCAGAGGCACCTGTTCATCCCAGCTGCTGCCAGTGGTCACGACCCGACTCTGCAGGGCCTTTGAGCTACCAGGCTTTGGGGCATGGTGAGATGGAGCAGGACAACAGGACAAGGCCTGCCCTTTCCTTGGACACAAGACAAAGGAGAATCCTCACTCAACCCAAGGGAGATGCTGGTTAGATCCTCCACTGCTACTGCTAGAGGTCTTTCCCTAACCCCTTCCTTTTACAAAAGGAAGCTTGAGCCCCAGCCTGGGCCCAAGCTTAAGCTTGAAGCACAGCAGACTTAAGTGAATTTTACTCTTATTTCTTATATCCCCAATTTCTTCTTTCTTTTCTCTTTTTGTAGTTTTAACAGATGAGCTCTGCAGTGCAGGGGATTGGTTTGCCAGTGGGTTCTCTGTGGGGTATGTGGCCTCATTGTCTTTTAATCAGTCGATTGCCTGGATCTACTTTTACATCACCCCATGATTTTCTCTCCAGTTTTCATTAAGAAATGAAACTTTAAAAAGGCTCATTTATTTTATTATATATATTCTCATGGTAAAAAGTTAAAAATATACAGAAATGAAAATCAAAGTGAAATTCGATATAATTTCCCACTCTAGAAATAAAAGTTTGGTGTGTAACCTTCCAGATAGTTTACTGTGATATGAACAGACTCCATACTGAAGCCTGAGGCAAAAAAAATCAATGATACTCATCTTGACTTTGTTTAACATTTTGATATTCTGTTCTTGGATTTTTTTGGCATTACTTTGATTTCTAAAACATTATATTGAAACATTATTTATCCTGATCACTGGACTTTTTGGTACCCCTTAAATTTTGCATCTGAAGTGAATTCTACTGTTCTCCTGTCCAGCCCTGGCCCTCAAATATACACATTATTATTAAAAAGTGTTTTGGGGGGCTTGTTTTACAAAATAAAACAATTATACTATAATAAGATGAGTTGATACATCTATAGCACCTACTATATAATTCTGTAGAATCTTTGTGCTTGACATGTGTTAACACACTATTAACACACTATTATTGGACTCATAATAGTCCAATGGTGTAGGTATTGTTTATATCACTTCCATTTTGCAGATGGAAAAACTGAGGCATCCAGAGTTAAAGTGCTCAAAGCCACACAGCCCATAAGTGCCTGTGTATGGATTTGGACTCAATTGGTGGGGCTCCTGGAGGCTTCTCTGGTGGCTCAGATGGTAAAGAATCTGTCTGCAGTGCCAGAGATCCTGGTTCAATCCCTGGGTTGGGAAGATTCCCCTGGAGAATGGAATGGCAACCCACTCCAGGAGAATCCCACGGACAGAGGAGCTTGGCAATCTACAGTCCATGCGGTTGCACAGAGTCGGACACAACTGAGTACCTAACACTTTCACTCTCAGAGGGGCTCCTAGGGTGTTTGCTCTAACCTACCATGCACTTCTCTCTCTTTCTCACTCTCTCTCTCTCTGTCTCTCTTTGCGCACACTGTCCTGTTACCTACATTTATTTCTGACTGTATCATAAGCATATTTCAGTTTCAGTATGGAAGACACTACCCCATATTGAGTTCTCAATATAAATGGAAATAGCAAGAAAATAACCTGGAACCTCTCTCCACAGCTCCTTGGCCACTCGTCCCATTTAGGCAGTGGCATGCCCCTCCAGCCCCTTGACTATCAAGACCACTTCTCTCAAATGGACTTCTGACCACTGTGCTTTGTGGCTTTGCCTCTTTTGTGCCGATGCTCGTATTCTGAAGATAGTTTCCTGGTGCTGGCAGTCTGGCTGCTGTGTATGCGGAGCAAGCCACCTCTTCACGAGCCCAGGGGAAACATTTGGAGCACAGATTGCGAAGCACCTGAATCCGAAATGTTTATTTCTTGGCTGGCTTTTATTTTCTTCCAACTATCAAAGGAACTCTGGCTGAAGTTGACACATTAATCACTTGTCTAATTTCATTTCTTAAAACCTAGTTATTTTTAAATGATAAGTAACATGATTTACTGCCCTTTTTGATTTAGAAACCTGTTCAAAATGTGGAGTGGTGCCTGCCTCTTTGTTAGCAGAGCCTTGAGATGCTTTTTCCTTTGCTTTTTTTTTTATTGATGATAATTAAGTGCTTATGCTTCTTTCATCTGAAATATACATGTTCATTATTGTTATAGTTCATGCACTTCAGAATCATTTAATTTAGATATTGCTTATTTCTAGTAAAAGGCAATATGGTAGGTGTTTCTAGATAAAGAGGTTAAGAGGAATACCCTGACCTGTTGTGATTATTTTGCAATAGGCTCCCTTTCCATTTGTGGGTAGTTAGCTAATCCTGTGAACAAGGTCACCAATTCAATTCCTAGAGGACTCAGTTCCATGGTCAAAGTTGTGCTCTGTTTTTGCAGTGTGGAACATTGATCACAAAGTATGTGTGTGTGTCCCTTCTAATCTTTCGTCACTTCTTACAGTCTGAGTAGGTAGCAGGCAAGGTCATATTCTGTCCCTTTAAGCCAGCGGGTAAGGGCAAAGGCTGATAGGTTTGGGTGGATTACCATGGGAGGGTGCTTGGGATGGAGGTAGTGGGTAAGTTATGGGCTAAATTATGCCCACCCCCTCACCCAAATTCACATGTTGAAGTCCTAGCCCCAGTACCTGAGAACGTGACTGTGTTTGGAGACAGTGGTCTTGGGTGGGATGGCGGGAGGGAGGCTCCAGAGGAAGGGGATATATGTATACTTACAGCGGATTCATGTTGTACGGCAGAGACCCACACAACATTGTAAAGCAGTTATCTTCCAATTAAAAATAAATTTTAAAAAGAGGCAATTAAATTAAAATGAGACTATGACCGGTGTCCTTAAAAATAGTGATCAGGACCCAGACACACCCAGAAGGAAGACCAGGGAAGACACAGCTAGAAGACGGTTCATCTACAAGTGAAGGGGAAGGGCCTCAGAAGAAACAAACCCTGTCAACAGCGTGACCTCAGATTTCTAGCCTCCAGAATGGTGAGAAAATAAGTCTCTGCTGTTTAAGTCACCCAGCCTGTGGTGCTTTGTTATGGCAACCCTAGGAATCTAATTCAGGTGGAAAGTGGGCAAAACAGGGTGGACTTTGGAAATGAGTTATATACATTTTTGGTAAGCCGGTCAAGTGAAAGAGCTCAGGAATTTTACTGTCCCTATAATTTACCCCCCTGTAAATAGATTTCCTGTCCTTGAGTTGTTGTGATTCCCTATGTTATAATGAAATAGCTTTTGTAGCCTAAGTGGACTACGTGTACTAAGTGGTTGGAAAGTCCAGTGAATCAGCTCTGAGGAATGGGCTGTGGAGGGCTGACGCCAGGGCTCTCCTTCTAAGGCTGCCGCTGCAAAAGAGGGCACCCCTCCTGTCTGAGCGGGAGGGGAGGAGAATCATGGCTCTCATGGGACAAACCCTGTGGGTTCAGCTTGACGCACATGGTCTCCTTTCGTTTTCACTGCAGACTTGCCTGACATGTCACACTGTTTTTATTTTACAAGTGAGAGAATCAGGGGCATGGCAGTGATAAGAACTTGTGACTTAAATAGTTCTGCCTGTATGCAAACTCCGATTGCTTTTTTATTACACCATGATGCCTCCAATTTCTTATTTTTTTTTTAATGTATTGCTTTGGTCCCTATGATGCTAATTTTATGTGTCAACTTGGCTAGGATACAGTGCCTAGTTGTGTAGTCAAACACGAGTCTCGGAGTTGCAGTGAAGGTATTTGTTAGATGTGATGAACGTTGTAATCAGGGGATTTTGAGTGAAACAGATTACCCTCTCTTTATTGGGTGAGCTCGTTCAATCAGATGAAGGCCTTAGAGCAAAGACTGAGGTTTCTCTAAGAAAGATAAATCCTGCCTCAAGACTGCAGCATAGGGCTTCCCTGGTGGCTCAGTGGTAAAGAATCTGCCTGCCAGTGCAGGACACATGGGTTCTATCCCTGGTCTGGGATGATCCCACATGCTGTGGATCAACTAAGCCTGTGAGCCACAACTATTGGGCCTCTGCTCTAGAGCCCAGGAATCAGAACAACTGAACTCAGGCGCCACAACTACTGAGGCCCGTGTGCCCTAGAGCCCGTGCCCCCCAACAAGAAGCCACTGCAATGAGAAGCCCGCTGCACCACAACTAGAGAAACGCGCCCTCTCCCTGCACCTAGAGAAAACCCCTTCTCACTGCAGCCAGAGGAAAGTCTTCATAGCCACGAAGACCCAGCACGGCCAAAATAAATAAATAAATGAAATTATTTTTAAAAAACGACTGCAGCATGGTAAGCTGCTGGAGCTTCCAGCCTGCTCGCTTGCTTTGTGGATTTCAGACACAAAACTGCAACATCAACTCTTACCTGAATTTCCAGCTTGTCAGCCTGCCTATAGATTTGACGTTTGCCAGCTCCCACAATCGTGTGAGCCAATTAAAAAAAATTTCTCTCTCACTGTTCCATTGGCTTGGTTTCTACAGAGAACCTTGACTAATACAAGTCTTTAAATTAAATTGAGCTTCAGCTTGGAAGGTAGGAAGTTTCACTGTTGTAAACAAACAATTCCCAAATCTCAGTGGGCTGGACTCAGTTAAAACTTTATTTCCCACATATCATGATTCAACAGAGTGTTGGCGGGTTGGCCGTCTCTTTGGTGATTAGGGAACCAGGCTTCTCCCCAGTGGCCCTACCATCTTTCAGGGGTCCTGGGTACTCCCTGGATCCTTTGCATCTGGCTGGAAGGGGAGGCAGTGGGCATGGAGGTCCTCACCAGGAATGTTCGAGGCCAGACACACACTTTCTCCATATTCTAGTGTCCCAGAGTTCTGCCACATGACCACCCATGGCTGCAGGGACACTGGAATATGTCTTCCTGGGAGAGTCCAGAAAAGAGAGCATGTCTTGGAGAGCACTGGGCTTTCTCATCACACTTGACAACTGCCAGCATGGCTGCAGACACAATAAGGGTCGGAAAAAAATCAACAGAATGAGTGGACACTCTTTTTGAAAGGGAACACAATGTTTCTATGTGTCTATTATTTTTAAAGTTACTTTGTGGATTTATAATTTTAACATATGGGCTTCCCAGGTGGCTCAGTGGTAAAGAATCCGCCTGCAATGCAGGAGATGGCAGTTTGATCCCTGGGTTGGGAAGATCCCCTGGAAAAGGAAATGGCAACCCACTCCAGTATTCTTTCTTGGGAAATCCCATGGACAGAAGAGCCTGGCAGGTTACAGGCCATGGAGTCATAAGAATTAGACATGACTTAGTAACTAAACAACAATAACAACAATTTTAATAGATAGATAACACAATTCCAATCAAAATAACCTAGGATTCTTGCCCTGGGAATTTGCCCCAGAATTCATTTGGGAAAATAACGGAGCATATAACCAAAGACAACTTTGGGCAGGAAGAACAGTTCAAGTAGAAATCTGTTTCCACTAGATATTAGAAAGGATAGAAAATAACACATTGCAGCTGAGATACCATTTAATACCAGGTGGTAATGACCGGTGCTGGTGACCTTCTAGAAAAATGAATAAGTTCATTCTCTGCTGGTAGCATTGTTATCTCATACAAGTCTTTCAAAAAGCAGTGTGAGGAGATATATGTTTATTATATATATTTATCTGGAGCCATAAAAATGTTCCTACTCTTGACCCAGTAATACTGATGCTAGGACTTTATTCCAAGGAAAAAATTCAGCTCAAAAAAAAAGCTATATATAAGAATATATTCATTGTATTGTTATTCTTAATGGGGAAAAGGTTGGTGCCAAATTTACAAATACCTAATAGTTATTTTAATGAGAGTGCTCCTCTTTTTATAAATACCAGTGTCTCATCAGCCCCTGGTAGAATAAGAGCTGAAAAACAGAATTTGGCTTTCAATTGATGAGAAAAAATTGAGATGGAGCATGGCTGTAATGGAATATCTGCTCACCACTGTGAAATCATATTGCCTTTGTAGATCTAAGCATAAGATTCTTTTTCTCTCCCTGGTCTGGAAAACACACCATGGTCATGATTAAGACAATTTTCCTAATCTAAAAAGCCTCAATCCTGCTTGCCTTCGGAGATTCTCTTGGGGGAACAGAAAAGAAAAATGAGATGAAAGTGAAGCCCAGCCTCACTCATGTTTGCCCCTGGCAAACAGAGATGCCCCGGGAAGGAACCCAGGTGAGGATTAGATAGACCTGGGCCATGATTTGTGTGTGTGCAGAAGACCCCAACAGTGAGAGAACAGTCTGGCTGCTTCCTGTATGTCGCAGACATCTCTGTGGCCTTACCCTTTGTCCTAGGATGTGTGAGGTGGGATGCTTGCGCCCCTCTGCTGGGAGCATAGAGACTCTGGTCCCCCTTCCCTCCTCCTCCTCACCTTTGGATGGAGCAGACGCTAACATGCAGAGGGCAGTGGGGAGGGTTCTCAGTGCACTGGGACACCCTCTGCCTACAGGATGTCCGTGACAGTGAATCCACCGCTTGATCAACTCAGTCCGTTGATCCACTGATTGAGGTCCTGGTTGAGCAAAAGGACAGTGGGCGGGGAGGGCAGCAGGGAAGTCTGGGCCTTGCTGAAGAATGCAGGTCTCCCCTGGGGGTGTCTGTCTTCTCCTCCACCATCTCCTGAGCCACCCCAGGGAGACCAGCTCCTCCGAACCCCCAAGGTTCTTTGCAGAGTCAACCAGGCAGCCCAGCTATCTAATACATTTTTTGAAAAAAGGTCTCTCTGGAGAAGACACAAGTGGGAACAGATTTACTGAGAGCAATGGCAATAGAGACAGAAATCACAACAGCAAGCACAGTAATTATAGGATTGCCAAAGACACAATAACAGCTCTTTCCCAATGCCTCCCACTGTCCTGGCCGGACTCCCTGGTTCCCGGGCCTCGAGGCCTGTGCTCGTGAGGACAGCGGTCCCGCAGGCAGTGACAGGCCTGTGCCCCGACCCTCCTGCCTGACGTCCTGGGCCCGTGTGAACACACACACACACCACACCCCCTCCAGCGGCAGTGGGAGCTTTAAATAAACAGGCGAGGGGAAGAGAGGGCAATAAGCAGCCTGTGTTCTCACACCGTACACAACAGGCCTCCTTGTGGCTCCAGCACAGGGAGCTCCCCTCCCTGCTGCCCCAAACATTTTCTCTTCCAAGAAAGCACTTCACAAACGATACCTTGGACAACAGGAGTAGTTTTGAGTCACCAGCCACACAGGGAGCTGGAGGTTGGGGAAAGTCCCTCAGTGCGGGTGGAGGCGGGCGGCCACTTGGAGGCCGGGACAGGGTGTCCCTGTGGTCTCCAGGTAGGATCCAGGTGCTGGCTTTCTCTCCTTTTCTCAGGAGAGGGCTGGCATGGTGGTGGGTCCTGGCCGCCCAGTCAGCTCAAGATCTATGTGGATGTCTTAGCTTTCTCAGTTTAGCCAGACAGTCTTTGTTCTCTCACTTCCTCTTTCCCACTTTTTATCTCTTTCTCCTTCCATCTTATTTCCGTTTGTTGAGTATTTACTATGCACCTAATACTGTGCTGGGCTTCCCTGGTGGCTCTGATGATGAAGAATCTGCCTACAATGCAGGAAACCTGGGTTCGATCCCTGGGTCAGGAAGATTTCCTGGAGAAGGGAATGGTAACCCACTCTCGTATTCTTGCCTGGGGAATTCCATGGACAGAGGAGCCTGGCAGGCTATAGTCCATGGGGTTGCAAAGAGTCAGACGTGACTGAGCAACTAACACTTTACTTTCAATACTGGGCTGGACATTTAGGAGGCTGCAAAGAAGCAAAAGGCATGCTTTCATCTTCCAAAGAGTGAAAGCCTTGTACCTGAGACTGTAACCTGCCCTATCTAGGAAAAAGGAGTCCTTGTTTGCAGGACTTCTCTGTCACAGATTAGTGGTATGGCCTTGGGCAGCTCACAGAAAACTTTCTGACTTCAGTTTCTCCCAAATAGGGGGTCATACAAGGTTATCCCATCCTTTCCTAAACTCTGTTAATCTTTTTGGTGAGCGTCAAATAAGTAGTTTTTTCACTTGGTGAAGAAAGCTGTCATTGCAGAGTTCCTAGAGAAGGCTTTGTGGAAGAGATGCGACTTGAGTTAACTCCCAAACAATGCATAGGGAATAAGTGCAGCGAGAAAGATACCTACAAATCCAAGAGACTAGTGGTGTTTGGGAGGAGGAAGTCATGAGGAAGTTCTACGTTAAGATGTGTGCAGAAGGAATTAAAAAGAAGGGGCAGAGGAAGCAAATATTGTGAAAGGTAGATCTTGGCTACAGGGTAATGAGAGACAAAAATCACACCAAGTGGTGAATTGATTTTAAACACAGACCCTCTTAATCATGGTGGTATCACTGATAGAACTAGAGGACAGTTAATAGAGTCAGTCTGATGGAGCTGATGGAGAAGATGCTGAGTTAACTTTCAGATGCGCTGAATTTGAGAGGACAACAAGACATCCATTGGAAATGTCCGAGGTGCAACTGAAAGTGCAACTAGCCCTTCGGAGGAAGGTCATGAATTATAAAGACTGGGGAGTAGCCTGGTTAGAGGTTCATGCTGAAGTGATGAGACAGAATGAGAACTTTGACAAAGTGTGAGAAGAAGGAACAGCAGAGCCTTGAGGAATGAGATTTGGGGACTGCCCACCAGTCAAGGAGAAGCCAACAAGGGAGACAGAAAGAATGGGAGACAGGAGAAGAGTTAGGAGGGGGAGGAGGGGTCCAATTTCCAGGCCGGCGGGGAGTGTATCTAGTACCACCCCCAAGATAAAGGAGACCCTAGAAAATGCTGTGAGATGGCAAACAAGTGGTCACTGTTGAGCTTTCCTGGTTTTATTATTAATTCTGTCTCTTTTATGGAAATGTCTGATGAACATTTAGGAAGTTTGGTGGAATTAGTTGCTCTAAAGGTCTTTTTGCGTGTTCATTTATTTTTAAGAGAGAACCTGGAGGAAATTGAGTTGGAGCGTGGAAAACCCTTATTTTAAAATATTACTACTCGATTTATAGTCAGTTGAGTGCGACTCCTTCATTCCTTAAAGATTAATATCTAAGTTGAGACTGAAAAATATAAAATATTTTAACTTTGGAGGAGAGGGCCTGTCCACTTTGGGTATCTGAATCAAATATGACCCATCTTGCCTAAAATACTCACACACACACACACACACACACATATAAATTATCATGTGAATTTAGGTGCAGATTCCCAAAAGCCCCTATGAGACCACGTACCCAAGCGAAGAACTTTTAAACATGTTCCAGCTCCCTACATTATGTAACCTGAGTCCACTTTTCTTATTTAATAAAGACAATCCCTCGTACAATGAGGATTAAATGAACAAATACAAAGCACTTAGAACAAAATGTAGCACATGGTGAGCATTCAGTGATTATCTGTTATGATTACATTATGTTCTTAGATGAAATTTCTTCAACAGAATGTTCTCTGGACAAGGCTCTGTTTTCTTAAAATATCCTTTCCCTCATGTACTCATTCACTCGGTCATTTTCTTTCTTTTTATTAGTATGTCTTAAGGCCTAGGGAGTAAAAAAAAAAAAAAAAAAAACAAAACAAAAAAACAACTAAATCTCCAATGCTCATCACCAAGATGCTCTCAGCCTAGTGACACGTAAGCGGATGCTGACTTTCCTCCAAAGGTTTCGGCATCAGGGTTTCAAGTAAGGAAAGGGCAAAGAGATTTGGAGCAAAAGATACTTTATTTTGGGAAGGTTTTGGAAGAAGATGGGTGCAATATATTACACGCATTGAGATTTTAATGTGTTTGGAATCTGCTAATTTGGAATCAATGAGAGTGAAATTACATCTTAGATTGAATAGTAACAGGACCTTCTACTGTTACCAAGTGAAATTTATTACACAAAATAACCCTATATAAGAACTAAGGAGATAGTTTCTTAGGTATTCTGTTGATAAGATTCTGGTTTTACTTCTGTTGAAGCCTCTTGAAGTATATTGCCATCTGCTTACCTTGGACTATGATCTCTTGGAGAACGGGGAGTCCATCTCATTCAGCTTTGTGCCTGTTACTGACTAATTGTATGTATGATTGCATTTAAAGGGAGAAAGAACTTTTCCAGTCATTCTGTAAGTCATTGTAACAGACTACATTTACAT
Source organism: Oryx dammah (assembly GCF_014754425.2). NCBI lineage: Eukaryota > Metazoa > Chordata > Mammalia > Artiodactyla > Bovidae > Oryx > Oryx dammah. The sequence continues at coordinate 59,666,842 of NW_024070203.1, forward strand.
CGAATCATTAAGACGCATTACCAGTGACTATCTGTTCATTAAGGTGTCTACCTGGCAAACACCCTGACAATCTATGACTTAAACGTATTATTCTAGAGATTGTTAACATAACTTTAAAAATACTGAAAAGTGCAGAAGTTTCACTAACTCTAAATGACTTCTGCTGTTTAGCCGCTCAGTCGTGTCCGACTCCTGGTGACACCGTAGACTGCAGCACGCCAGGCGTCCCTGTCCTTCATTATCTCTACCCATCAGATTAAAAGAAGCCTCACATTCCAACTTACTCTTTTAGAAGAGCTTTTATCTTGGAAGGAAAATGGAAGAAAAGCCTAAGAATTCACCTACCTTTGGTGTCTTTGGGGCTCATAAGGGGCTTCCTTAAACATTTTTTAAATGAAAATTCCTTTGAAATAGTTTTATGTACCACTTGAGTGCCATTATGTATTTTTTACATTAGGACTGAACAAGCTTCTGAATAGAAAATCAAACTGGGATTTGCTCCTGAACAATATGAAGGGAAAAACAGATGTTTTTTCATGATTGTATCTGGGTTTATTAGGAAAATGTACTTTGAGTTAAAACATTTTTCATAAGAACTAAAGACAAGGTGCCCAATTTTACTGAATAAGTAGAATGTGAGACAAAACCCAAACTTCTTAGTCTGGCTTCTGGGTCTGGATCGAGTGTCCAAGTTCAACTTACTGTTCTAATCTGTCTTTCCATGTCTCCCTAATCATATCCTCCAATTTACCCAGACATGTCCGTTTATGTTTCCCCAAACTCATGAGCTTCCCAGCCTATTCTCCCTAACTCTCACATCTCACTGAGTTCCTCCCCTAGTCCCAGGAGTTGACATTCAGATACAATCCTTCCATCCTCTGAGGAATATTCTCATTCCTCACTGTAACCCTTTTGGAAATTATTCACCCTCCCACGCTTCCTTTCTAATGAATGGTTATTGAGTGATTTCTCCAGGCCAGTAACTGCGCTAAGTGCTTTACAGGCATTATCATAACAACCCTATGAGGTAGGTAATGTTATTAGCCCCATTTTCCAGGTAGAGAAACAGGTTTTGAATGGCAAATTAATTTTCTCAAGATCACATAGCAAGGAAATGACAGCCAGGATGTCAACGCATTTCCAAGTGATAATTTGGTGTGAGAGGGTGGCACAAGGGGAGAGAGCCAAGGCAGAAATGAAAAAAAAAAAAAAAAGGATCCTAACATTGATCCCTGTGGACCTAGAATGGATTAGGTTACAGTACAATTACAACCCCGCCTTGGTCTCAGTAGCTTAATGCTGCTAAGTCATGTCAGTCGTGTCTGACTTTGTGTGACCCCATAGACAGCAGCCCACCAGGCACCCTCGTCCCTGGGATTCTCCAGGCAAGAACACTGGAATGGGTTGTCATTTCCTTCTCCAACGCATGAAAGTGAAAAGTGAAAGTGAAAGTGAAGTCGTGTCTGACTCTTAGCGACCCCGTGGACTGCAGCCCACTAGGCTCCTCCGTCCATGGCAGTTTCCAGGCAAGAGGACTGGAGTGGGTCGCCAGTGCCTTCTCCGCAGTAGCTTAGCTTAATGGAACGTGTTCTATTTCTCAAGCGACATGTGCAGTGCAGCCAGCCGGGGGCGCTGTAACCACTCAGGGCTTCTAATGACAGAGCTCCACCTTGATAAGCGCTTGCCAGATCATGGGCAATAGGAGGAGACAAAGAGGTGAATTCTGGACCAGCGCTTGTTCACCTGGAAGTGACTTACACCACTCCGGTTGACATTTCACTGAACAAAGCAAGCCACATGGCCAGCCTCGTATCAAGGGGGTGGAAAGTGTAATGAAGCCATCTTTTTTGGAGGGAGAACCAGAAGTAGTTGCTGCACAGGACCCAAACTACCCTGGTGCCTGGACAGGCTTCATCAGAGCGTGGATCCTAACTCAGCACTGGGATGGAGACAGACGCAAAGGACAGTGCTTCTGTTGCAGACACAAGTGGGGCTACCACGTCCTTTTCCGCTCAGGGATTGCTCATTCCAGTGGGGAAATGCAGAGAATTCACTGAGAAGATGTCCAGAAAAAATGCCATCATTTAAAAATACTACCATAAAAAGGATCTCCCAGACAACTGATTACGCAAACCAAGAGCAATTATGTGGTTGTGTGTTATCATGGGAAGCAAACTCCCCTCGTGTTTCTGTCCAGGCTTGGGACTCACAAGATTTCGGCCCATTTTCATTTCCAAAAATGTCCATATGCAAGATCTCTTATTCACAATCCACAGTTCATAAAACTTTATCAAATGCCAACATTAAAACCAATTTACCTGTTTCCCTTTAAGTATCATTTGTGGCTTTTCTTTTTCTCTCTACAAAGTTTGAACGAAGAACCCTCTTTAGTTTGATAAGAAAGCTTTCATTTTCAATTTGATTGTTGTAGTTCAGTCCCTCAGTCATGTTTGGCTCTTTGCGACCCCATGGACTGCAGCACACCAGGCTTCCCTGTCCTTCACTGTCTCCTGGAGCTTGCTCATACTCATGTCATTGAGTCAGATGATGCCATCCAACAAGGCAGCCAGGTGCTTGGACCACTGAGAGTGCCCCGAGGATTTGGCCTCCACCTCCCCCAGTTTGATTAATAAGTGCTTTTTTCAATCATGTTTCTTTAGAATTGGAAACTATATTATTTAGACAGTTTTTGATGCTTCCTGGCTTGTCATAAAAGTAAAAAGTAAATGGATTTGAATCCATTTTTTCCCCTTTTCTTCCTCCTCTCCTTTTTTCTTTTAAAATTATATTCCAGGCTCCTCTGTCCATGGAATTCTCTATGCAAGAATTTTGGAGTGGGTTGCCATCCCTTCCCCAGGGGATCTTTCGGACCCAGAGATCAAACCCAGGTCTCCTGTATTGCAGGCACGTTCTACTGTCTGAGCCATCAGGGAAGCCCCCAAATTAAGAAGAAAATGGATTTGAATCCATCCTCCTCCCTTTTCTTCGTCTCCTCTTTTTTTTTTTTACTTTTTTTTACTATTGGGCCTTAGTGTTAATGGGGATCTCCGATCTTCACTGTGGCCTGTAAGACTTTTTAAATTACAAAAACCTTTTTTTAGTTGCGCATACGAACACTTATTTGCAGCACGTGGGATCTAGCTCCCTGACCAGGGATCGATTCCTGGTCCCATGCATGGGGAGTGAGGAGTCTTAACCGCTGGACTGCCAGGTATGCTTCCCTTCCTCTTTTTTTGTTCCCTCATCTCCTTCCCTTTCCTGGCCTCATGCACCTCCCCTGCTCACTCTCTCCCTCCACCCCTCCATCCCTCCCTATCTCTTATACAGTCGCCATTTACCAGCTCCAAATCCACCTTGTACAGACCAGCTCCTGTTTCTTCCTAAGGTCAGTGCCTCACATCATTTCCTTGCCTCTTCGTGCCAATTTGTGTCCCTGGAATAAACTTCTACAGTGTCAAGTACTTTCTCTTCAGAGCTGTAATGGAAACGTATTTCTCTGATTATTTGCGGAGTTATTTGTTCACCCTCTTTCTCCCAATAAAACTGTCAGCTCAGGCCCCAGGATCTCATGTTTGTTTCTGTGTCTAGAGATCCAAACACTACACCTGGATTGTGGCAGGTGCTCAGGCACGGTTTGGATACCTATGTAGTCAGCAGTTTTCTTTCTTTGCCTCCATCGTTATGTTTGGGTGACCTGGTGGCTTTTTTTGGAGGGGAGTTGAGACCGGCAGGGGAACTCAGATGGGCATGAAGAGACAGCAGAGAACCCCAGTAAAAGGAGAGCAGCAGCAGCAACAGAAGTACCTCCCGGTGTTGATGTTTGTGAATAGTGGTCAAGGGACAGTTATAAGCTTATGGCTTCAAAACTCTGAAATTTAAAAGTGGCATTGATGGAATGGTACCTGGGGTGGGGAAAGAGGGAGAAAACCCCATTTTTTCCCACTAGTTACGTAAGGTCGTTTTCTGCCTGCCAGCACGTCTGATATGATAGTCTGAAAGCACCATTTTCTTGGTAAAACAAACACAGACTTCTCTTTAAAAACACCTTTTGATACTTTATGAGTAGGGCTGGTGTATGTAACCGATCAAGAGCAACATATGGCTTATTATGACATTTAGCTGATTAAAATAGTCTAGACATAAACTTGAGATTTCAGAAATGTTTAAGTTAAGTAAGAAATACATTTTAATGTACAGTAGATGTGTACTTAGTCCGAGACCACCTGTATCCCTACAGGAATTACAGAGCAGGAAGTACTTTTGACTCAAGAAGTGTGTCTGAAAATTAAGGTTGTAAATTAACAACAGCTTGTCTATTAGATTATTTCGGCCATAAAGGACTCAGTATGTTTCAAAATGCTCGTGATTTTTCAATACATTTCTGCGGTTCGATTTAATAAAGAGTGATGCTGGGAATGGCTTTGGCTTGAAGGTCTGCAAAAGCACATTTTTAGAAAATCCCAGAGAATAAATAGTAGCTGCTAGTTAGGCTGTGGTAAAACACACCTGTGGCTAATGGAAAAGGAAAAGTTTGAGCCGCCCTTGGCAGCGGCCTCGGAGCCTGAGCCTCCCCGGGGGGTGGGGGGGGTATGGGAGCTGCTGTGGCTTCGTGGTCAGCGCCTGCCTGGCTTCAGCCCCAGTGCCAGGAGGGCTGGCGGGGGTTGGGGGGTGTCTCATCCTACCTCGTGGGCCTTGGGGATGGCAGCCATGCTCCCTGGTTTTCTGGTTTTTGTTTTCCTCACCTATAACTTGTGAATAATGAGGTCTAATTAATACATGGGGTGACTGTGAGGATTAGTTGGCTAGTGTTTGGGGCCAAGCACTTTGAAGTGAAGTATCTTATGAGTGGTTGTAGGGCAAACCTGAGGCTGGGTTTAGGCTGTGATCTGTGACTCGTTTTTCTGTCAGTGTGACCTCTTCTGGGTGTGTAGGAGGTGGGAGAGGTCAGGGAAAGACCTGGGGTGGGGTGGTCAAAAGACCTGGGTCTCTGGTTTTTTGAGAGAGAGAGATAGGGATTAAAGAAGAAAAACAAGGAGGAAACAGAGGAGGAGGAGGGAGAGAAGAGAAGTAAAGAGAAGAGAGAGTAAACACTTCTTAGGTCTCTGAGGGCCCAGTTCCCAGGTGGTCTCTGAGCTTGGGAAATACTGGAATTCACTGGGCTGAGGCCAGGGTAGAAGAGAACGTGGTATTTTTGCCTTTCTCCTGCAGCCAAACTATTAAGTTGGCAGGAAGACATGGAGCTCACACTGACCTGAAGCCCATTCCCTAAGCTTGTTTGGCCAAGGTATTCATTCTGTCCTTGCATGTGAACTCTGCTAACCTTGTCTTTGCTGGAGCATTCCATGGCCACGATAGCGGCATGGCGGCCAGGAGAATAAAGGCCTTCTCCTGGTTTCTGAGTTACCATGTGACTCAGTGGTACTCTATTCTCCTCACTGGTTTCCTCCTTTGAGAATCGAGGAGGAGTGGATGAGATGGGGAGGTGTATCGGTTAGCTTTAGCTGCATGACAAACCACCCTGAAACGTTGTGGCTTCAAACAGCCAACATTTATTTAACTCGCAGTTCTGTGGGTTGGCCTTCAGGATTGGCCTCCTCTGGGTGGTTTTGCGGGTTGGGTCTGGGCTTTGCTGACCTCAGCTGGGCTTGCTCATGTGTCTGCGGTCAGCTAGGGGGGCAGCTGGGGCCAGCTGGCTTATGATGGCCACGTCTGGACCATGGGATGACTGGAGCCTTTCTTCTTGAGCTTGCTCATCCTCCAGCAGCCTAGCCCAGGCTGATTCACGTGGTGGTCAAAGTTTCTATTAAAAAAAAGTGGAAACTGCAAGGTCTCTGGAGACCTAGGCTCAGAACTGGCACGTTGGAGGCACACTCTAGCCCAGATTGGAGGGCAGAGAAGTAGACGAAACTTCTCAATGGGCACAGCTGCAGAGTACTGTGGCCAAAATTTTCTCCAAGATACCACATCAAGACAATGAATAGGAATTAGAGCTAATAGGTGAACAGCATCTATTTTTTTTTGAGTTCGGTTTTAAGAATTTGAGGTTGCAAGTTCTGGCTGGCGTTTTGCATTCGTTAATGTGATTTTAAATGTTTTCCCACCTTTTTGTTGATTTTAACCACTGTACTAGGCTTCTTTTGCTTCTACATCCCTCAGAAAGCAATGTTGAGTAGTTAATGAAGATTTTATGGGGTAATTTGCATATCCACAGGCCTGTTGAATAATGGACATTCAATAAATAACTATTCAATTGCACACAAAATTGATAACGTATTAATACATAGATCTTTTAAACATTTTTTGCAACATAAAAATATTACTTGTAGAAATTTAGTAAAACGATACAAAGAGATGGCAATAGAAATCATTTTTTACTCCATCACCAGTGGTAATTGTGTATAATTGTTCATTTTTGGTTGTAGTTCCTTTAGGATTTTTTTTTTCAGTGTATATGTGGGCACTTCTGCTGCAAACCTGGAATCACACTGTGATGCTGTTTTTATAATCTCACCTTTCACTTTGATAAATTGACATTTACTGCCTCATTTTTGATGACTGCACAGTATTCTAGTGCACACATGCACCATGTTTTACTGACCCTATCTCCTCTTGCTGGGCATTTAAATATTTTCTGCCTTTTAAATATTATTTTTAAAAACACCAGATGAACATTTTAGTGTTAAATTCTTTGAAAATCTTTGTGGTATAAAAGAAGTGTATTTGGTCTTTGCCTCTGGCTCCTAGCACAGGACTCCTAAAAACCCTTGGAATTTCCTGAGGGACGGCAGCATCTTTATTCGTAAGGTAGCCCTTTAAAGCACACCGGACTTTATGCTGATAAGGTGAGTTAGGATGGGGACCCTGCCTAGTTTCAGAATGGAGCTGTTTACCAGAAAGACCAAGTGATTAGGAGGTTGGAACTTTCAGCCCTACCCACTGACCCCTGAAACGGGAAAGGGCAGGGAGGACTGTGATTAGCTCTATGAAAACTCTTGAACAGTGAGATCTGATGAACACCTGGATTAGTGAACAGCATCCCCATGTCAGAAGGGTGACACACCCTAGTTCCACAGGGATAGACACTTGTGTTCTGGACCCTTCTCATCCTAGGTACTTACTTTTCATCTAGCTGTTTATTGATAGGCTTAATAATATCCTTTGTAATATTTTAAGGATAATAATATTTTTACTAGATTAAAAGCTGGTAATCTAGTAAGCAAACAGATTTTTTGGTTTTTTTTTTTGGAGTTGTATGAGCCATTCTAGCAAATTAATTGAATCTGAGGAGGTTATGCAACCCTTGATTTATAGGCAGTGAGTCAGAAGCACTGGTAACAACCTGGACTTTTGACTGGCATCTGAAGTAGGGGATAGCCTTCCGGTCTAGAAGTGGTGTTGCTGTGTCAAAGGGTAGGTATGTTTTTAAAACCTTTCATTCATTCTAAAAAAACTCAAGAAAATTCGATCATTTGTTCACACATGACTTATCGATAAGAATGCTTACAATTCTTTGACCTACCACATTCAACACAGATTTGTAAATGGTTCTGAATCCTTCTGTGATGACTCTATATCTCATCGGAGGTTATACAACTCTCAAGATCAACAAAGTGCAGAGCTGGAAAAAATCCCAAAGGTCATTAAGTCTAACCCCATAGGCAAAGCTCAAATGCTTGCACCTTCTCACTGCATTCACCATGAAGTATTGGGTTTAAGAAACACAACAGCCATAACATTGAGGTGTATCTGACAAACATCAGCCTCACTTAGAGCTGTTGAGCGTGACTGAGTTTCTGCTCTGTCTAGGGCAAGGGAAGGAGGGAGAACAGACTTCCAAATGGCCCTCCTTTCCCAAAAAGAGCAAAACAACTTCTGTAGCCCAGTTGCTCCAGTCTCCCAACCCAGCAGGCTAAAATCATTAGCAGAATCTCTGCTCAGGGCTGGGGTTTTGAGAGAAATTACAAATGGAGAGCTAGAGCATTCTTCTATCAGGAGGGGAAAATAATGAAAAATAAATTAAACACATCTGGAACAAGTATAAGAAATATATTAATTCCACTAGAATTTTTCTGCCATCCTTTGCAAATTTTAGAAGCTGGGACAACCAGCAATTCTTAATTCCCTTCAGCATTCAGAGTTCTAATCTGTGTCTTTTGGTTGGCATGCAGTTTGAGCTCAGAAAATGGATTTACAAAAGCAAAAACACAGAACCATCCATCCTTCAGTCCTACTTTTTCCTGGACTCTGCTCCTTCTTTCAAAGGGAGGAGAGATCCCAAGTTGGTAGTAGCACGTGACACCCTCCAATGAATATGTGAGATTGCCCACTTCTCAACAGGTCAAGTGACGGGTTCACGCCTGGCAATTGTTCATTACCTCTGGAAATCAAAGCATTTTGATGGGGCCAAACTTGTCATCCTGACTCCTTTTCCCCTTACAATGAGTTCTCTCCTAGAAGACTCTCATCCAGTACACTTGTCTGATGGGTTGACCTCACCAGATACACCAAAGTAGATCTGAATCATGCTTGGTGGACATGATTTTGCCTCAAGCTGAGGACTCTGATGTTAACCAAATGTTTTTGACCCCATTCCTATTTTCCCCCGGAAATCCCCACCAGCATTGCCTTAGGGGTTCTCTTGTTTCCTCAGGCAACTCATTGGGGAAATGGAGACTTGAATCACTTATATTAGTGACCTGCTTTGTTAACAGTCTCTCCCATTTTTAAAATAGCAAACATATAGCATAAACAGCAACTGCAGAATTTTATGTGATATATTTTAGGTGCTATGAGATTATCATCTGCTGGCACTTTCTGATTCAGCATGGCTAAACCTCTGTCTGTGGTTTCTCTGTCTTACTTGAATGAGATGAAAAAACCCTTTTTGTTTTCTTAAATACTTCTAGGTGTAGTTCACTCAGACTATGTTCTATGGCAGTGTTATTATAAGATTATTAATCACAACATCAATAGCAGCACAATAGTGGCATTTCAGTGCTCCCAATGTCCTAAAGTTAATTAACATGGAGAAGCTCTGGATCTTGCAGAGTTGGCAGAAAATGTCTCCAGGATTTCAAGATAAACTTTGAAAACATGGGAAGTGAACTTGGCAATGCTTTGATTAAAAATCTCCCAAGATCAGGGCACTTTAGTTGTAAAAAAATGGCTGGAAAAATCTTTTTTTGAAGGGAACTTAGAGAACATATATGTGATTTAAAGGGCTTCTCTGGTGGCTCAGATGGTAAAGAATCCGCTTGCAATGTGGGAGACCTGAGTTCAATCCCTGGGACCCACTCCAGTATTCTTACCCAGAGAATCCCCAAGGACAGAGCAGCATGGTGGACTACAGTCCATGGGTTTGCAAAGAATCGGACACGACTGAGTGACTAAGCACAGCAGAGCTGCATGTGATTTCAAAACCCAAGGCCTTGTGTGAATTGCCCATAGTGAAAAAGGAACAAGCTAATACAATAAACTATATTTTGGAGCTTGTTTTTCAAAAGGAAGAGGAAAAACAATTTTAATGAAATGAAGGGCTAATACAGATCCTAATAAAGGCATATTGATATCAGGGAGACCATGTGCTTGCTATATATGTATAGATATAACTTTGCTGTATGTGTGCTGTGCTTACTTACTCAGTTCTCAGTTGTGTCCAACTGTTTGCGATCCCATAGACTATAGCCCACCAAGCTCCTCTGTCCATGGAATTTCCAGGCAAGAATACTGCAGTGGGTTGCCATTTCCTCCTCCAGGGGATCTTCCCGACCTGGGGATCGAACCCTCATCTGCTCCATTTGTACGCAGGTTCTTTACAACTGCACCACCTGGAAAGCCCACTTTGCTGTATATCAAACTCATTTTTCTAGGTTTTCATCCTGAATCTCAAATCATGTAACTAATAATTTGCCTGTTCATTTATGATATAAATTGTGATTCTTTTATTAATAATAGGTAATGGAAAAGGAAAAAAAAAAAACCCAAGGATGGTGTTTCCTGACTCTTCACTTTGGATGTTTTTCTCTCTTCTCCAACCCCTCAGGCACTTGGTTGCACTTCTTACATGGTAATATTCCCTCAATTTTGTTTTAGGATTCTTTGAAGCATGCATCTTGGCTCACTCGTCTTTCTATCCCTAGCTCATAACAGCGTCTGGACACAGTAGGAATTAATGCTTGCTGAATGAAGGAATAGAATGGAGAAGGAAGGACTACTAGCACACACAACTTAGCCAGAGGCAAGCTCTCCAGGATATAAATAGGTGTGTGTAGGAGACATAGAACAAAGAAATGAGAAGGAGGTGAAGTCGTGAAAACATCCAAGTTCATACCTTCTCAGTTGTTTTTCAATCAAATCAGTTTGATTTAATCTGTCACATATTAAACATCGTTAGTGAGAATGATTGAAGGCAGGAGAAGGGTTGAATGTAATCACCGACTCAATGGACAAGAGTTTGAGTAAACTCTAGGAGTTGGTGATGGACAGGGAAGCCTGGCGTGCTGCAGTCCATGGGGTCACGAAGAGTCAGACGTGAACTGAACTGAATTGAGTGGTCTTGACTGTGTGGAGTTAGCCTGTTAATAGTGATGCTATCATCTAGGAATGCCCAAAGCACTCACCAGAGTCTGTACTACTTTGAGCCCCCGGTGGACATCCCCCCACCAGAGCCAATGTTGTGGCTGGACCAACCCTGTGGTTCTTATTATAAATGCAGGACACACCTTAGCAAAAACCATCAGGGGACTCTGAAGAACAAAATTTATTACTCGCAGGTCCTGGAGGGTACATGGCATGCCCAGGGGCCACACAGTGAAGTCATGGGTCCAGCAGGAGTGTGCCGATTTTTTTTATTAGTGTCTGAGTGTGGGGTGTCTAGGGTTTAGCAGGTTCACTCTTTATTGGGAATTTAAAATATAATTGGGGCTTCCCAGGTGGTGCTAGTGGTAAAGAACTTGACTGCAGTTGCAGGAGATGTAAGAGACATGGGTTCGATCCCTGGATTGGGAAGATCCCCTGGAGGAGGGCATGGCAACCTTTTCCAGTATTCTTGCCTGGAAAATTCCATGGACAGAGGAGCCTGGTGGGCTACAGTCCATGGGGTCGCAAAGAGCTGGACACGACTGAAATGACTTAGCATGTGTGTACGCACAAAATACGAATAGAAATTAGGGAGTGGGAAGGGAGAAGTGGGATCATTCACGTGTTCAATTTTCTGGGTTACTAAGGGCTTTTAAAAAGGGAGTTTCATGGTGGGGGTGGCGTGGCTATTTATCTGGTTGGTTTGCTAGTAGATGGGTCCTATGGCTGGCAGGGTGCTTCTTTGAGATGGGTATCTTTGAACTGGATGCCTCGGCAATCATAAAGCTTAAAGTCAGGCCACAATACTATGGGGGAATATCAGTTCAGTTCAGTTCAGTTTAGTCGCTCAGTCGTGTCCGACTCTTTGCAACCCCATGAATCGCAGCACGCCAGGCCTCCCTGTCCATCTCCAACTCCCGGAGTTCACTCAAACTCATGTCCATCAAGTCGGTGATGCCATTCAGCCATCTCATCCTCTGTTGTCCCCTTCTCCTCCTGCTCCCAATCCCTCCCAGCATCAGGGTCTTTTCCAATGAGTCAACTTTTCGCATGAGGTGGCCAAAGTATTGGAGTTGCAGCTTCAGCATCAGTCCTTCCAGAGAACACCCAGGACTGATCTCCTGGTTGGATCTCCTTGCAGTCCAAGGAACTCTCAAGAGTCTTCTCCAACACCACAGTTCAAAAGTATCAATTCTTCGGCACTCAGCTTTCTTCACAGTCCAACTCTCACATCCATACATGACCACAGGAAAAACCATAGCCTTGACTAGATGGACCTTTGTTGGCAAAGTAATGTCTCTGCTTTTGAATATGCTATCTAGGTTGGTCCTAACTTTCCTTCCAAGGAGTAAGCATCTTAATTTCATGGCTGCAATCACCATCTGCAGTGATTTGGGAGCCCAAAAAATAAAGTCTGACAGTGTTTCCACTGTTTCCCTGTCTATTTCCCATGAAGTGATGGGACCAGATGCCATGATCTTCGTTTTCTGAATGTTGAGCTTTAAGCCAACTTTTTCACTCTCCTCTTTCACTTTCATCAAGAGGCTTCTTAGTTCCTCTTCACTTTCTGCCATAAGAGTGGTGTCATCTGCATATCTGAGGTTATTGATATTTCTCCCAGCAATCTTGATTCCAGCTTGTGCTTCTTCCAGCCCAGCGTTTCTCATGATGTACTCTGCATATAAGTTAAATAAGCAGGGTGACAAAATGCAGCCTTGACGTACTCCTTTTCCTATTTGGAACCAGTCTGTTGTTCCATGTCTAGTTCTAACTGTTGCTTCCTGACCTGAATACAGGTTTCTCAAGAGGCAGGTCAGGTGGTCTGGTATTCCCATCTCTTGAAGAATTTTCCACAGTTTCTTGTGATCTACACAGTCAAAGGCTTTGGCATAGTCAATAAAGCAGATGTCAGTAAATAGATGTTTTTCTGGAACTCTCTTGCTTTTTCCATGATCCAGGGGATGTTGGCAATTTGATCTCTGGTTCCTCTGCCTTTTCTAAAACCAGCTTGAACATCTGGAAGTTCACGGTTCACGTATTGCTGAAGCCTAGCTTGGAGAATTTTGAGCAGTACTTTACTAGCGTGTAAGATGAGTGCAATTGTGCGGTAGTTTGAGCACTCTTTGGCTTTGCCTTTCTTTGGGATTGGAATGAAAACTGACCTTTTCCAGTCCTGTGGCCACTGCTGAGTTTCCAAGATTTGTTGGCATATTGAGTGCAGCACTTTCACATCATTATCAGTAAATATAAAACCCTGTAAATGTCCTCAAAGTACCCACAGTCCAGCAGAGTGGATAAGAGTGTCCACATTATTACAGGACATCAGAATTAGCTCTATATAAGAGGTTCAAGGCTTGGAGGTAGTGCAGAGAAAGGCATGACCCTATGATAGGGAGGTGGAGGGTCTGGAAATTTCCACAGACTCATCTCTTTGGGTTATTTTGAAGTTTTCTAGGTAGGCAAGAAATACAGGTTGTGTGGTATGTGGTAAACTTGTTCCAGGAGGAGTTAACAGAATAAAGAAAGGCACAGAATCATAGATCAGCATGTAGTGTTTGGGCAAATAAAAATAGCGGTTGGAACATTGAGTACAGGTTGAAGAATATCAAAAGATGGAGCTTGGGAGGAAGGGAGAAGTTGGAACATGAAAGCCCTTTTGCTTCCTTTATCCAATAGTTTTCAAATTGTTCTTCCTCTAAAGCAGGAATTTCACCTCTGTAAGCTGATATGACTCACTCTCTTTTTCCTATATTGTGCTATAAGAATTATTTAAAAATCAATTTGTTCCTCTTTTTCCAGGATAAAACTTCCCTGAGAGTTGGAGCTTCCCCTGTATCGTGTGCAGTCCTGTGATTTCTCATCCCGTTTACTGGTCTTGTGGATGCAGGATAATCTTTAACTTTCTTTGTGAGAGAGCTGAACTGTATATAAATTCCATAGACAAAAAGTGGTGATGCAGACAAAAGGCAAATTTGATGTTAAAATAGAATGTATGCTGTTGGCGGGATTTAAAAATGATACAGCCATTATGGAAAGCAGTATGAAAGTTCCTCAAAAAATTATAAATAGAAACAACATATGATTTGAGCAATCCCACTCTTGGGTATACGTCCAAAAGAATTAAAATCAGGATCTCAAAGAGATATCTGTACTCTTATGTTCATTGCAGCATTATTCATAATTGCTAAGATAAGGGCTTCTCTGACGGCTCAGGTGGTAAAGAGTCTGCCTGCAATGCAGAAGACCTGGGTTCACTCCGTGGGTTGGGAAGATCCTCTGGAGAAGGGAATAGCTACCCACTCCACTATTCTTGCCTGGAGAATTCCATGGATAGAAGAGCCTGGTGGGCACAGGGTTGCAAAGCATTGGACGCAACTGAAGCGACTGAGCATGCATAGACAACCTAGGGCAGGTGATTTATTCTGAGTCTCGGTTTCCTTGTTTGAAAATGAGGAATAAGAATACCTGGGACTAATAATATCTGTTTTTCATGCTTTAACGTGAGGATGAAACACAAAAACACGTATGAACAGATTCAGTGCCCTCATGCAAAACTGTAAGATAGGTTAGGAAACGCTAGTCTTTTTTGAAAATTCTTTGTTCTGTTTAAGGGTGGCAGTAATTGCCAACCATCTAAAGCATTTTTAAAAAGTGCTTGGCTGCTAAGAAATTACTAATTCTTATAAGTCTCTTCCCTTTTGTAAGTAATTCTAAGTCAAATAGTTAATTCTAGTAATCCAATTTGTTGTTGGATTACGTGTCCTGGAGAAAAGTAGAAAATCACTTAAATGATATAGCTGATTCGCATTGTTGTATAGCAGAAACTAAGACAACATTGTAAAACAATTATCCTCCAATTAAAAAAAAAACCCTATGATAAACTGTTATGGAAAAGCATTAAAAAAAGAATGTATATTTAAGTGTAACCAAATTACTTTTCTGTATAACAGGATTAACAACATTGTAAATCAACTATACCTCAATAAAAATAATTAAGAAAAAAAGAATTAGAGGCTGCCAGAGAATACTTTGTTGGCCATTCTGTTCATCTATCCATCCATCCACATTCATTCATTTATCCATCCATCCAGTAGGGACATACACACACACACACACAGAGCTCTTTTTCTCTATTTTCTTTACTGAAAGTTATTTCCTTGTGTTAGATAAGATTTTGAAAGGCTCAGAAAAGAATTTTCGATAAGAGAAATAGCTGGAGTGGCTTTTGAAGGGACACAGAGTTGATTCTGTTCAATGAAGGGGGGCTTTCTGACAATAGCTGTGATGAGACTTGTCCTGATTCCCACCTCTCTCTGGCTTTGAAACCCTGGGCAAATTGCTTAAATTGCTGATCCTCAGCAATCTCAGTCTCATAAATCTGAATCTGGATAGTAAAGCTATCTGAATGCTGTGGAGAGGGTGAACTGAGTGTGTTTGTGTGAAGTCCCTGGCAGAGGGCTGAATACAAATGCAGTGTCACTTTGGTATATCAGTTCAGTTCAGTCGCTCAGTCGTGTCCGACTCTTTGCGACCCCATGAATCACAGCACGCCAGGCCTCCCTGTCCATCACCAACTCCCGGAGTTCACTCAGACTCACGTCCATCGAGTCAGTAATGCTATCCAGCCATCTCATCCTCTGTCGTCCCCTTCTCCTCCTGCCCCCAATCCCTCCCAGCATCAGAGTCTTTTCCAATGACTCAACTCTTCGCATGAGGTGGCCAAAGTACTGGAGTTGCAGCTTCAGCATCATTCCTTCCAAAGAAATCCCAGGGCTGATCTCCTTTAGAATGGACTGGTTGGATCTCCTTGCAGTCCAAGGGACTCTCAAGGGTCTTCTCCAACACCACAGTTCAAAAGCATCAATTCTTCGGCACTCAGCCTTCTTCACAGTCCAACTCTCACATCCATACATGACCACAGGAAAAACCATAACCTTGACTAGACGGACCTTAGTCGGCAAAGTAATGTCTCTGCTTTTGAATATGCTATCTAGGTTGGTCATAACTTTTCTTCCAAGGAGTAAGCGTCTTTTAATTTCATGGCTGCAGTCACCATCTGCAGTGATTTTGGAGCCCCAAAAATAAAGTCTGACAGTGTTTCCACTGTTTCCCTGTCTATTTCCCATGAAGTGATGGGACCGGATGCCATGATCTTCGTTTTCTGAATGTTGAGCTTTAAGCCTACTTTTTCACTCTTCTCTTTCACTTTCATCAATAGGCTTTTTAGTTCCTCTTCACTCTCTGCCATAAGGGTAGTATCATCTACATATCTGAGGTTACTGATATTTCTCCTGGCAATCTTGATTCCAGCTTGTGTTTCTTCCAGTCCAGCGTTTCTCATGATGTACTCTGCATATAAGTTAAATAAGCAGGGTGACAATATACAGCCTTGACGTACTCCTTTTCCTATTTGGAACCAGTCTGTTGTTCCATGTCCAGTTCTAACTGTTGCTTCCTGACCTGCATACAGATTTCTCAAGAGACAGGTCAGGTGGTCTGGTATTCCCATGTCTTTCAGAATTTTCCACAGTTTATTGTGATCCAACTTTGGTATATATGTATGTCCAAATCTATGTCTGTCTATGTATCCATCTATAAATAAGATTTGAATAAAAATTTGTTTAGCCTCTTCAGACAATTATTTATCATCAACAAAATCCTAAGTGTTAGCATGAATTTGGTAGCAGTGCTTGCTTTTAAGATGGTCATTGAATTTACACAGAATATGCTTATATTAATTTAACATAATTGTTGAAAGCAAATAAAATTGATTTTTTTCATAGTTCTCAAAGGCCCCTAGAAATACATTCTTCAGTTTATGAACAGTCAGTGTTTTGCATATGAGAACACTGAACTAAATTATTTTAAGTTCTTCTTTCAGTAATAAGATGTTCCCTTTTTTTCCTCAAGGGGCTGAGATGGTAGTGAAGGAAAAAAACAAAAAAAAACCCCAAAGTTCTCAGGAAAGTAGGAAATGAGTGTTCTGAGTAACATGTATTCACTGTCAGGTTTTTTATCTTCTTTAACACTTAGGACAATCTCTGAGAGAGGTATTATTATTTTTGTATCTCAAAAATGGCATAATTTGGGGTTTACATTGATAACATAGCTTGCCTTCAGTGAAAGCTAAGGAACTTGTATTTTAGAGAGGGAGACGGAGGAGGGAGGGGACCGACATGAATCTATGGCTGATTCATGTTGATACATGGCAGAAACGAACACAATATTGCAAAGCAGTTATCCTTCAATTACAAATAAATAAATTTAAATAAAGAGCTTGTATATGATTGATGTGTGTCGTAACTTCACTGTTGCATTTGAAAAAGAAACTTGCATCATGATCATTCACTCATAAGTTCGAGCAGCAAGTCTTTATTGAGAAGGCACCGTGTGCAAGGCAGGGAGAGAGTGCCAAGGGGTGCGCTGGCTCTGTGTTGTGCCTTCCAGAATGCAAAGGGAATGGAGGTCTTTAGAACTGCGTGATGTGGTGTCCTCACACAGATGCATTTGCCTTTATGAAATAGAAAGAAGGGATTGATTGACTTTAATAAAATTTTTATTTTACATTGGAGCATAGTTGATTTACAATGTTGTGTTAGTTTCAGATGTACAGCAAAGTGATTCAGTTACACTTATACATATATCCATTGCTTTTCAAGTTCTTTTCCCATGTAGGTTATTACAGAATATTGAGTAGGGTTCCTTGTGCTGTACAGTAGGTTCTTGTTGCTTTTCTGTTTTATGTATGTATGTGTATATTTATTTATTTATTTTGGCTGCACCAAAATAAAGATCCATGCAGCTTGCAAAATCTTAGTTCCCCAACCAGAGGTCGAACCATGCACCCTGCAGTGGAAGCTCAGAGTCTTAACCACTGGATGGCCAGGGAAGTTCCTTCGTTATCTATTTTAACCAGGCTCCTCTGTCTGTGGAATTCTCCAGGCAAGAATACTGGAGTGGGTTACCATTCCCTTCTCCAGGGTATCTTCCTAACCCAGGGATCAAACCCGGGTCTCCTGCATTGCAGGAAGATCTTTACTGTCTGAGCCACCAGGGAAGCCCCATTTTAAATATCGTAGTGTGTATAAGAAGGGACTGATGTATATCATGAAGGATGAGAGATGAAGAATCTGTGAAAGCAGAAAATACATATTTTACTCAGTCCTGTGAATCTTATCTATAAAAGTACTATCTCCCCAACACCGTTCTATAATGTTGAAGATATCTGTCCTCTTAGCACCACTTTGTCCCTACATAACAGCACTTCATTGTTTTGGGGAGCAGCTTCCATCTCCCCCAACCCTAACACATCTGCGTGTGATGAGAGCTGGCATGTTCTTACTGGACTCCACGTACTTGACCACAGAAATTGTCCTAGGAAAGGCAGCTGGCCCAAACACAGTGTCTCGGCCTCACTTCCTGTCACAGGGCCATGTGATCAAAGCCCAGAGTCATCCTCTGGGATTTTGCAGCTTGAAACTAAGAGAATAAGGACCCTTTTCTCTCTCATGACAAAACAGGGAGAAGTGAGCCAGGAGCTGCTTGCTGGTGGCCTTGGTTTCTCCCTCCTGAGAAAACCAGACTGAAGGAACAAAGCCATGGCAGAGAGAAGCAGAAAGTGAAGAAAATGCATTTTAGAGATTTGCCTGGTGGTCCAGTGGTCAAAACTCTGAGGTTTCAATGCAGAGGGTGCTGGTTCTATCCCTCATCAGAGAAGAATTAATAAGATCTTACATATCATGTGGCCAGAAAAAAAAAAATACTCCCCAAAACCCAAACCCCAAAACAAAACAGAAAAAAAGGAAAACCCATTTCAAATTGAGGCCTGGAAGCCCCCAGAACTGCTCCTGTCCCCGCCTTCCCAAGGTTCTGGTCTGAGGGCCCCTTGGCATTCTAGGGGCTCCTCAGCATCCTTCCTGCAAAATCCCTTCTTCTGCAAAAGCTGGTTTGAGTCTGAGTTTTGCTACTTGCCTCTGAAAGAATCTGGCTTGGAGTTGCCATGCTTGGAAATGGGGAGCAGCAGAGCTAGGGTTTTTGGGGAGCCACATTCGTCCACCCCCAGGTCTGAGTCAGGGAGGGTAACACCAAGGGAGGAGAAGAGGGCTTGACTCCAGTTGTCCTCTCCTCAGGCACCTGGTAGGAACTGCGATGAAATGCAGGAACTCTGTCCGTGATCTTCGAGGAATCTCAGGCAATAGATGAGGAAACAGTGACGAAACAGGAAGAAAAAATGAAGGAGCAGAGTCTGTTCCCTGAATCTGTTTTATTTGACATCAACCTCTCTCGTATCAGTTTTCACCAGTTTACACATTTAGTGTTTCCATGTGCCAGACACTGCTCCAAAAAGCCAGTATCAGAGATTAAGCAACTTGCCCAAGTCAGGGTCAAGTTTAATCCCAAGCAGCTCGGCTCTAAAGTTCGCACTAATAACCCCGTTTAGCGAGCCTGGCCTTCTAGGCTGTTTCTGTTCTCTCCACCACCTCTGCTTATTGCCAATGTGTTTAGTATGTGACTGATACCACCACATACTTTATCTTTTTATTTGTTCCATATCCTCAGCCTGACACTGTGAAGCCAGTGGCCATGTCTTCTGTGTTTTAGTCATCCAAGCCCGCTGGATGAATGCTCAGTGTAAAGGTGGTACATGATGATAATATCATATTTTGTGCTTCAAAAATCAGGTAGCTATTTACAACTTTATATCCAACATATGGCAGTGTTAGCTATCTTTATCATGTTGTACATTACATTCCTAGTACTTATTTATCTTATAACTGAAAGTTTGTACCTTTTGACCACTTTGATCCAATCCTCCCTGCCCACCACCCCCTACCCCTGTAATCACAAATCTGATCTGTTTTTCTATAAGCTTGTTTATCTTTGAAGTATAATTGACCTACAACACTATTAGTTCCTGTTACACTATATAGTGATTCAATATTTCTATACATTTCAAAATAATCACAAGTATAGTTATTTCACCACGCAAACATATTAATGCCAATTATATCTCAATAAAACTGGAAGAAGAAACGGAAAAAGAGACAGCTCTAGACATGAATACAAACATCCTACCGAGCTTCTGCTTGGATGCATGCTAAATCGCTTTAGTCATGTCCGACCCTTTTCGACCCAATGGACTCTAGTCTGCCCGACTCCTCTGTCCATGGGATTCTCCAGGCAAGAATACTGGAGTGGGTTGCCACGCCTTCCTCCAGGGGATCTTTCCGACCCAAGGTTCAAACCCATGTCTCTTCCTGACCCAGGGTTCGAACTGATGTCTCTCATGTCTCCTGCATTGGCGGGCAGGTTCTTTACCACTCTCGCCACCTGGGAAGCTCTCAGAGCTCTTGAAAGTAAAAGTGAAAGTGAAGTCGCTCAGTCGTGTCTGACTCTTTTCAACCCCATGGACTGTAGCCTACCTCACTCCTCCATCCATGGGATTTTCCAAGCAACAGTACTGGAGTGGGTTGCCATTTCCTTCTCAGAGCTTTTAGAGGAGGATTAATGAAGAAATTGTTTTCTCCTTTTCCTTTCAGATTTCTTTTTGATACTCCAAACACACACTCCAAGGAATTTTCCATAATAACAGCTTTCTCCTTCCCCTATCACCCTGTTCTCCATGTTGAATATTTCCCTACTAAGAATGTCCCGTTTGAAAAGTAGCATTGTTCCACATACTACTTTCTCAGGATCCAATTAGTTAGGGCCTGCTGACTGTGAGACTTGCTATGGATAATTTTAATGTATGACTTTGTGTTTATTTGCACTATGGGATCAGAAAATAAGCAGTTAGAAGATGTTTGCCCTTGAAACACATGTTAGAGAATTAACTGCTGGTTTGAGATGTTATCTGCCACATTGGAGCCCCAAACACATTTTATACCTGAGTTAAGTCTCTGAAAACAGGGTTTTGGTCACTGAAGCGCTGACCTGATGTTATCTCTGATAATATGCAGACAGGCCCAGCTCTCTGAGCAGAGTGAATTTCCAGACCTCAGCGCAAAGAGCTGGGAGATAGTGGGAAGTTAGAAGAAACATTCTTTTAGGCACATCCGTGTCCACACCCTCACTTGTATGAAGTAGTTGCATGGAGTCGTTTCCTTTTTTTTTTTTTTTTTTCCCTTTTGAGCCTGTTCTTCTTTTAACATCTTAATCTGAAAATTATACCATTCAAAATAAAATTCAGAAATCTATTCACCAAAACAGCAACACAGAGCCGTGATTGATGAGAAATCCAAAGGCCTATGTTTTGGTTGCAAACTTTAATTCTAGGACTTTACTTTCATTTTATTTTTTACAACTTGTGTTTTTACTTCTTTTCCTTTCTTGCTGCTCTCCCCTCCTCAAAACTAAATTATATCTTAGGCTTTTGAAATAGCTTCAAAGTGGAGCCTGTGTTATTTAAAAAAAAATAACTCCATCTTCTTTCTCTGAAAGTGGGGTGTTCAAGTTTATTTCAGGTTTTGAGGTGGGACACACCTCTGGGCCACAGGAGGGAAGATGTCCAACTTTCTTGGCAGTTGTATCCCTCCTTTTTGTTGTTTCGTAGATGTCCACTAGGACCCCTAATCTACTTCCCCTTCCCCATCATAAGAACATGTGTTACCAGTGATAAGAGAACAGACTCCATATGATTTCAATACCTTTAGACCATGAAATTTTTGCACCTTGTTTTATGCGCCTGGATATGTCCCAGTGTCTCCTGGTTTATAGTCTATGGGAACTTGACTAGAATTTGTACCTTGCTTTTATGTGAAAATTGTATAAATCTTAACTGTTTTGAATTACTTCATAGAGGTTTTCAGGTCTACTATATCCTTCTACTTTTCTGTCTGTTCATTCTATTAATTTTTGAGAGTTTGATACTTAAACTCCAGCTAAAAATCTTAATTGATCTACTTAAAAAATGAATTGTAATGTATAGTGGAACTGGGCTTTCCTGGTAGCTCAGACAGTAAAGAATCTGCCTGCAATGAGGGAGACCTGGGTTTGATCCCTGGGTCAGGAAGATCCCCTGGAGAAAGGAATGGCAACCCACTCCAGTATTCTTGCCTGGAGATCCCATGGACAGAGGAATCTGGTGAGCTACAGTCCATGGGGCTGCAGAGCTGAGCACAACTGAGCAACTAACATCATAGTGGACCTGTATGTAATTTTGTTCTATATTTTTCAAGTCTTCTGTTCATGTGTTTTAATACTTTCATAATTGAAAAAAATAAAGTTTACAACTTGTTCAGTGAAAAAAAAAGAGCATGTGTTACTTTTATTCAACAGGACGTATTGATCGGCCACAAGTGTGTGGTATCCACTGCCTCTGTGTATTTTCATTAGTTTAAGTATTTTCACTCTGAATGGACATCTCTGTGACAGACACTTGCCACTCCCTGGGGACTGCCTGACAGGTTGGAAGAATCCTGCCTCACTCCTGCCCCTAAGTGCTCCTCTCCTTGCTTCCCTGATGCCCACTGGAATTTTGCATCTTATGAACCAGTCCAGCAGAAGCACCAATCGGCACCTCAGGCCTGGCAGCTGGCCAGAGGGGCTGAAGCCGGGCATGGCAGACACTCAGTTCCTTGGCAGCCACTTCCCACAGAGGGAAGGACAGCAATCACCAGCCTCCAAATGGAACTGTCCAAACAAATAAACAAACAAACAAAAAAACAAATGCCAAATACAAACACAAGTGAAAGAAACCACACACACTCAGAAAGACACAAAGCGAAGACTCAAGAACGCCGCTGTCTGGGGCTTTCACCAGCCATGCGCCTGGTGTCCCAGAGAGCTGATGGAGAGGACGGGTGGTTTGGGATTCCTGTGGTCTGAATCCACACCCTCATCACCAAGATGTGCCTGGAAAAAAGTGGTCACGGTACAGACCTCTGATTTATTTCCTGATAAAATAACCTTTACTCTCTGAGGCTAAATGTCCCTTCCCAGGTTTCAGAGAACCAGTCTTTATTCTTGTCCACCAAAGCCTTCTGCAAATTAGGTCATTCCGTCTGTGTCTGAAGACTCAGCTCCCACCCTGCCTGCCAACACTGCAGTGCTTCCTTCTACGTGCTTCCCAGGCTCCGCCAAATGTCGACGTGGAGGATGGTCACAGGCAATTAGAGAACTTCTTTAGGTGGAGGGAATGAGTTGCCATTTGGAGCCATCAGCAACAGCAAACCGCCCCCCGCCCCCTTGTTCGCCATTGGAAATGGGTAGATTTTGATATGACATCACCTTCCTACCCAGTTCTCCATCCATTTTCATTTCTTTTAGGGAATATTTCACATCTAATTGGAAGCCTGTCCTGAATTATCTTGAAGCCTCAAAAGGTGGCTGGGGCTGGCTGGACCTCACACTGCATTCCTGATCTCTCTTGTCCTGTCAACACCCTTTAAATTAGTGCTACTTACTTTCTCGTTGCAGGCATATTCCACATCTCACAAAAGGGGTGGAGATGGAAATTCCACTCAGGCAATGAAAAGCATAGATGGTTTCAGTCCTTTATTGTGTCAGTTTAACCAAGTATAGAAACTTTAAGTATCGCCATTGGGCCAGACATATCTAACGACACCAGAGTATTTAAGCATAAGTACTTGAAAATGCAAGTTTCTGTGCCTCTTCCCTAAACACTTAGGCTATTGTCTATCAGTTACAGGAGAAAATTGCTATTTTTATTATTTTTTAAAATTGAAGTATAGTTGCTTCATAACGTTGTTAGTTTCTACTGTATAGCAAAGTGAATGTCATATATATATATGTTTGTATATATATCTCACCTCTTTCTTGAATTTCCTTCTCATTCAGGTCCCCACAGAGCACTGAGTAGAGCTCCCTGTGCTAAACAGTAGGTTCTCATTAGTTACCTACTCGATACATAGCAGTGTATTTTTGTCCATCGGACTCTTCCAGTCCATCAATCCATCGCCCCCACCTGCCTTGGTATCCGTGTTTGTTCTCTATGTCTGTGTTTCTATTTCTGCTTTTGCTTTGGTTCATCTGTACCATCACTCTAGATCCCACATGTGTGTGTTAATATATGATTTTTGTTTTTCTCTTTCTGACGTACTTCGTTCTGCATGAGGGTCTCTATGTCCATCCATGTCAAAAATACCGTTTTTGATCTCCTGTGACCTCCTAGGGAGACTGAATCTTGGAGGGCTCTTTTCTAAGTGTTTGTGTAGTGCGGTATACATGTTTGGAAAGGTTAGGGTAAAGCCATATTTCTCTATCAGGGAGGATAGATACTAGGACTGGGGTGATGATAGGGATCCTGGGATCAGAAAAGATATGTATCTATATATCTATGTACTATGTATCTATGTCTCTTATCTACCTACATACCTACCTATCTATCTACCTATCTAGTGTGGTATCTCAGAGAGGCTTAGGAGAGGAGGTGTGTTGAATGCATGAAGTTGTAGGCTTTGGGGCATGTGATGTAAACTCTTTAACCTCTCACCTCCCACCTCTCTCCCTGCTTCCCATGAATCACACGATTCACTAATATCCCTAGTGGGGGTGGGTTACTTGGCAGGATGTGAAGTCCTGTGTGTTTGGACTGCAGGATGAAGGCTGATGTTCTCCGGCCCACTCCCTTCTCCCTTCCCTCTGTCTCTGCTCTCCGGCTCCCCGTTCAGCTTCCTCTCTTATCCCCTCTCTCTTTCTCTTTGCTGATTTAGAGGTTCTGGAGCATTAAGTTGTGTTCTTCTTTGTGCTGCATACTTCCTAAAGAGAATATAAATGAAGATCTCATGGCATGTAAGCTCCTGTATCGTGGACACCTTCACCTGTATTTCTAACAGGAGGGTAATAAATGACAAGAAAGGAAAGGCTAGAAAGGAGAAGGAGAGACTACAAAGAAGAAATGTGGTTAAGTTAGAATCCCCCCCTCTTTTAAGCAGTTTTTGGAAGGAAATTGGTGGGAAGATGGCCGAGTAGACAGTGGTCGGGCGATTTGTACTATTGTGGAGTTATTCCTGGCAGAGTCAATACGCTGGAGAAGGTACAGAGCTCAAGCAAGTGTGAGGAAGAGCACTGGGACCTCTGTCCTGTGGTGGCCCTGGGATGTGTCCCTGGCTCCACGTTGGATCACTGTCTGTCCACCAGAAATGCCCCTTGAGAGCTGGCTTTAGTGGGATCTCCCTGTGGCTTCAGATAGTACCACAGCTGATCCTGGAGGAACTTCCAAAATAGAATCTGGAGGAGCTTCTAGAAAAGAACCTAGAATAACTTCCAGAATAGAGC
Source organism: Oryx dammah (assembly GCF_014754425.2). Lineage (NCBI taxonomy): Eukaryota > Metazoa > Chordata > Mammalia > Artiodactyla > Bovidae > Oryx > Oryx dammah. The sequence goes on from NW_024070203.1 coordinate 59,691,658, forward strand.
CTGGACAAACTTCCAGAACAGATCCCAGGAGAGCTTCCAGAACAGAACTTGGAGGCAAGAGGAAAGGGAGCACTGAGGAGCAAGGAGACAAAAGATGACCTTTGTGGCTTGTCATTTTGCCTCAGGCATCACTAGTTGACATTAGTCCTAGGCCCACTGACCACACAGTGATAACCTCTGTGTGCCTTTTTTGGAGGGGGGCCAGGAGAGAATGAGAGTCAGGCCAGCACTGAGAAATCTGGACTCAAAATCCCAGCTTTTTTTTTCTTACTGTGTGATTTTGGGTCATTTAAGCTCTTGGAGCCTTAGCTTCGTGCTATATATTTCTTTCAGTGAACAGTTTCCATGACCTATTTCATGAAAAAATGTCTCTGGTTCATAAATGAACATATAAGTTCTGCCACAGTTTTAATAGGTTTTCACTATGTTAGGTTTTCCCTATGCTGATACAAAAGGAACTACATGATAACAAATTACTATTACAATTTCATTACCAAAAATATCAGTAAATAATTCTCAGAGCTTTATTAAAGCTGGAAATCTGTATTATTTTTCCCTATGAAGAAAGACTTATTGGCCTGTGTTAGAAAATTGCTACTGCTGAGATTTTTTTTTTAATAAAGCAAATATTAAAAGAGCATGCTAATTACTACACGCTGCAACTCTGAATCCGGTGTACTTTGAACAAGAGAAATTGCTCAGATGTGCTGTAGAAGCAATCTTTTCTTCTCAATGTAAACAACTCCTGGCTTCAGAGCAGCATTTGGGCTGAATCGCTAAAAGCATCTTTGTTTATTTTTCTCTGCAGAGACATAGTTAATGAGAGCACTGAGGACTGGGGCTTTGACCAGGTCTGATGTTAACCCCACGAGGCTAATTTTATATCTGATAGCTCATTTCATTAGGTCCAGAATCTTGGGCCTATATTGGAGTCAAAGATATCACTTTGAGAGCCAGACTTGCTGTTTCCAGAAAACTGATTAAAGGAGAGCTTTAGCTAACACAATCCCCTGGTGGCTCAGAGGGTAAAGCATCTGCCTGCAATGCAGGAGACCTGGGTTTGATCCCTGGGTCAGGAAGATCCCCTGGAGAAGGCAATGGCAAGCCACTCCAGTACTCTTGCCTGGAAAATCCCATGGATGGAGGAGCCTGGTACACTACAGTCCGTGGCATCACAAAGAGTCGGACACGACTGAGCGACTTCACTCACTTCACTTAGCATGTTCTGAAAGGTTGGGGGTGGATTTGGAGGTTGTGGCCACTTCATGGCCTTGTTTGGATCTTTTGGGTCTTGTTTGGTCTTAGAAATGGGCGACTTTTTTTTTTTTTTTGGTTTGCACAAGCTGGTTTGGAGGAAAATACAAACTCAGTGGCATTCATTAACATTTTAGTAAGAATTCACTTAGATACATGGCTTGAGAAAGAAGGGCCCTAAGGAATGGAACAAAGGAGAGATGATGTGGAAGGATGGTTCCACACCTGGAGAAAAGCTTCAGGGGACAGGTGGATGCACTCGTTGGCCTGAGCACCATCATCATGGGACCCCGTTAAATCTTGGAGCCAGGGAACCTGTGTGCAAGGCACAAATTGCTGCTTTTTCCTATGCAACTTTAGTAAGACACTTCACTTCTCTGGAACTTAGTTTTCTCATCTGTAAGGTGGAGATACTGTCTCCTCTGTATAACCCTCAGGGCGGTTGAGGACCTCGTAAAATGATGTATATGAAACTGCCTCAAATAATCTAAAGGACTAATCAGACATGTTACATTTATTTGAATCATAATAGTAACTGTTGGAAGTGATGAAAAATGGAGTGCTGTTGGAGACAAATCACTTACTTTACAATTTTGCTCTGGACTACATCTTATGAATGCAGAAACTGTCTGCTCAATCCTTATCTATATGGAGAGTTTTATATCATTATGCAGATAAGAGGAGGAAAGTTAAAATGCATGTGCACAGTAGTAAAATGAGTCCATTTGTGGAATATTATTTTTATTAAAAATAAATTTAATGTATGAGTGGTTTGCTTTATTGCTAGGATATTAAACAACTAGTTTGGGTGATTTTTTTCTACCTCCCACCCCTTCCATGAAATTGATACAGTTTATTTATTTTGGCATGGGGCATACTTAGAAAAAAAATCACATGTGCCTAAGGCTGGCAGATTAGATTGGTCTGGGGTCATTTTCATTTTTCCACTTTATCCTTCTTTGACTTGGTTGAGATATGGTTGATCTCTGGAGAGTGGGGCCACTACAGAAATAGGACAGACCTGCATCACTGGCTTGGTTCCTTTATATCAACCAGATGAACTTTAATTGAGTGAATGAAAGTACTGAAGACATCTATCTCTTTTGATTATTTGAATATGCACCTTCCTTTTGTTAGAAAGAAAGATCTACTTTGATTTCCCAGGTGCAGGCAGAGTCATAGCATGTTTGACTAGTACAAATAATATACTCCAACCCCCTCACTTTATGTTTAGGGAAGCTGAGATATAGAAAGATTTAATAACTTGTTCAAGGTCGTATTGCTGGTCGGTGGCAGAGCTGTAACTGGAAGCTGAGTTCTTCCAGTCCTCAGTCAGGGTAACTTCTCTGACCCTCTTCTGCATCTAAGCGTGCAGAAGTGAGAAATATTTTTACCAAACCATTGTCACCTTACAGACTTACATACAAAATATATTTACTGGCTTTGATAATAACAGCTTGTACTTTTCAAAAGACAGGAATCCAGTAGACTTGGCTCTTTGAGGTTAGTCCCAGTCTGCTTTTGGAGGAAAAGGAACACATAGTATTCTTGGGTAGAGTAGCTGGTCCTCAGTGGACACTCAACCAGAGCTTGGAGTTGAGTGTTTGGTCTGTGACAACGCAGGCCAGTGGTGATGCCTGCAATGAACCCTTACATCAGAATCTCTGGGGTGATGGTTAAAAGGACAGATCCTTGGGTTTTATGCCAGTTCTACTGAGTAAAGCTTTCAGGGGCTATCACCTAGAAGTATGTACTATTAACACAATTTCTAAGTGATCTGTTTGTATCCTAAAAATTATTGCTCTGAGATGTTCTTCATTATAAGTTCCTAAAGCCTCAGATCAATGCATTCCAGATGGACATGTAGTAAGAAAACAGTTCGATTTTTGTTTACATTTTTGTATTTGAAAAATTAAGGTGGACAGAAAGCTTTCCTTACATTTAATACATGGGCTGGCACTGCACGCTTAGGTCATAGAGTCTTGTTTCATGAGTCACAGATGGCAGTCATGATGGGAGCCTGTCAGTGCATACAGACAGGTGACTTTTATTTGCTTCCCATATATGGCCACAGAATTCACATTAATGGGGAGTTGCATCAAAGTATTTAATAAAATTACATGTACATATACATGCATTTAAGAAAAGAAAATGACTTCTATACATATAATATGAATTTTGTGTGTCAACTTGGCTAGAACATGATGCCCAGTTCTTTGGTCAAAACACCTGTGTAGATGTTGCTATGAACATCATTTCTAAAGTAGTGATTAATATTTAAAGCAACAGACTTCAAGTAAACAAGATCACCCTCCATAATGTGGGTGGGTCTCATCCAATTAGTAGAAGGCTTTAAGAACAGAAACTGAGGTTTTCTAAAGAAAGAATTCTACCTCAAGACTCTAGTCTAGGAACCTGCATGAGTTTCAGACCTAATGGACTGTAGAATTCAGACTCAGGACTGAACATCAGCCCTTATCTAAATTCCCAGGCTGCTGCCTGTTCTATGAATCTTGGATTTGCCAGCCTCCATAAATTCAGTTCAGTTCAACTCAGTTCAGTCACTCAGTTGTGTCCGACTCTTTGTGACCCCATGGACTGCAACACACCAGGCTTCCCTATCCTTCACCGACTCCTGGAGCTCGCTGAAACTCATGTCCATTGAGTCAGTGAAGCCATCCAACCATCTCATCTTCTGTCGTCTCCTTCTCCTCCTGCCTTCAATCTTTCCCAGCATCAGTTCAGTTCAGTTCAGTTCAGTCCGACTCTTTGCGACCCTATGAATCGCAGGATGCCAGGCCTCCCTGTCCATCACCAACTCCCGGAGTTCACCCAAACTCATGTCCATCGAGTTGGTGATGCCATCCAGCCATCTCATCCTCTGTTGTACCCTTCTTCTCCTGCTCCCAATCCCTCCCAGAATCAGAGTCTTTTCCAATGAGTCAACTCTTCGCATGAGGTGGCCAAAGTACTGGAGTTTCAGCTTTAGCATCAGTCCTTCCAAAGAACACCCAGACTGATCTCCTTTAGAATGGACTGGTTGGATCTCCTTGCAGTCCAAGGGACTCTCAAGAGTCTTCTCCAACACCACAGTTCAAAAGCATCAATTCTTGGGCACTCAGCTTTCTTCACAGTCCAACTCTCACATCCATACATGACCACTGGAAAACCATAGCCTTGACTAGACAGACTTTTGTTGGCAAAGTAATGTCTCTGCTTTTGAATATGCTATCTAGGTTGATCATAACTTTCCTTCCAAGGAGTAAGCAAGCATCTTTTAATTTCATGGCTGCAGTCACCATCTGCAGTGATTTTGGAGCCCCCAAAAATAGTCTTGACACTGTTTCCACTGTTTCCCCATCTATTTCCCATGAAGTGATGGGACCAGATGCCATGATCTTAGTTTTCTGAATGTTGAGCTTTAAGCCAACTTTTTCACTTTCCTCTTTCACTTTCATCAAGAGGCTTTTAGTTCCTCTTCACTTTCTGCCATAAGGGTGGTGTCATCTGCATATCTGAGGTTACTGATATTTCTCCCGGCAATCTTGATTCCAGCTTGTGTTTCTTCCAATCCAGCGTTTCTCATGACGTACTCTGCATAGAAGTTAAATAAGCAGGGTGTACTCCGTGTCGTCTCTCTGCCCCTTTTGAGATGATTCCCTGATCCTTAATGTCTTGCCAGTCTGGATTTATTTTTATGTTATCAGAAGGCATTACTGCTCTGAGAACTCACTTTGTTTCACTTTGAGGTTCTCAGCAAATGTCATTTCAGATTTTGCTTCTTTGCCAGTGCCTGTGGTCTCTACTTTGTGGAAGTGAACTGAAGTGAAAGTTGCTCAGTCATGTCCGACTCTGTGCAACCCGATGGGCTGGACCCTGCCAGGCTTCTCTGTCCATGGGATTCTCCAGGCAAGAATACCAGAGTGGGTTGCCATGCCCTTCTCTAGGGGATCTTCCTGACCCAGGGATCAAGCCCAGGTCTCCAGCATCGCAGGCAGATTCTTTACAGTTTGAGCTGCCTGGGAAGCCCCTCCTTTGGGGACTACTGTTAAATACTGGAGACTCTCATTCTCTTTTCAAAAGCTCTTAGTTGTCCTAATCTTAAAAAAAGAAAACATTTTCTTTCTGTGTCATCTTCTGGGTGACTCTCTCAAGACCGTCTCCTAATGAATGAATTCTCTCTTCGACTAGGAACAGTCCAAGACTTATCCTGTCATGGCATTTTTATTTCAATGACCACAATTTTCATTTTTTTAGGCTTCATTGGTCCTTTTTCATAGCTTCTTACTCTTTTTTGATTTCCGGCTGCTTATTGGGTCCTTATAGTTTTTAATGGACATGTTGCCTTCCATTTTCTTCTCTAATGTAGTTCAGTTTAAAGTCTTTGCTATTTCTATAAAATCATTTTCATATTGGAGTACATTTGTATTCAAGTTATTTATCTGTTGGCTATCATTTTTGGCACTGTATTTCCCCATGCACTTTGAAAAATCTTTTTCTGTGCTCTTTCTGAGTAGAGGGGATTTTAGTTTGGTTTATTTCTCTCTCGTGGTTTTGCAGTTTCCTTCATTCATTTCTTTGAGTCCCCCAGCCATAGCCAGGCCTGATGAAGGCAGTTGCATGGATTCCTGCCTCATGGTGTTTTGTGAGTAAAACCATGTGCCCTAAGAAGATATGTTGGAATCCTAACCCTGGTTCCTGTGAGTGTGATCTTACTTGGAAATAAGGTCTTTGCAGATGTAATCAAGATGAGGTCATCTAGTAGCTGATGTTTTGTTAGAGAGAGGCAGATTTAGACACAGACACACTCACAAGAGAAAATAATTATGTGAAGATGGAGGCAGAGAGTGGAGTCATAGCACCATAAACCAAGGGACTTCGGGTGCCACTGGAAGCTAGAGGAGGCGAGGAAAGAGTCTTTCCCAGGGCTTTCAGAGGCAGCAGACTCTGCTGACACCTTGGACGTCTAGCCGTGAGAGAATACATTTCTGTTGGTTTAAGCCACCCCGGGTGATACTTCGTTATGACAGCCCTAGGACACTGGGTTATTCTTGGGGTGATGTTGGCAGTGTTGTGGCACCATTGCAGGGGCAGAGGGTAGGTGAATTGGCAGCTGCTTCTTCCAACCTTCTTGGACTCACAGTTGTGGATATGCACTTGCTCCAGAGTTTGGCCTGAACTGTTACTTTTGTGCCTCCTCTGGAGTGAAGAGATTGAGAGAAGCCACTCTAGTCCATCCCTGACACCAGCAGTGAGCCTGACTTGTGATTCCATCCCCTGTACCCCTAAGGAGACAAACCTCTACCTACTGCTGCCTTGTTTGAACCCGGATCCCACCAGACCTATGATTTCAGTCCCTCCTAGGACTGCATTTTGCATTTCTGCCCCATCTGTAGACCACAGATATACAAATGTCTTTATCTTGTTTTTTAAGCATCTCTGCCTTCTTGATTTTCCTTTCATATATTTTATGAATCATTTTATACATTTAGAGCACAGGCCATGATGAATGGACTTACTATGGCATCTTAACCAGAAATCTGTCTTTAATGCATAGATTTTATTCCTTAGTAAATATACATCATTGGGTTTGTCTGCTTGACAGAGATAACATTAGTGTAGTTCCCTGTCATTATAAACTCTTTATGAACATGATGTTTCTTCTTTTTGTCTTTTGGCCATGCCATGCATCATGTGGGTTCTTAGTTCCCTGGGCAGGGATTGAACCCACGCCCTCTGCATTGGAAGAATGAAGTCTTGACCACTGGACTGTGAGAGAAGTCTGGAACACAGTGTTTAATGCCTGTGTAATATTCCATCAAATGGAAGTGGTGCAGTTCTTTAGAGAGATACTCTGTAGTAATAAAAACCTTTGCTGTAAAATAACAGCTTAAAGAATCATTATAAGCATCTTAAAGCTGAAGGTGTTGGAATGCCACGTGGCCTCTTTGGTGTCTGAGGCAGAGAGCAGGCAGTAAAGTTGAGTGACTAACTTAAGAGAAGTGTTTCTACTTGTGTTCTAAATTCCCTGAGCAAGGAACATTTGTTTAAGGGAGGCTTCACCATCCACTGAGCGGTGTGAGTGGCTTCCATGGAATTTCATTTGGTTTCTGAATATAGCCTCAGGTTATGTGCTGCGAAGATAGTTTTGACATTTTAAGTGATGGTAACTTGAAATCAAAAACATTTTCCACTGTAGGTGGGAACCAGGCAACAAACAAACTGCCATCTCCCACAATAGCCAGGATTCAGGGTCTGACGCTCAGAACTCTCTCCAGAGATTTTAACAGAGCGCCCTTGTGGAACTCCTTTGCCTCATCCTTCTTGAAAAGGACACTGAAAGCACTTGTTTGTGTCTGGGAGAGTATTGTGAGTTTCCACCCTCCTCACAATAGCAACTGCCCTGGAAATGAGCGGGACTCCCCAGCATGCTGAACCTTCTTCATAAAAAGAACAACAACAAAAAAGATTAATTTATGAAATGTTGCACCAATAAGGGGTTTTATTGAATTGTACTGTTACCTGTTAGCTGAGAAGAACAATTTCAGTATCTAAAATCACAGTATTGCAAGGGTTGATGGGGACTTAGTTGTACTTAAACCAGTTCTTATTTGATTCTTCAGTCTCTTCTACAACATTCCCCAGAAGTGGTCATCAAATATTTGCTCGAATATCTTTAGCTATAGGGAAACATTACTTACAGTGGCAGCATATTCCACTGCCGGACAACCATAATTACTAGAAAATTCTCTGTGTTGAGTAAAGGGCTGTTTCCCCCATTGTTTCTGTCCACAGCCACGTGCATGCCTGCTCAGTCACTTCAGTCATCTCTAACCCCTTGCAACCCTATGGGCTGTAGTCCGCCAGGCTCCTCTGTCCATGGGATTCTCCAGGGAAGAATACTGGAGTGGGTTGCCATGGCCTTCTCCAGGGGAATCTTCCTGATCCAGGGATTGAACCCAGTCTCCTACATTGCAGGTGGATTCTTTACTGTGAGCCACTGGAGAAGTCTAGACTTTCTTCCATTCAGTAGCCTTTAACTTATCTAAAGACAATGGGTGTGGGCTCCTTGGACCCTCTTTCCTCCAGGTATTATAGTACATCTGTGTTTCTTCAAACATTTCTCCTGTTTCTATAACTTCAACTGAAGAGATGATCCAGGTTGGGTCTGGAATTGAGGCCAGAGACGGTGTCTTAAAACACAGTGGAAAGTCAGACTTGCCAGAGTCATACAAGGGCCCGTGAGTGACAAAAGAGAGTTTAAAACCAGAGACCATTAATTAGGAAGGAGTTCGTGCCAGGGAGTTGCTAGAGAAGCAGGGAGAATTCTCTCTAAAGGAGAGTTTAGCAGAAGAGTCGAGTCTACTATTTAGGGGGATGGCAAGTAGCCGAAGTGAGTTCCAGATAAAAGGATTGGTTAAGGCACAGGCTGAGAGCATCCAAGAGACCCTATAGAATCAGGGCAGAGGGGATGAGAGCTTTCTGGAGGCCAGACAAGATCTCACAACCCAAGAGAACAACTCTACCTTGTGTTACTTGTCTGGCCTGCTTCTAAATGGGAAACACATGTGGCCTTTGATAATATGAGATGGCTTTGTGGCTCTTCACCATCCTCTGCTTTCTCCAGGGGACAGCCTTGAGTCTAAGTCACTTTGATTCACATCTAGCAAACAGCCTGTAAAAGAACATTTTGCCTTCTGCCAACAGCTGCGGCAAATACCGGAGCCTAAATCTGTGGTTTATTGAAGAACAGCTAGAGGTCGTTTTTATCGGCAGATCATATCTCCCAGCTCCTTCCACCCTTACCTACATCATAAACACAGGTCCTAGAGAGATGTGGGCTGAAAGAATCTAAAGTTATTACCTTTCAGTTTGAAATAGAATTTTCTCCTGGTTAGAACCTCATGTTTTTGCAATTCAGCTCAGTTTCCTTCAAATTGAGGCCTGTGGATTTAGGCTACAATTGGAACTTCTCTCAATATCCATTTTTTGGGTTGAATTTGCTCAGATCACGAGCTAAAGAATGTAAATTTGCAATTTTGCCATGATGAATCTGTCCCTCTGCTGGGCAGTCAGTTAGTTGTGGACTAAAACTCTGACTTCCAGCCAATGGACTGGTTTTGGGTGAGTTCTCTAATCTCTTTAAGTCTCAGTTTGCTTATCTGTAAAATAGGAATAATCATGGCCTGTGGGATTTAAGTGAACTGATGGGTGTAATATGTTATACAATACCTGGCATAGAATACATGCTTTATATATGTAGATCTTAAATTCTAGCCCAATCACAATAGTTTACACATAAAAATGAATATTTATTAGGTAATAAGTAAATGAATATCCTTCCTGACCAGCACCCATGATGAAAGCTGCACATTGACCAAAAATGTCTCTATAATATTGTGAAAATGACTTATCCAGATTACAAGACCAGTCAATGTAAATGAATTGGTCTCTCTAAATTAAAATTGCCTGTTAATAGTAGCATCACTAACTGAGAGAATTCTAAGTGACAGGAACTATTCTAAATGCATATAAATATTATCTTCAATTCTCACAACATACATATGAGGTTGGTATTATTATCCTTTCTGAAGAAGAAGTAAGCTCAGTAAAGTTAAATAGCTTTCCCAAAGGATAAAAAACTAGAAAGTAAAGTAGCTGGGTTTGCATTTGAATCCATATCTAACTTCAAAATCTCTTTTAAATCTCATGGAGTAGATCTGTGGGAAGGATTTGAGGTTTGTGTTTAGGTTGCTTATTTCTAAAAGAATGTGTCTTCTGGAGAAGAGGGTCCCTGGGCCATGGGACAAGCAATGCTGGATTCCAGGGTTAAGAAACAGTGAGCGCCAGGAGAAGATGGACCGGGCGGGGTTGGAGACGGTGGCGGGGTGTGGGGTGGGTGGATACAGGTCAGAGTTAGTGCAGAATGGCCTTGAAGCAGGTGAGAGAGAGCTTGTGAGTGTTCAGAATACCTCTGCACTCCATTGTGAAAGGAGGCCCAGCATCAGTCAGACATCTACAGGAGCTGTCGTAGGACCTGAGTCACCAGCACGCAAACTCCATAAAAGGTGGAGTCTTTGTGTTCATGCTATGAACTGTGCGTGGTCTAGAAAGAGCATCCAGTAAACAGACGATTGACTAAAAACGTTTATTCTAATGCTTCGATTCTGAAATGGAATAAGTACCTGTTGCAAGACAAAGGGTTCCAGTGCTCTTTGCCCTCTGTTGTAGGCACCCTTCTTAATACTATTGAGGAAGATAAAGAAGTAATGAGTGGTACCCAAGCTGGCTTCAAGCAGAAACATCATGTGGGTATGATGTTTACCTTTACCGTCTCTTTGTTAAGTTGCAGTTTTTAAGACCAGCCCTTATAAGGTGGTTTGTTTCCTGTCGAATCGTTGGCCTCCACAGTAGGAAAATCAAAACCAAAAATCAATCCCTTAATGCAGTGTATGAATTTAAGTCTTTAAATGGGAGCAGAGTGTTCTTTACTGAAGTTGGAAGTGATTCAGTCAAACGGGTGAATCTTTACCAGCTGAGCCACAAGGGAAGCTCAAGAAGACAAAATAAGCTAAACAAGTTGTGATGCATTTCTTCACTGGAGATTTCTGCACTTGTCCAAAGCGTAGTTTAGAAATCCAGATATGTCTAATTACATTAAGAAGAGTCAAATTCTATGTTAATTTCCAGAGTCTCTCTTTCTTAGGCTACTCAGCATTGGCCACCATCTCTTAAACAGCATTTCGTTTTCCTGTGTCCTTGGCCTGTCAGTGTTTCTCATTTATGCCTCAGCTTGGTAGGTTTGGAGTGGGGTTGGGTAGGGAAAGCAGCGATAAAGGGATATAAAAGGTTGTTTTTGATTGGAAGAGCTAGTTGGGCAGTTAGGTCCCCTTTGACCCTTTCACTTTCAACCTGGGATCCTGTCTTTGATATCAAATGGCTCATTCTAAGTAACACCTGAATGTTATTGTTTAGTTGCTCAGTCATGTCCGACTCTTTGCGACCCCATGGATTGTAGCCCACCAGGCCACTTTGTCCGTGGGATTCTCCAGGCAAGGATACTGGAGTAGGTTGCCAGTTCCTACTGCAGGGGATTTTCCCACTTCAGGGATCAAGCCCGCATCATTGCAGGCAGATTCTTGACTATTGAGCCACCAAGGAAGCCCAGCACCTTAATACTTTAACATAAATGTGTATTATAAATAGAATAATTTTTTTAAAAAATCTCTTTTGTTGTGTTTCTTAATAACAAAAGCCTTTTCCTTAATTTTTTTCATGCTCAACACACAATCGATGGGGCAGACAATGTAAAACTTTTTTTTTTTTTTAACATTGTCCCAGGACATCATAAGGCAGGGCAGCTTGTCACTGGTGTATATTTAACTAGCATATTAATGAAGGGAAAATCCTCAGTATTATTGTGGTTAACGCTGTTCTTCAAAGCTTCACAGCACAAAGCAACGTGTTTCACATTACTGTTTACCCCCTCGAAGGAAACGGTGGTTTTAAGGGGACATCGTGAGACCAATCTCATTATGTGCCACCAGGGCCGCTCACATATCTCCTGGAAATCTGAAATGCTTTAGAGGCATCCACATATTTCCATGGTGAGAACTTCCATGTGCAGTGCTGCCAAACCCTGCTCTATTTACAGAATGAGATTAATGATTTACCAGAGATCTCTGTTAATTACTAAAACAAATAACTTACCACCTTTTTTGGATAGGCACGACAGTATGCCATCATGGATATTAGAAGCCTTTTGTCACCTACAGTTTTAGATGTTTCTATTTTTTTAAGAGCGGGACCTGAGTCTTTTATGCCTTTTATGACATCTGAGTCCCTCTGCCCAGAGAAGCAGGAGTTGGTGGATGGATGATCTGTTTGGGTGCTGAAACAGAGCAGCAGAGGCCCTCAGGGCCCACCCTGCCCACACCCTCTTTGGCATTCACCTGTATTCCAAGAGGCTGGGATGCCCGTACTGGGACATCCGTGCACTCTCTGCTTGGGGACTTTTCTTCTTCTGGCTGCAGAAGTCCTCTTGTGGTCTGGGGGGTAAGTTGAAAGTTCTAGGGAGCTGATTTCCCCAGAGGCAGCCTCAACCAAAGAAGAAGGAGGAATTGGTGGATAAAAGCCACAGCCTCCTTGCTCCTCAGTTAAGATAACTCTCAGGGAGAATGCTCCCTGTCTGCCAGGGTCCCGCATAGGATCAAGCTCCAGATGCTGCCTCCCCATACAAAGCACTCTTTATGCTTCTTCCCTTTCTCCACCCTAGTTCCCAGCTCATGACTGATGTTTTCCCAACCACTCTCCTGGCACTTGAATCCCAGAATCTGTTTCTGAAGAAATCTAGAAATCCTCAGGAACGTTTTCTGAAGTAATTTGGGGATTCAGGTAGAATGCATCCGAGTTACATTGAACCAGCCAGCCTAGACTGTCATGAAGGAATTCTATGACTCTGCTTTAAAAAAATAGACTAGATTTTTGAGAGCATTTTTAGATTCCCTAGTGGCTGAGATGGTAAAGAATCCACCTGCCAGGTAGGAGATCCGGGTTCAATCCCTGGGTTGGGAAGATCCCCTGGAGAAGGGAATGACAACCCACTCCAGTATTCTTGCCTGGAGAGCTCCATGGAATGGCAGGCTACGGTCCATGGGGTCGGAAAGAGTCTGACACGACTGAGTGACTAACACTTTCACTTTTCATATTTTAGGTTCACAGAAAGATTGCACTGAAAGTAGAGTCTCCCCACTCTCGATAGCCTGCATCAGAGCAGCCCATTTGTAACATCAGTGAACCTACGTTAGTTTGTTCTCATGACCCAAAGTCCAGAGTTTACCTTCAGGTTCGCTCTTGGTGTTTTGTCCATTCTGTGGATTTGGACAAATGTGTGACAACCTGTGGTTCTCTCCGGCTGCCAAAGCAGGAGACTCAGGAGACCAGGTCTGATCCCTGGGTCAGAAAGATCCCCTGGAGCGGAGCATGGCGACACACTCCAGTATTCTTGCCTGGAGAATCCCCATGGACAGAGGAGCCTGGCGGGCTACAGTCCACAGGGTCATAAAGAGTTGGACACGACTGAGCGACTGAACATGCACATATGTGCCGACCTGCATCCACCATCCATCCTCTTTGCTTCTCCTTAAGGACTGAAAGCATGTTCTTTTTCAAACCCTAAATTAATATTTAAATTTCACTCCTTTAGCTTTCCGTCCTGAGCTGCTGCCGACTTGGGAGTGTCTGGTGGTAATTTGCCGCATTTCACGTGCGTGGCAGTGGAGGGAAGTCATCCCTCAGCAGGTCATTGGGGGCGGCTGTGCATACCTAAATGTGGAGGGGTCGTCGTCTGCTTTGGGATCTTCGGTTGAAAAGGGCTATGTAAATATTATCTATTATTATTGCTAATAATGACCCACAGCTGTACCGGTGATAGAGCGTGTGCTCGGTGAGTCCCAGATGTGAGCCTCCAGGGCCCTTGTGCTCAACAGTGATGTGAACTGCAGTGAACTTGTCTTGTCAGACTGCATTTCCACATGGAGAACGAAATCCCTGTTGCTCAGAAATGGTGGCCCGTTGTGCTTTATTGCAACTCAGTCCTCATTTGCACTTCCGAGAAGTTTCCTCCCCTCTTTTTTTTTTTAATGTAGAATGGAATAATCAGCTATAGTTCTTGGTGGGAGGTCCCCTGTGTTCTGCCCTAGATTTTCAATCTGGCTGTTAGGCCAAACCAGATTGCAGATGGGGAGAGGCTTGTTTTTTTGTTTGTTTGTTTGTTTGATTGATTGATTGATTGGTTTTGTTTTTTGGTTTTGGAACGGGGGGCGTTGGCACTTTTCTTTCTCTTTTTCTCCCCGTCCCCTTTCCTTTTCATCTTTTCTCAATCACAGGGCTTGCAGCTGCAGCTTCAAAACCTGAACATCCTCCCTGCTGGGCTACAAGCAGTGAATTATCTCCCTGGGTTGAAGGAGAAAGTGACAGCCTGGGACCAGCTTAGTATCTCAACAAGTTTAGTTTCCCAGTCTGTTTCTGTTCATGGTTTTTGGGAGCATTGTGGAGTTACAGATCTGTCTCTCTCTCATTTCCTCTTAAAAGTCCCTCTAGGGACTTTCCTGGTGGTCCAGTGTTTAAGACTTCACCTTCCAACACAGGGGGTGTGAGTTCGATCCCTGGTCGAGGAGCTAAGATCCTACATATCTTGTGACCAAAAATCCAAAGCATAAGACAGAAGCAATGTTGTAACAAATTCAACAGAGATTTAAAAAACAGTCCACATCAAAAAAATCTTTCTAAAAGAGTCCCTATATATTTTATTGAAAACAATTTTGATCAGGTAAGGTTGTGTTTGTCGGTTAGTTTATCTTATCAAACATCCACCTGCCTTACCGACTGTCAGGGCCACCTCTCTGTGTCTGGCACCCTGCCTGGCACTTGGGGAGGGCTCAGCAAATTCTTGTGTTGAAAGATCTAATGAATGAAAAGCAAAAAGGAATCCTAGCTGTCGAATGGCCCAGTGTTCTCCCCCTGCAGATGAGAAAAACTAAAGTTAATTGAGGACAATGACTTCTGAGAAGTTGCAGAACCAGGATGCAAACCTGGAGGACAGTGCTTTAAACCTGTAACATGCCAGAGTGTATCATTCTCCTGGTGAATGGGGCATGGCATCAGGGTGCTGATGATGAGAGAGTGTGGAGACCCAGACATGATCCCCATCTAGAGAAGCATCTCCTACACATGTCAAGCCTTGTGACTATTTTTCCAAGTCTATCAGGCTGCAACGGCCGGAGTCATGGGATTTTAACAGGCTTGTTTCCTGAGCAGGAGGAGGGCACCTCCATTGGTTTTCCAGTCCAACTTCCCATTGCCTTTGCTTCCTAGCCAGCTGCATGTCCCGTTAGCCATCTTTTAAACAAGCACCTTCAATGGCTGCTGATTTCTAGGCAGTTAGATTTTGATTGACGGCCTCACTTCCTGATGTGGGGCTAATATGTTCTAGACAAATACTGGTTTCTATAAAATATGGTTGGAGCAGTGGTCACCTGATCTGGGGGTAAGAACTACAAGCATGGAAGGATATTAAAAATAGTCTAAGGGCTGGCTGTGTGCAAGGCAGAAGTGGCTTCAGTAAGGCTACTTTATTGAAGGGAGGTGGGGTCTTGTGATTCAGATTAAGGACCAGGTGCCAAGGCTTAGAATGCCAATTAGAGAAAGAAAAATGTATTAGCCATGACTTCAGCCTGGCAGGCTCTAGACAGACATGTAATAACGACATTGCTGTACCCTTAAGCCAGTTACATGCTGAGGAAGTCAGTTCAGTTTTGGGAAACCATCCTTCTTTCAAGGTGGATTTATTTCCTTCTCTGCAGTGTTCCCCATCTATGAAATATTAATACATGCTTTTTTAAAAAAAATCTTATATCTGGGTCAAATAAATTTTTAAAAGGGAGGGTTCAGTGAACTTAAAGAGGTTAAAATGGGGTTTTCATGGTTTTTCTACAGTAGTGCTCTTCTGTTCTTTGGGCATTTCCTCTGTTGAGTATCCTGGTCTTACAAGACCATGAAGCACTTGATGGGAGTGTGTGGTGGAGGATCCTTGTTCTGAGGAACACAGGTTTAGAAGCAACCTTTTGGTGTCCTCCCGGCTTTAAGCATGCACCACTTGAATGTTTCCTTGGCTTCCTGGGATAATTTTTTCCTGCCTTGAGAACTGAATTCTCATGGAAACTTTTCTATTGGGTTTGTCTTCTTGCATTTATCAGAATGAGCCATTCTGTAATAGTCATCAATAAGACAGTAGCTTTAGACACATGTAGATATTACTTGGAACTTAGGGAAATGAACACCCAGGTAGAGTCACATAATTTGCCCAAGATCACATCTGTTTTTTTTTTTTTTAATTTCATGTCATTTCATTTTATTTGCGAATATGACAGCAGCTCCATTGAAGATCTCCCCCTACACCTTTCATTTTCTTTTCCCCTGAAGCCTTTCAGAGCGTCTTTGTGGTAATGTCTTCCCGCTTTAGAACAGAGTAGGTCTGACTCCGGGGCTTCCGAGGTTGCACAGTGGTGAAGAATCTGCCTGCCTGGGCAGGAGATGCAGGAGGCGGATGTGGGTTTGGTTCTTGGGTCAGGAAGAGCCCCTGGAGGAGGAAATGGCCACCCACACCAGTATTCTTGCCTGGAAAAAATCCCATGGACAAAGGAGCCTAGTAGGCTACAGTCCATGGAGTCACAAAAAGTCAGACACGACCAAGTGCACACACACACACAGGTCGGATCCAGAGGCCTGGGCGCTTTTGTAAACTCAGCAAAAGTGACACTTATTACTGAGGACTTTTTGATTTTGCAGAGGAGCTCTTAAAGTGTTTTTTTTTTTTTTTCCCCACCCTAATTCCTTTTGCATCATGAGCAATGCAGAAACCAAAATTGCCAGAGAGAAGGAGAGAGAGAGAGATCACAGAAAAGCTGGGCTCCTTGGAATAATGAACCTACTTTTCCATAGCCCAGTTGCTGGGACCTGAAGACAGGAAAGCTTTCACCTGCATGGTGGAAAATGCCAGGACATGGAGTTTTCCGTTCCATTCCTGCGTGGTGGGAGGCCCTCCCAGCAGATACTTCTTTCTTGGCAGAAACAGGAAGAGCCTGAAACATGGCTTTTCAACTTTGTTATCAGCAGTTGTTTTGGGAGGCTATGGTGAGTTTGGGTTTGGTTTTTCAAATGTATGATTGCCATCTTCCTGGGAAGGTCAGAGAGAGAGCTTCCCAGGGGCAGGGGAAGGACAGATCTGACATAGGTGTCCCTTCCTCCAAAGGAGGGGAAGCCCCGAAGGGCTCAGAAGTCCATCAAAGTGGGAATTGCCAAAGTGCATGGTCAGGAAACTTCTGGACAAAGTTTTGTTCAGAGAACTGGATTATCGAATGCCATTGATTTGATATGTGGGAGCCTGGATGGGAGGGGAGTTTGGGAAAGAATGGATACATGTATATGTAGAGTGAGTCTCTTTGCTGTTCACCTGAAGCTATCATAACATTGTTAATCGACTATACCCCAGTACAAATAGAAAGTTGAAAAAAGATGCCATTGACTGAGTAACAGGATTCAGCTTGCCAGGAGTCTATGACAGGCTTATTTTTGTTTTTTAAATTCTTTATTTATTTGGTTGCACTGGGTCTTAGTTGTGGCATGTGGGACCTAATTGCCTGACGAGAGATTGAACCTAGCTAGGCGCCCTGCACTGGGAGCATGGAGTCTTAGCCACTGGATCCAGAGAAGTCCCCAGACAGAGTTATTTTGAATTGAAATGGCTTGTCAATGGCTTCTCCCATTGTCAAGAAAGTGGAATGTCTCAGATGTGTAGTAAATACTGCAGAGGTAGGTACGCATGCTTTGTGCATGTACCTTGCACATTAGCTAGCTCACTTCTGTAATAACCCTAGCACTTAGCCCACTGACTCACATGAAGTAGGGAATTAGTGATATTTATTGCATGAATGAATGAATAAAGTGATTGAAATTCTGATGTTGTAAATTTCTGATTTAGAGATGGTTAGTTAAGTCAGCCCCAGAGCCTTTGAGCCTCTCTTTTCCTCCCATGTCTTCTAGTAAAAATCTAATAATTCATGGTGCTTTTGTTCAGTACAGGAATCTGGCAACCTTAGCATCATCGCAATTATAAAGATGAACTGGATGTTCCAAAGCAATTGAGAACAATGGTGAGGCCACAAAGGCCCTGTCTGTGTGACAGAGAAGCAGCTCAAGGGAAGGACCCTGTTGGCTGAACTTGCAGCAACTGTTTGATAAACTAGTTACTGGAGACAGTGCAGCCAGATGCTGGGGGGAGAAACTCTTCTGTGATGTGGTTTTGAGAATGTTTCGGTTTTTCATGGCACTTCCTCCTCTGAATTCCAACAGCACCTTCTTTGTACTTTGCTTATATCACCTCACTTGGGAAAGAGCAAAGGGTTTGGGGTTGGAATTCCTGTAATCAAGGCTGGTTGCTATTGACTGTCCTCTTCTTATCAGGTAGCGTTTTCTTAAGGATTAGATGAGATAAATGAGGAAATGCTAGTCACATCACAAAGCATTGTGCAGATATTAGTTGTGATGGTGGCGTCTCGTTTTATATTTAATTTTGGGTAGGTTTGCTAGATTGTTCATTCCTTAAAAGCAGGAGGCTGTGGATGATCTTTGTGTGTGTGTGTGTGTGTGTCAGAGTACCAGCAAGGGGAACTTAAATAAAATAATTGAAGAATCAAATCAGTACCTTGAGAGAATTAACAAATGAGTAAGCCTTAAGCTGAGAGCAATCTTTCTTTGTCAATTCAAACTAATGATCATAAGGAAGGGTCCTTAGGAGATTGGGGAGGTAGGGGGGCATGTAGGGGTGGAGGAGAGAGGAGGAGAGAAATGACATCAGAAGTTTAGGATGGTCTCTGTCATCCCCTACTCCAGGGATAAATAGAAAAGGGAAGGCTGGGAGGAGGCCTAGTGGAGGGTTCAGAATGTAAGCTCCTTCTTTCATAGTGGCCAAGGGTGCATCCAAACAGGTCATGAATGTTAGCACTGGCTCAGAATCCCCAGGCTGAAAAGCCAGCAGTGCAAAACGAGAGGAATAACCTGAAGATTTGAAAGAACCAAAATGCCTAATCCCCATGGAAGTCTGATGGAGAGTTATAGGTCCATTGGCTAAGAGCACGTCTTACCTAGAGAAGAGGGGGACACCAGGAGAGGTAAGGAAGCGCTATTGTTTGGCAGAATTTCATCTATATTTGGGGGCCAAATATGCATTTGGAAGATCTAGTGATTTTGCCAAACTATTTGCGGGGTCATATAGATATGTTTTAAATTAATTAATTAATATTTATTTGACTGCATCAGGTCTTAGTTGCAGCCTGCAGGATCTTTAGTTGCGGCATGTGGGATCTAGTTCCATTACCAGAAATTGAACTTGGGCCCCCTGTGTTGGGAGCATGGAGTCTCACTGGACCAACAGGGAAGTCCCTGTTTTTAGTTTAAATGCAGGTCAGTGTAATCTGTTAAAGAGTCGGTGGCTTAAGTGTTCCTCTTGTCTCGCAGGGCAGCCTGGGGATGATTTCATCCTTGTTGATAGTCACTCCCCAAAGCTCTGGATGAGGCGTTGCTGGCTTTGTTAAAGCATGTCCCGGCCACATCTGCTGACCAGCCCTTTCCTCTTTCTCTGGAGTCTTGTTTATGTATCTACTGCATTGTCCTTTGTGTCTGAGGTGAGTCCCTCTGCCTGGGAGTTCTCTCACTGCGGTTTTAGGTGTGGCTGCAGAGACAAAGATGAACATTACTCCTGGCTCCCTCCTGTGCTTCAGCCGGAGGTAACAGGATAACACCTGTGGGAAAGTCATCAAAAGCTACACAGGACCCAGAAGGAATAAGTCCATCTCAATGATTCCCCGCTCGAGCTTTCATTCCCCTCTACAATCTGGAACCCACTCTTCTCACAAGATCATCACACTCAGTTTTTGGTCCCAAAGGCTAAACCTTCCCTTGATATGAATGCATTCAGGTTGCCATCATTTGTTGTGTTGTTTCTATGTCCATTTGTGTGTTAAGCGAATATCTTCTCTTTAATTATAAGTCCACAGCCAGGAGGATAATTTTTGATTTGATCATATCTATCATAATGAGCTTGAGAGGAGTGACAAAGGCTCATTCATGATCGCATCCATGGGACCTGGGGATGGAGTTACTGCTCTGGTGCTGCGTTGTTGCTCAATGAAGACTCAGAGGATAAGAAATTGAATGATGCCAGACTTCTAGGTGTGCCAGGAAAGTGAAAAATAGTGGTCATGAATCATGAATATGTTCATTAAAGACCAAGGTGGAAATTCACATGAGTGCAGGGCTACTGATGAGCTGAGTTTCTGCTTTGCTCTTGAACTTTCTTATCTTTGACATGCCCCCCATGTCAGCTGGTAGCACATGTAGGCTTGTGATCACCAAGTAGCCAGAAGCAGGCTCTGAAGAGCTTATGTCTTTGGGAGACCAAGAAGGTTGTCCAGAAGTGAGTGTGAAGCCCTGAGACTGTCTTGGGCAACGTTTTCCATAGTTTCCCTGCTGGCTCAAGAGTTCTCTTGTCAGCTGTGTGTTTCCTTCTAATAAATCTGTTCATTGTGTTGTGTACACATAGTTCTTTTAATTTCTGACTGGCTCAATTACTCCTCAGAAGGTTGTCTGATTTCTATTGTGAATTGTTATTGCTTTTAGAGAGTCTGGAACTCATTTGTGTCTATACCCTCTGTAAGCCAGTGCCACCCTGACAACACACCACTAATTTATGACTTTTTTTTTTATCAATGCCATCATGCTGAGGTTAGCTGCACCCTAGGCCATGGGCTATGCTCTTCTTTATACAAGAACTTAAGGAATATACTAGGGGCCCAGGAAGATAAGGGGAATCCTACAAATTCTGACTCCTCTCTATGTCCAGAGATGGCATAAATGGATTGAATGTTTATAATCAACAAAGCAGTCAAACCTAAAGGAAATCAACCCTGAATATTCATTGGAAGGACTGATACTAAAGCTGAAGCTCCAATACTTTGGCTACCTGATGCGAAGAGCCAACTCATTGGAAAAGACCCTGATGCTGGGAAAGATTGAGTGTAGGAGAAAGGGGAGACAGAGGACAAGATGGTTGGATTTTCTTTTTTTACATTTATTTATTTATATTTGACTGTGTCAGATCATAATTGCAGCATGCAGGGTCTTAGTTCCCCCACCAGGGACTGAACCTAAGTCCCCTGCACTGGAAGGTGGATTCTCAACCCCTAGACCACCAGGGAAGTCCCTTCTGCTTACTGTTGATTGACCTGAAGACTGCTTGCCTTTATAGGGGCATAAACATATCATTTTATATTAGGTTTAGAGAAAAGAAGAAGATATATAGGCTTTAACTATTACAATGTCAGATTCAGCAATAACTTTTTTTTTTTTTAACATGTTTACTGCTGTTACGAAGGTCTATCCTCTTCTCCACTAGTCTGAGTTTTCCTCCTTTTCAGATTCAGCCCAGATTGGAAGTGTTTTCTTGGGCCTTTCCTAACTGGCCCTGCAGGCCCTTTTCCAGCTCTTAAAACGCTGGTTTGTCTGACTGTGTTTTTGGCACTTAGCGTGTATTTTATTGTCATCATCTCTCATCTCTGTTCTTCAATTAGCCCTGCGAGAAACTCGGGATGCAGCTGCGTTGTGTGTGTGTGTGTTTGTGTTCTTCTAGCATCTAGCCTAGGACCTTGCACATAGTGTGCAGTTAATAAATAGCTCCTGTTTGTTCATTGATTTTGTTTTTTCCTACGTGAGGTGTTGGTTACCCAGATTAATTAACGCCCAAGGCAAAACATGTGAGAGCTACATGTGCTGGTCTAACAAAAATAAAAATCAAAGCAAACCCTTGAAATCGGAGTGCCTAAAACCTCATCTTGATAAGAGAGAGAACAGTTTTATGAGCTCAGCCATCATTTAGGATTTTGGCTTCCCCTGCATGAACTGGCATGGTACCATACCGCAGAAATGCTGGTTTACTTCTGAGGACCCTGAGCCGAGGGGCACAGTGCCACTCTCCCCTGCCTGCTTTTGTCTTTTTTTTTTTTTTTATGTTTGGCAATTGAAGCTGATCCAAATAAAATGTTATTTGCAAAAAAAGTTAAAAGCGGAATGATCACTGAAAAGACATTCTTTGAGTAGGGAATATCTCTGTATTTCTTGTTTGGTTTTTACATCCAGATTGGCAAATTACTGGTTTATCAGTGCTTGGCTGTTCATCCCGTGGCATCTTATTGGAACAATTAAAATGGTACAGAAAAGTCATGGCCGTGGAGCCCAAGCTGGGAGTTCCCTGGGAACCATTTAAGATACTTGGCAAATTAAGCCCAACAGGCCTAGGCCATATGTAGGCAAATAACCATGCATTAAATAACTTTTTCAAATCTCCAAGTAATCTCTCTTGGACATCTTTTTTTCTTTTGTTTCCAAAAACACAAAAAGAAAGAGTCAGTGCCACTGAGCATAAATCATCTTGAGTTGCTCAAGGCTGACATAATGTGGGTCTAGGTTCAGTGCCCTGGAAAGATGGAGTTCAGTATAGCAGGAATCTCAGACTGGTCCCGACGTCCTCCACATCTTCTAGCCAGAGTGAGCTGTTTCCTTCTGGTTCTGATATGTATTGTATACAAGTTTATACCCTCTAAGACCTACACCTGTATATACATTTGACAACCTACAGAAAATCTTTTTATTAGGGTGGTGGGAAGAGAAGCTAAATAGGTGAATCCAGTCACCCCCTGTATTATTTTTATAATTTTTACATTAGAGGAAAATTACAGTATTGTGATTGTTTTTGTCATACATCAACATGAATCAACATTAGGTATACCTATATCCCCTCCCTCTTGACGCCCCCTTACCTCCCCACCCCATCCCTCTAGGTTCTCACAGAATAGACTTTGGGTTCCCTGTGTCATACATCAAACTTCCACTGGCTATTTTACATATGGTAATATATATATTTCAATGCTCTTCTCTCATATCATCCCACCCTCTCCTTCCCCCAATGTGTCCAAAGTGTCTGTATCTCCTTTGCTGCCCTGCAGGTAGGATCGTCAGTACTATATTTCTTGATTCCATATATATGTGTTAATATACAATATTTGTCTTTCTCTTTCTGACTTCATTCACTGTATAATACAGCTACCTCCTTTAATACAAGTCCTCTGTCTACATCCTTGCTTTGAGAATTTTTTTAGAGTTGGAAAGCAGTAGGGTAGAATCCTAGACCTATTTCTTTTCCAAGGGAAAAAAGCTCTCATGGAATCAGAGGCTTTGGAATTTATCTGTGGCCACAGGGATAATCCTTTTTATAGGAAGAATGAACTAGCAAATAATTCCCAGCCTCGAGCATGCTTATCTCTTGCCGAATCCGCGGCCCGCCCCCCCCTTTCAAGTTAAATAGAATGTTCTTTATTGAGAAATGTGTTTGCTTTTCCAGTGATTCTATCCTTGTGCCATTTTTTTTTTCTTTTTGACTTTGAGGTTCAAGGTTCTCATCTGGTGGAGACTTGGGTTATTACCAAGCTCATCCAAAGATATGGAGGCAAGATCTCTGTTAAGTTCAACTGCATTTGCTTGCCCACAAGTTCACATTTGCATCTTTGCCAGCCTTTGTTTCTTGGAAAGCGTTTTTCACACATGCTGAGCCTTGGTGGGAAAATATAAACTCCTGGCTTTGAAGGGTGCCATGTATGCAAATGTAAAAATGTGGTAGGATAAAATATATCTCTGTGCTGGGCCAAGGTTGGCTTTATGATTTCTCGTTTCACTTGGCATCCATGCCTTTCACTTTTCTGAGAGATGTAAGTGCAGCCCTGGGTGGGGTTTGTGTGGATAGCCTTACCAGTGTAGATCTATAATCTGAATCATCCAGACTTCTGAACTTCCATTTTGATCCTATAGGAGCCTTGAGCCTCATCTTTTTTTTTTTTTTTTTAAACATTTTGCTTGTCAGGGAGCAGCTTGACTGTCTCTGATGGGCTCCTCTTACATTTCCTTAGGGGTATAAAGGTTCTTTCAACACCAAAGGAATGGAACCTAGGAATGAGGCATGAAACAGTGGAAGCGGTTTTGGGGAACCTTATTTTCTTCCCAAGTATAACTGAACTCCTGAAATTATGGAGAAAGGAAAATAACTATTATTAAATGGTATACTCCAGTCAGGTATTTTCAAAAGACAAAATGACCACTCAGAAACTTTGAGTTCTAGCCAGTCCTCTCAGGAAGTCCTCACAAGTGACTGAAACTCCTAGGTGGAGCCATGGAAAATCGCGGCCAAATAATGAAGTGTCACAAAAGATCATTTAAAGTAACCTAAAATGTTCTGAGATGAGGAGAGAATATTTTCATTCTACCAGAATAATTTTTCTGGTCATTGACTATAATGCTCCAAAGTGTCTATATATTTAAGACTTTCTGTGTTATATTTGAATTATTCTCAAAATTGGGCCCTCCATATTGACCTAGGCACTGGAGCCCTGTTCATGTTACTGGGCAGTGTGTGGGCAGCACAGATGTGTTTCCATGAAATCTGTACTTCAGAGTTAGTGGCATCACTTAGGGAAGGTACCTAGCATTGTGCTGGGCATATAACAAGTGTTCAACACAGTAGTTACTGTGTGTGCATATTCAGTCATTTCAGTCGTGTTGATTCTTTGAGACCCCATGGACTGTAGCCTGCCAGGGCTCCTCTGTCCATGGGATTTTCCAGGCAAGAGAACAGGTGGGTTGCCATTTCCTCCTCCAGGGGATCTTCTCGACCCAGTGATCAAATCTGCATCTCCTGCACTGGCCGGCAGATTCTTTACCACTGAGCCACCTGGGAAGCCCTGCAATGGTTTCTCGTACATTTCAGAAAAAAAATCTTTGTCATCCAGGAGCATATAGTCAAGTAAAGTGAACAGAAAAGAGACATGAAGCTATTATTAATAATGCAAGGCAGTGTAAGGTTATGTATCTGTTCTTAGAGATAATCAGACTGAGCATTAGTGGTCCAGAGGAAGGAGACATCAATATGGACTTTGGCAGTGGGAAGGGTCTCATGGAGTAGAAATGACCTGAACTGGAATTGAAGTTAGGGAGAACTGGGACAGGTGAAGACAAAGGGGAATGAGAGGCTAGGAGTAAGAAAGTGATATGGCATGATGAGGGGGCAGTGAGCCCCAAAGTTGGTAGGGTAATGCACTAGATTTGCTCTTTTTTTTTTTTTTTACAATTTGGAGTATAGCTGTGCTACAATATTGTGTTAGTTTCTGCTGTACAACAAAGTGAATCAGCTCTAAGTATCCATCCATCCTGTCCATCTTTTGCTCACCCTCCTACCCCATCCCACCCTTTGTGCTTTGTGCACCAGATCCCTAAAAGGAACAATATTTTCCTCTCTTGGTTAGTCATAGTCACATTTTTTTTCTTTGAATAGAAAAGTAGGCTTAGCCTAAATACCTTGGATGAGGCTGAGGTACCAACTTGCCTGCCAACTATGCTTTAAACGGAGCAGCTTTCCTGGCTACACAGACTAAGGCGAGCTATCAGGAGGAGATTGTGTGTGTAGATTTCCCAGAATATCTGACCATTGTCTGGGTCATAGAACTGATATTCTAAGTACAAGTCAGATCATTTCCATTCATGGACATAATAAACGAAATGCTTCTCCGTTAGGTAAGTTGTTTGAAAATGCTGGTTCCTGAGCACACATTCTTTATTTTTTATAGGACAAATGCTGTATCCCCACAGCATAGGGTAGAATGTCATAAAAGATTCTTGTTCAGAGTTTAAGTATTGTACACAACGCTCCCGCAGAGTGATTTCAAAGCCTTTTTGAATGACCGAATATTCAGTTTTCTGAGCCCACAGCTGTCTATTCTTATGCTTTACGGAGGCCTTCCCTTCCTCTATTTGTTGAAGATATAAAACCACATCTCAAAACCCATGTAAAAATACTATAAAAAGCATCCATGATTAATAGAATGTTTTCTACATTAACTGTCTTAACCAATTCTATTAAAAGAAATTTTAAAGAATATCTCCCCCCCTTTTTTCTCCTTCCAAGTTTTAGGGGATGTTCCAAATATGGACGCCTTCTGTCAGAATTCCCTCAGACTGACAGGGTGGCTTGATGATCGTGATATAGAAAGAGAGAGGTTTCTCCTTGTTCCCCTCCACCGCCCCCCCAACAAAGCCATTTGACAACTAAAAATGTGCCTGAGAATTTGGTACACTGATCAAAATGGAGGTCGTATACCTTATCTGAGACTGTTTCCTTTTAAAACATGACAGGAAACAGTCAAGGTGCTTTTGAACTTAATATTATTAACTCATTGCTTGGGATGCTCCTTTCTCAGGGACTGTGCCTTGTCTGAGAATCACCTCCTCTTCCTCTCTCTCTCAGTATTTTCTTCTCCAGAGTCCCGTATGCTAACTTTTCTGCAGATTTCATTTTACTTACGAGAAATTGAAATGATAATGTAACTGAGATGGTGATGGTCAGTTTTCAAAGAAGTAATCCGGCACGTTGATGAGAAAGAATCACCAGAACTCAAGCACTTGTAAAAAGCCTAAGATAAAAGACTCTTGTTTTCTTGGCAAGCCCGATAGATGTTCTGCTGTGACAAATGATATAGCTGTTATCTTGACACCATACTCTCCCATGTTGAAGCTGTTTATGAGAAACAAACATCATATGAAAAACAGATTGCCAGACACTAAGTAAATCACTGTAAAGGGTGGTGAGTCAAGTATTGCCAGCTTTACCCACATTGTCATTGTTATGATGTAACACATTCCTGGAGACTGATATTGTATCCAAATTTGGGCACAAAAACCTCCTCTTGATCAGTTGGCTGAGATTCCCTGCAGTATAATATGTCACACACACACAGAGACACAGACACACACACACAGACTTGGATGCACACCCAACCTGAGTGAGGCGCAAAGGACAATCGGGAAAGGATGGAATATTAAAAAGGTGTGCAGAGATTATACAAACTGTAAATTTCAGCCCTTGCCCAGGCAATAAACCCAGTAATCCTCTAAGCTCCGCTAGCAATGATTAATAAACAGTGGGTGTGCTAAACATATGGAAAAATCATCCCATCTGGGCCATTTAAAACTAGGACATAGACTTTATCTTTGTTTATTTCATCCTTAGCTAAAAGGCTTATTATGAATTGCAATAATCCAAGAAGCCAACCATGGAAGACAGACAAACTCTTTAGATAAAACCAAAAAAGCAAGTTCTGTAACCGAGGACCAGATGTATTTTTGGGTTTAGCCCTTGTACATATTTAGCCGAGCTTTTCAAGTGGTGAAGATTTGCATGTTTGTTTTGCAATACTAATGAATATGTTTTTGATTTACATTTTAGAAAATGGAAACTTTTATCTTCTTGGGGCTTTGTAACTTAATGACTTCCAGAGGGTGGCTCGGTGTCCTCTTTTAACCCTTCACCACGAGAAACATATCTTTTTCAGAGGCCCACGGCTCTATCTTGCTGAATGAAACCCTGAAGATAATGTGGTTCTGTCTTTTGTTTGCCGGAATGGCAAGGGTTGAAGAGCTTTCAGCTTTCAATCTAGTTAAAACGTATGTAAATGGCAAATTATTTTTAAACTGGCTTTAATGTGAATTCTGGGGGTATACAGAATGACTCCACAGATGATATTTATATGAGATGAATAAGGACAACTCTTTTGGAAAAACATTGCTTTGAGAGGTAAGATCTTGAGTATTGGTTCAATTTCCTTGGAGATAAAGATTGTTTTAGAAAGATGAGGAGAATGTCTTACTGATTTTTTTTTTACTTCTGGAAGATATCCTTAGGAACAGTTTTTTTTTTTCCTTTCAGTTTCTTTGAAGATGTTACGTGGAAAAATAAGTAAACACATTTTCCCCCGGAGACTTCCTTTGCTTGTAATTTGAATTGGACAAGGACCTTATCAGAAATGGAAAATTTATCCTTGAGGGATAACAGAGTATTTTAGAATAAGAGATAACTAGAGCTTTGAACTCTCGTTATTTGACAAATTGGACCAAAGAGATAGCTTTTCTTCCAAATTCTTCCAGTAGTTTTTAAAAATAGACTGTGATAAAATAATAAGTATGCCCTTAAGAGCCTGTGTAGGGGCCATGAAATCTTTTAAATGCTTAACTTTCTGGGACAAACAAGTGAAGGTGTAATATCACACTGAGCATGAAATGGGGGATGTTTTACATTAGTTCTATGTGATTAGCTGCGTTGAGGTTCAATGAAAATGTGCTAGGGAGGGCTGAGTAGTCCTTTGATAAGGAACCAATGGCGTTTTTATTATGTAATATCTGAAAGGCTTATGATCAAGAGTCCCTAAGCCGAGTTCTTCACGTGGGAAATCATTTCACCCCTAGAGAATATTTTTCCCACCCAGACTCTCTTAATAACTAGTTTTAACTTTCCAGAACAGTTTTATAGTGTTGTATTAAAATTGGATACATATTTGCTGTGAGTTCTTGGTTAGCAGGCATTTTCTAACACAATTTACTTAAACCAAAAAAAGGTTGAAATACGGTGTAAGAGTTCTTTATTTTCCCTTAAAAATTCCTCCAAAACTTTCAGTTCTTGTCTATTTTAGATCTGAGAGAAAAAATACTTAAAAAAAACCAACCTAAATGTATTTTAAAACTAGTCATTTTTCTTATTATTCAGAATCCAAGTCTAGATGGATCTTTTTAAAGTGTGGTCTTAACTTAGGAGATCTTATTTTTAAAGTATTTATTAATAATTTAGCTCTTAATTTATCCTTGCTCTTCCTCTATGATAAAAAGGAAAGGAACAGATAACCAATTGATTGTGTAAACACTATGTGCCTGGAAGTTTGTCTTTGCTACTTTATGTTCCTACAAGTAGATCTCTTTACAGAGGAGAAAATTGAAGCTTGGAGAAGCTGACTAACGTGAGGTCATAGAATTAGGTTGATGCAGACCCAAGAGTCAGACTCAGGTCTTTCTGCTTTTCAAAATGATTTTCACTGCCCAGCATCATACTGTCATAGCCCTTATATCTCAGAGTCACTGACCCCAAATTTCATTTTTTGTTGGTGTTCCTTAAAATGAATGATTCCAGCAGACCAAGTACCTTGAGTAATGTAAATCTGCTTAGGCATAGAAACCCAGTTGCTGGTGGGATTGCTGAGTGAATGGTTGTGGAACAGCCAGTGGACAGAGTTGGGGAAGAAGACCAGAAGGAAACATGGAATAAAACAGCGGAAGCCTTGGCCAATGGTTCCTAACCTTTGCATAGGGTCATTTGAGATGGAAGTTAACAGACCCTGTCCCCAGGAGATTTGCTGAAAACCTCAGACCTGCTGAAGCTGCTGAGATCGGCAGATACTATGCTGAGTTTTTGCCCTTAGTCCCAGATACTCTAAAGTATGGTTCATGGACCACCAGCATCAGTGATCTCTATAAGCTTTGACAAGAGGAGGATCTCAGGCCCCACTCAAGACCTATCAAATTAGAATCTGCATTTTACAAGATGCCCAGATGAAGCCGGAGCACATTACAGTTTGAGAAAGATTAGTCTAAATAGGCAGTAGCCAAGAAGGAATGAATGTGTGTGGCTGTTGGAAGTGTCAGAGGGTGAAGATAGTGAGGACTGTGCTTAAAGAGGAAGAATGGGATAGAACAGGGTCTCAGATTTATCAGGAAATGGGCAGATGGCTGGAGGCTGGACCTGAAGCAATGAACTGTGAATGTTTCTCATCTTTAGTCATGGTCAGTGGGCAGGGGCCCGATTCTTCTTATCAACCACCTATACGTACTGAGTTTCAAATTACTAGAGTAGTTTTCACATAATAGCCATAAAGAAGTCTTAGTTTAAAAGGAGGAAATAGATGAGAAATGATGAAATTGTTGATTTAACTATTAGTCAAGTAAACTACTCAATTTTGAGTTTGTTGGATGATATTAAATCATTACTGCTAATGGATGGCTTCCATATCCTGTGGAAAAGTGGTTTGAACTGTTTTCTTTTGGTTAAGAGTCTTAGATGGGTGTCCACACACTCCTTGCCGTTTGTGACGTATCCACGTGAGCCCCAGGAGAGAGCTGCAGGAAGCACAAGCAAGCGGTCTTGTATACCACACCCATCAGAGCATTTTGTGATAAGAGTGGTAGGTCCTTGTAGGGCCTGGCCCTGGAAAGGCAGCATGAAGATTCTTAATTAGAACCCTGCCCCCTTTACCCAAAATGAGAACTCAGGTCATATAGATGGTGGCCATAAAGATAGTTCAGCTATGAATGGGCTTAAATCATTTTATTTAGTGGCCTTTAGACTTTATTTTTTTGGGGCTCCCAAATCACTGCAGATGGTGATTGCAGCCATGAAATTAAAAGACACATACTCCTTGGATGGAAAGTTATGACCAATCTAGATAGCATATTAAAAAGCAGAGATACTACTTTGCCAACAAAGGTCCATCTAGTCAAGGCTTTGGATTTTCCAGTGGTCATGTATGGATGTGAGAGTTGGACTGTGAAGAAAGCTGAGTGCCAAAGAATTGATGCTTTTGAACTGTGCTGGAGAAGACTCTTGCGAGTCCCTTGGACTGCAAGGAGATCCAACCAGTCCATCCTAAAGGAGACCAGTCCTGGGTGTTCATTGGAAGGACTGATGCTGAGGCTGAAACTCCAGTACTTTGGCCACCTCATGCGAAGAGTTGACTCACTGGAAAAGACCCTGATGTTGGGAGGGATTGGGGGCAGGAGGAGAAGGGGACGACAGAGGATGAGATGGCTGGATGGCATCACCGACTCAATGCACATGAGTTTGAGTGAACTCTGGGAGTTGGTGATGGACAGAGAGGCCTGGCATGCTGCAGTTCATGGGGTCGCAAAGAGTCGGACACGACTGAGCGACTGAACTGAACTGAAGCATGTGCAGCCTTAGCAAGTAGTCATTAACAGCTTTAGCCCCAAGATGCCTTTGTAATAGGACAGTGCACAAGTCTATAGCATACAGATGGTTGTTCAGTCGCTAAGTTTTGTCCTACTCTTGTGACCTCATGGACTACAGCATGCCAGGCTCCTCTGTCCTCCACTATCTCCTAGAATTTGCTGCGATTCATGTTCATTGAGTCCGTGATGCTATATAGCTGATAACAGTGTTCTATTGGGAATACTTCTTGGGTGGGAAAAGGACTTGAGACCCATAAAATAGAGTAACTGAGGAAGATAAAGTATCTCTTGTTTAACTATTTCTAGATGCAATGGATTTCTGGGGAAGACCCAGCAGGGTTTTCAACAAGAAAATATTGGGTTGGCCAAAAATTTCATTTGGGTTTTTCTGTTACATCTTATGGAAAAATTCAACCAAACTTATGGCCAACCCAAATAATTTGGCACACATTCACTGAGAACTGGCTATGCTGTAGGCCTTTGTAGGAGCGTGTGTGCTAAGTTGCTTCAGTCACGTGCAACTCTGCGAGTTTATGGCCCATGCCTGCCAGGCTCCTCTGTCCACAGGATTCTCCAGGCAAGAATATTGGAGTGGGGTGCCGTGTTCTCCTCCATGGGGTCTTCCAGACCCAGGAATCGAAAGTGCGTTTCTATGTCTCTTGTCTCGGCAGGCAGGTTCTTTACCACTAGCGCCACCTAGGAAGCCCTTGTGTAGGGGATGGATGTACAGTTATGACAAGGACATGTTCCGTACCCATATGAAATTGTAGTCCCTACCCATATGAAGAGTAGGTGCTATGGCAGCGGAGGGGTAGAGTGCCATGAATGCATGCTGCAAGGTGCCTTTACCTAAATTTGTTGGGACCGTGAAGGCTTCCTGGAAGGAAGTAAAGGAAGTGAAGAAAGGGACATCTAAGTTCATGTTTGAAGTGGTAAAGGGGTGGAAGGTCCAGGGAATGGGCTGTGCAAAGACCCCGAGGTGAGAGATAAGATGGTGCATCTCACAACAAGAAACATGCCAGCACCATTAGTGTCTTGCCTCGGGATCTGGAATAAAACATTAGAGCTTAGGTCTTTTAGGTCAACCAGTCTCAGCCCCTCAAGATGTCTTATCAAATGATCCCTCATCTCCTCTTCAGCACCTCCTGTGATGGAAAGCTGCCCACTGTAGTCCTTCCATAGGAAGAAATGGAATCCATTTTCTCTTTTCATCACTGATCCTAGTAGATCACCTGGACAATTGGAAGCTTCTCTAGTGTTTAGCAGTCACTGGTCAGGGTACTCAACACCCTTTTGGGGACTGCATTGCCAAAGGAGACAAGGCAAGGTCCAACTGGATACGCCATACATGTAGCAAATACTTGCACTTCATGCATTCAAATCTTGCAATATCCCTAAACGGCAATTTTATATAAGCTCCCAGTCAATCATGCTATTTCACGGGGGAAGTGGGAGGAGGCCAAATATTTGGCTTAAAGAGCTCACATTATTACGATTATATTAAGGATTCAATTTTGTGCAAGCCTTCCTGTAAATTTCCCCTTCCCATCCACCAAGTCTCATACCATGCCACTGTTGTGCTTGCTTGAATTGTCAGCACACCTGTACTTTTTTAATGATGACGGCTAAACCTCAGTGCCAGCTGGAGGGAAAGGTCACATTTCATGGTGGTGTAATTGGAGAACTGTGTTTCTTAGGGATAGAGGTAGCAGAGCCTTGTTGGAAAGTTTGAGAACATAGACCTAGTCAAAAGCCACTTACCTTTGGTAGTGAATCACTTCTTCAATAACTGATTGGACCTCAGTTTTTTTTATTGTGACTGCTCCCTTGTATAGCTAGAGGATTAAGTGAACAGTCAGAATTAGATATGTCCAGAAACCAAAGTAGAATCTGGGTCATAAGAGGGGAAAGAGTTGCAGGTAATTGGGTCCAGTGTGTAATATAGGGTCCATAATATGCTTTCACACCTCCTGCATTTATGATTGAAAGGATGATTTTCCTCAGCAACTGGCCCTGAATCATCTTTATTAGTTAAAGCCCTGT
The DNA here is from genome assembly GCF_014754425.2 of Oryx dammah. Taxonomy (NCBI): domain Eukaryota; kingdom Metazoa; phylum Chordata; class Mammalia; order Artiodactyla; family Bovidae; genus Oryx; species Oryx dammah. The sequence goes on from NW_024070203.1 coordinate 59,724,457, forward strand.
TTGCTATTCTAATAATAAAAAGGAACTTTTATTTATTTCTATAACCTGCCTGTTCCCTAATGCAGAATGTTGATGGAATACAGACGTGGGTAAGCATTGTCATAGTGCCTTTTGGATTGTAGAAGAATGTCCTTATAAGAAAAGATTGCATATATTTATATAGTCACAATGCCTGAATTGTACACATGAACTTAGTTTCAGAGGAAATGAGTGACATTGAAAAGATGAAACATGCATAGCATTTGAGTTTAGAAAATTTTAGTTTCATTTGCAGCAACACAGTGAAAATATCCAAGATCTAAGCTTAAAATAAAACTTGGCTCTAAGAGGCATGTGTAATAAATTAGCAGATTAAAGTTGTTTACACCTTTGGCATTTTTAATCTCATATTTATGCTTTAAATAGCTTTCCTGGCAATTATATACTAGTTTTTTTTTTCACTATATAATTCTGAAAGTTGCATATTGGACATACTTTTTTTGATAATTACTTCAACCATTTCTTTCTGCCTCTGACTGTAAGATGACTATTAGCTAATGATAATAACACACAAAATATTCTCATTTATGTTTAATTTACTTTTCATATGAATAAATATGAAAATGTACTTCTCATATAAATAAATAAATTTTGTAAAACTATTTCCTGTTTCTTTTGAAAATGCCTTCATGAGGTGTTACTTAGATACTTTGAAATAATAAATATTTAATTCAACACATTTGAAGAAATACTTATGTGAGCCTCTGGTGAGTTAGACATGGTTCTACATCCTGGACTGCAGTGGTTCCCAATCTTTTTGGTACAGGGCTCAGTTTCTTGGAAAACAGTTTTACCACAAGGGGTTAGTTTTGGGATGATTCAAACGTATTACATTTATTGTACACTTTATTTCTATTATTATACATCAGCTCTACCTCAGATCATCAGACATTAGGTCTCAGAGGTTGGGGACCCCTGCTGTAGAGGATATCAAACCGAGGAAGACCTTCTTTGGCTCCACATGGGGCCTTACAAGCTTGTAGACAATTTAGGACCCGAGTGACTATGATGGAAGGGCTGTGAATCATATTCACAGCACAGTGAATCCAAAGAAGGAAAAGGTAAAATCATTATATGTTACAAATAGAAGATTTTTTTTTTAATTTTGGGATGTTATCATCAGATACATTTTTTAAAATATAAATTTATTTATTTTAATTGGAGGCTAATTACTTTACAATATTGTATTGGTTTTGCCATACATCAACATGAATCCACCACAGGTATACATGTGTTCCCCATCCTGAACCCCCCTCCCACCTCCCTCCCTGTACCATCCCTCTGGGTTGTCCCAGTGCACCAGCCCCAAGCATCCAGTATCATGCATCAAGCCTAGACTGGCAATTCGTTTTATATATGATATTATACATGTTTCAATGCCATTCTCCCAAATCATCCCACCCTCTCCCTCTCCCACAGAGTCCAAAATACTGTTCTATACATCTGTTTCTCTTTTGCTGTCTCGCATACAGGGTTATCATTACCATCTTTCTAAATTCCATATATACATGTTAGTATACTGTATTGGTGTTTTTTTTTTTTTTCTGGCTTACTTCACTCTGTATAATAGGCTACAGTTTCATCCACCTCATTAGAACTGATTCAAATGTATTCTTTTTAATGGCTGAATAATACTCCATTGTGTATATGGACCACAGCTTTCTTATCCATTCATCTACTGATGGACATCTAGGTTGCTTCCATGTCCTGGCTATTATAAACAGTGCTGCGATGAACATTGGGGTACATGTGTCTCTTTCAATTCTGGTTTCCTCAGTGTGAATGCCCAGCAGTGATTGCTGGGTCATAAGGCAGTTCTATTTGCAATTTTTTAAGGAATCTCCACACTGTTCTCCATAGTGGCTGTACTAGTTTCCATCCCCACCCACAGTGTAAGAGGGTTCCTTTTTCTCCATACTCTCTCCAGCATTTATTGCTTTTGGATCGCAGCCATTCTGACTGGTGTGAAATGGTACCTCATTGTGGTTTTGATTTGCATTTCTCTGATAATGAGTGATGTTGAGCATCTTTTCATGTGTTTGTTAGCCATCTGTATGTCGTCTTTGGAGAAATGTCTGTTTAGTTCTTTGGCCCATTTTTTGATTGGGTCATTTATTTTTCTGGAATTGAGCTTCAGAAAAGTTTCTTTAAGAAAGTATCTGCCTGGAAAAAGATACTCCAACTTTTCTTGACCTCCCCAAAATGGATCTGATTCCCTTGCTCTTAAAGGTCTCTATGTACTTCCTTAAAAAATCAGCTTTATTGAGGGATAATTCATATACCATGACATCCACCCATTTAAACATCCATCCATCTGTATGGTTCCAGGTGTGTGTGTGTGTGTGTGTGTGTGTGTGCATGAGAATGTATGCCTGTATGCACAGTGTGTGCAGTAGACTAATTTAGGTTTGGACTTCCTCTGAGCCTACCACTCTCCCTGACACCCTCTCTGGTTATAACTCTTTTCTCTATCACCTCTTGGACCATTGGACCTGGAGGTGCATCTGGGTATCTCCTTAGTTCACAATTTCCACTTCCATACCATTAATTCTCCCTCTCTCTTCCCTAAATCCCTGCAGTTTTGACTCTCTTGTCATCAGACGATCCTAGCCACCACCTTCTTTTTCTGTAAATCCTTGGATCACTCCTGTTCATTTGTTGAAGACTTTCGCTGTCATTCTCTCTTTTCTTAATTCTCCCTTAATTTAATAACCAGATGCTTCTTCTAACATCCTAGCCACTCAATTCCTTGACCTTTTCTCCAGTCATCTCATCCTAGCACTTTTTTTCTAAACCACTCCTTCCCATGATTCTATTCTAGGATTTAGGCTTCCAGTGACCTGTCCATAATTTCAGTTTCAAACATCCTACCATCTGACCACCACTTCCTATCTTTTCAGCTTAATTCCTCTGATGCCTGACGCCATCACTCCTTGAACTCTCTGGGATCTACAATCTATTGATCTTAACCACATTTCCCCCTGCCTCCCTTCTAATCCTAATTCCTCTTCAAACCCATGGATCTTACCACCTTTTCCCTTACCCTCCTTTCTAATCACATTCCTCCCTTCCCATCTAAAATTCTGTGCTCAGTCATTGTAATCAGACGCTTGTACTTACTCTCAGTTCTCTTGCATTTCTGGCTTCCTTGAGCTAACTTGGAAAGAACCTATCCTTGATTAAATCCAACTCTGCCTATTTGATGCCTATACCCATGCATTGAATGTGGCTGGAAAATACACACACACACACATGACTGGTCTTACTGTTAAGCTTATAGCCATAAACCTTATGTGAATATGTAATACTTCCCAGTGATCATACTACATTTTCTTAATGTATTCACCCTACTCTTCTGGACAACTATTTTATCGTCCTTTCTTTCCTTTTTAAACCTCTAGCATCTTCATGTCACCAGAGATGACTTTGCTTCCTACTTTTCTGGAAGCCTAGAAGCAATCAAAAGATAACTTCCCACAGACTACCACCACCATATTTACCTGCCTCTCAACATGTGTACCAACCTATTCTTGCATCTCTGCTGTTACCATAGAGAGGAAGTATCTACACTCCTATCTAAAGACAGCCACTTCAGGTAGTTTTGGATTCCATAGCCTCTTACATTACTCTATGTCATTGCTCCACTAGTTTTCTTTCTCATATCATTGTTTTCTCTCTCTCTTGGGTTATTCCCATCCGTATACAAGTATACTGCTATCTCTCCAATAAAAGTATCCATCATGCCACAGAAACTGTTGTCCTCAAAGTGGCCAATGACCCTATATTGCTAAATCCATTGGTCCTCTTTTAGTGCCCATGCTTACACACAGTGGTCACTTGCCTTTCCTTGAAACAGTTTCTTCACTTGACTTCTCAGATCCTACTCATTTTTGGTCTTTATACCACTGATAGCTCCTCCTGTTACCTTTACTGCTTCTTCATCATCTCCCCAGCATAGAATGGGCTCAGTGCTTGTTCCTCTTCTCAGTAACCCACATCCATTCTCACTGCTCCCATCTAGTTTCATCACTGTCACTATTGTCAATCTGCAACTGCGTCCTCTCCACGAACTCTAGGTTTATACGTTCAGCTGACTCTGGGCATCACCTCTTGGATGTCTAGTAGACATCTCAAATGAAACGTTGCTGAAAGTGCACTCCCCAAAGTGCTGCCCCTTCCGTCTCTCCCACCTTGGGAAATGACAGTTCCATCTTTCCAATTGCCCAGGCTGAAGTGCTTGGAATCATTTTCAATTCTTCTCTTTCTCTCCTACCCCATATCCAATTTGTCAGCAAATATTACTGGCTTTTCCTTCAACACATAATGAGAATCCTAATACTTCTCCACCTTCACCTCTGAAGGTGATGGTGCAAGCCTCCATCATCTTTTATGTAGATGGTTGCAGTCACTGAACCCTTGGCTTCCACTCTCACCTCACATAGAGATTTCTTTAAATTCTAAGATAATGTCACTGCTGTTTTCAAAAATTCCAGTTTCTCTGCATCTGATACAGCAGAAAAGCTACGGTTCTTAGTGACCAACAAGACCCTACTCAGTCTGCCAACTCCTGGTCCATGTTTACCTCTATGATTGCTGCTTCTCTCCCCTCACTTTCTCTCTTTCAGCCACACTCTAGCAACTTTAGATTTCCTTCTGACTCAAGACCTTTATTCCTATAGCCCATCTTCCTAGACTATTCCTTTCTCTCGTTCCCCCCTCACTTCCTTCAGATCTTTGCTCCAACATCATTTACCATATGACCCAGCAATCCCACTACTGGGCATATACCCTGAGAAAACCAGAATTCAAAAAGACACATCTATCCCAGTGTTCATTTGCAGCTCTGTTTACAATAGCCAAGACATGGAAGCAACCCAGATGTCCAACAACAGATGAGTGGATCAAGTTGTGGGACGTATATACAATGGAACGTTACTCAGGCATGAGAAAGGAATGAATTTGAGTCAGTTGAACTGAGGCGGATGAACCTAGAGCCTGTTATAAAGAGTGAAGTAAGTCAAAAAGAGAAAGACAAATATTGTATATTAACACATTATATGGAATCTAGAAACGTGGTATTGATGAACCTATTTGCAGGAAAGGAATGGAAAAACAGACGTAGACAACAGACTGTGGACACAGTGGGGGAAGGAGATGGTGGGATGAATTAAGAAGGTAGCATTGACATGTATACACCACCATGTGTAAAGTAGCTAGCTAGCGGGAAGCTGCTACATAACACAGGAAGCCCAGTCTGGCACTCTGTGATGATCTAGCAGCGGTATGGGGGTGAGTGGGAGGGAGGCCCAAAAGGGAGGCGATATATATATACACACACATACCCACACATACATATATATGTATTTATTCATACACACACACACACTTATGGCTGGCTCAAGTTGTGTGGCAGAAACAATACAACACTGTGAAGCAATTGTTCGCCAATTTAAAATGTAAAATAGATGACCAGTGCAAATTCGATGCATGATACAGGGCGCCCAAAGCTGGTGCTCTGGGACAACTCAGAGGAATGGGGTGGGGAAGGAGTTGGGAGGGGGGTTCAGCATGGTGGGATACATGTATACCCACGGCTAATTCATGTCGATATATGGCAAAAACCACCACAATATTGTAAAGTAATTTGCCTCCAATTAAAATAAATAAATTAAAAAAATAACCTCTCAGATCTCTAGCCTCATCTCCTGCTTTATTTCTTTCCAGTCTTTAGTTCATTCTAATATATCATATAATTTGGTTAAAAAAATCTGTTTGGATTACCAAATTTCCCTTGACTAGAATATATACCCATAAAGGCAGAGATTCTCCTGTTTCATTCATTGCTGTAGTCTCTAGAACAGTACTGCCTAGAGAACTACTCAGTAATATTTGTTGGGCAAATGGGTGGAGCCCACGTTAGCTTGGCTGAGACGAAGCCTAGCATGGCCATTTGAAGGTTTGATTATTTTTGTAGGTGCTCCCTCCAAGGGCATGATTTTCAAAGCCTGCATCCCTGCTGAACTTCTTCCCATCATTTCTCTGAGGACTATTCAAAGGAAACCAGATAGAATCTGACTTCCGGTGCTGAGGGGGAAGAAGATGTAGGATCCTAGAGAAGGGTTAGAGCGATTGAGCGAGGCAAAGGGGGAGAGAAGAGCAGGTCCCAAAGGAGGGGCTTTGTTTCCCTGGAGACGGGCTGACATGTGACTGGCTCCTGTTCAAAAGATCAACCCAAGCCCTCCTTTCAACTCAGGACCTCCACATCTCCACTCACCTCCACTTCCCCAGGCACCCCAGGTTTGTCATGCTCTCATGAGAGCCTTTTCTCATAGTTGTAAAGTCAAACTTCTTCATGGGTGGTGGGAGATGGGAAGGAAGTGTAAATCATTTTTACAAAATCGTTCTGAAATTCTTGCATGAAAGGTGCTAAACATGCAAACTGTTAGATTTTATTTTTAAATTGTGCAAGCTATATATTTCCCCCATTAAGTGTTCACTTGCCAGTTATCCTCTTTCTGCTTGAAAAAAAATTTTATCGTATTCAATTACTGAGATAAATTTAAAATAGAAAAAGGTATTCTTTCTTGTTCCTATGAGATGCTTCTAATCATTTAAAGGATAATATTAGCCATAATAGTTTCTGTATCATCATTCTTAATGTAAGTATCATTCAGTCATAGACTATGATCCCTGAACCAAATAAGAGTTGTTGGGTGTGAGAGCAGCCTGTCTCTCCCCTAACTTGTCACATTAAGTTGCTTGACTTTTCCAAAGCCAAAATACCTCTCTACCATCTTTAAATCATCTTAACGTATTTTAATTAAAAAAGAATAATTCTCCAACAGTGGGAAAATTAGTCCCCCTTTCAACACTTAAGGGGCCTCCCTGGTGGCTCAGATAGTAAAGAATCTGCCTGTAATGCATAAGACCTGGGTTCGATCCCTGGGTCAGGAAGATCCCCTAGAGATGGGAATGGCTACCCACCCCAGTATTCTTGCCTGGGAAATCCCATGGACAGAAGAGCCTGGTGGGTTGCAACTCCATAGAATTGCAGAGTCGGACACGACTGAGCGATTTTCACTTCCTATTAAGAAGATCCTGGAAAAAAAAAAAGAAGATCCTGAACCCCATCTAATTCATCCTGTGTTTTCTTGACAGTTTTTCTTGCTCAGTCATCAGTGGGACCCTACTCAGAATATGAGCACCCCTTAAGACTAGGATGCAACCGCGGCATTTCTAAGCCTGAGCTTTGCAATAGAACAGATGACTTTCAGCCCATTCTCTGTCACTTGCTGTGGAGGATCTTGGGTGAGATAACTTAATCGCTCTGAATCTCTGCTGTGGAATAGAGGTAATAACGCATGCCTTACATTGTCGTTAAAAAATGAACACACTTCAGCTGAAGACTACTGGGAAAACATCTGTAGTTACGCAGGTTGGGTTTATTACTTGTTGCACCAAGGAGAACACACATGAGGCAAATGTGGGATTGCTCAGTAGGAAGGCATTAGGAAGAAACTGTCATAGAATTGGGGCTTTAAATGAGTGATCTGGGGAAGGGTTCACTCTGGATTATATGTTGTCAGAAAGCAGAGGTAATACACAGTGTGACTGTGTGGCTCAATACAGGGAGCAGAGACCAGTGTGAGTATAAATCTGTGATGGGTAAATACATAGTAGGCTCTCTTTGGGGGACAGAGGAGCATGTTGTTATTTTTAGGGTTGCACAATGACCTTGCTTTTGTCTGCACTTGGACGAAGTTGTGAAGTGGCTTTGCTTTGTCTCATTTTATCATGGTCTCCCAGCAACCTTGTCTGAGGTTGGAATTCTGTAAGATGGTTTATGTCTAATAGGAGAATAACAAGACCTTGCTCGGAGAGCCAGGCCAGCTTCTGAATGTTGGAAGTTGCATATTTTTCCTCTTTTTTTAAACATAAACCCTTGGCACAGCATCTTGCCCCCAAGGATTCAATACATTGTGGCAATTTTCATGGTAAGAATCTAAATTACACACTCAGCCTTCTCAATTCCAGAATAAACAATTCCAGTTCCTTCACCTGAGCCTCAGGGTACTGGAGAGTAATAAAGATAACTGATATTTCTTTAAACCCTATGCCAGCATCATGCTAAACACTGTGAGTAGATGATCATGTGTAATCTTTACCATAATCTGGTGAGAGCCGTATTATTATTTTTCACATTCCACAGATGAGGAATTGAGTTTTATAGGTGAAAAGACTTCCCCAAAGTCACACATACATAAGAATAAGTGAGGGGATGAAAGATCCTGCCCATAGGAAATCTTTCTTTAGAACTCAGATTCTTTTTTTAAAAAAAATTAATTAGGCTGTCATGGGTCTTAGTTGTAGCATGTGGGATCTGGTTCCCAGACCAGGGATTGAACCCAGGCCCCCTGCATTGGCAGTGTGGAGTTTTAGCCACTGGATCACCAGGGAGGTCCCTAGAACCCAGGCTCTTAAACCTTATGTGATGCTTTCTATTTCCCGACTCATTGTGAATGCGCCAACCCAAACTTCTCTAGTACCAGTTACATTTCTTATTCCTCATCTGAATTGCAATTAACATCGTATTTCTTGCTCTTATTTTCCAAGGATTCCTTTCTAGTATCCATTAGCTGATAGCAAAGCATGCAGCTTTAATTCAAGACAGCCGGATTATGCCTTCAGCATTAATTGAGGGACAAATCTGGTAGTTTTATATTGGAAAATTTTTAATCTTCTCCTTGGACTGGAGGAGAATGGTGATCCTAGACTGTGCATTCAAAACACATTATGGTCCCCATGCTACTTTTTTATAAACGAGTTTACAATGTTCAAGCATAATGGTTTTTGGAGTTTTAACAAAACGGCAACACAAGGCAATATGTACCAGGCTGGAATTGGCATTTGCTCGGCCTTATTATAATGTTGCTGTATCAACATAGAGTTGATGAGAATTCTGGCATTCATGCTTACACGCTTTCTATCTGCCTCTTTGTGGAAATAGAGATCTCTGCTATAGCACAGAGTTGGAAGAAGAGAATTAAAATATTTTGAGCATTCACTCTGTGCCAGGAATTGTCCTAGGTACATTACATGAGCTTACTTATTCTTCGTAACAACTAGGAGAACTGTCTGTGGCTCAAGTCACCATTGTCTCACCCTGGGTTACTGCATATTAGCTTTCTAATTACTTCTTTGCTCTCGTTTTTGCCCTCTTATGATTGAATCCAAAGCTAAAATGATATTTTAAAATTGCAGTTCGGAAGCCATTGCTTCCCTGCTTAAACACTCCCCCTGGCTTCCCATTGCCCTTGGAATAAAATCCACATCCTTACCCTGGCGTCTGAGCCTCCTCTGGCTTCATCTCAGTCGCTGTGCCTCTTGCTCACTGTGCTGCAGCCACACTGGTATTCTCTTCTTTAACACCGCAAGTGTGTTCCTGCCTCAGGGCCTTTGCACCTGCTGTTTTCCATGCCTGAAGTTCTCTGCCCCAATTTTCTCTGTTTCCTTGTTTTCACTGAGTTTTTAGCACAAAGGTAATTTTTTTTTTTCAGTGAAAACTTCTGTGATTATAGAATTTGTAGTAGTTCTGCATTTCCAGCCATTCTCCAGTACACTGCCATATTTTTCTTCATAGTGCTTCTCCCCAACTGAAATCATATTCTTCATTCATTTCTTCACCTGATTGTTGTCTGTGTCTCTGCCTTTGAAAGTGACTTCCAGGCTAGCAAGCATCTTGTCTGTCTTGTTCACCACTGGATCCCTGGAACCTAGTTCAGTGTTGAATGAATGAATATACCTTTTTACAGATAAAGGAACTGAACAACCACACTAATAATCACAATAGCAACCACAACCACCATTCCTTGAGGGCCTTCAAAGTGCTCGATGTTAAGCAAAGAACTTGAAAAATATACTTTCACTTCTTTATTGAATCTTCAAAGCTGCCCTCTCAGGTATGTACAGTTAGCTCCACTTCTCAGAGAAAGATGCTGAACCTTAAAAGCTGGAACATGGTCAAGCTCACTCAGCAGGTGATGGGTACCTAGAGTGACACTTGCTTGTCTGATTTTACTGTTCTTTATCCTGTAGAGCATGAGAGAGCAGGGCTGTGTCAGGAACACATGCAAGGTAGGAAAATTTCCCTCTGCAGTGAAAAGACAGACGGAATCCCATTTTCTGTGTGATAGGGATGTTGTGGCACAGAGCAACGATAAATTGCAGAAAGCATTTTATGCAAAGGGACCAAACGCTCTACAAGCCAAGTTGGCTGGGCCTAAGTGGAGGAGCAGGACCCTGTGTATGAAGCCAAGCTGGAACCGGTTCTAGACTGATGACAGATGAGTTGGTGTAAGACCATGGCCATCCCAGGCCCTACTGAGCCCCATGTGTGTGCAACTGAGGGCAATGGTAACCCACCCACTGCCTTATCGAGTGTCAGTTGCCATCTCTTGATTAGCAAAGCAACATGCTGAGACTCGCCTAGGAGGATCATTTCAAAAGTTCTTCAGCAACAATTTCCCGAGAGTCCAGGTTCCTTTCTTCAGGAAAGTGGGACTATTTGAAGGTTTCCCCCTCCAAAAAAATTTATAGTTGACCTGTTGGGGCCTGATGTGGCCTCACTTGCCCAGCGCATTTATTCTGCCAGGTCTTCAGGGCATCTAAACCCTATCTCTCAACTCCAGGGTCTAATTGCTTCTATCCTTTGGACTTTGACCTGGGCCTGAATCTGTCTGCAAAATTCTAGACTCATCTTTGGTTAGTTTCAGGGTGACTCTGGTGGGTGCTCTGAAGATACAGATCTTGTTGTTGGAGGCTGTGGGATGCTTAACTTCTGGGCTGTACAAAAATAGAAAAAAGACATCATGAAAAGGCTGAGGAAGCCTGAATAAAGTCTGTAGATTACTTAATAACATCTTATCAGTGTTAACTTATTGGTTTTGACAAATGTATCCAGGTTATGCAAGATGTTAACCTCAGGGGGAACTGGATGAGGGGTAGATATGTGGGAACTCGATACTATTTTGTAATCTCCTGTAATTAAACTGTTTTTGAAATAAACAGTTTATTAAAAAAAAAAAAACAAAAACAACAAGACACATTGTAAAGCATGGCATGCTCAGAAATGAGAAAGGTGGAAAAAAGGAAGAACAGGTAGGAACTGCTTTTGTGAAAAATGACCAAGTTTTCTGTGTCCCGTGTCCCGTCCTTCAGATTGTCAGCATGTTACCCCAGGCTTTAAATCAAAGGGGATATGTGGAACTGTACAACTCAGGAATTGTGCGGCAGTCTAGAGGAGGGAGGTTAGAGTCTTAGTTCATTTGGGATGCTGTAGCAGAGTCATGGTTTCTCAGGTGGTGTTAGTGGTAAAGGACCCGCCTGCCAATGCAGGAGACATACAAGATACGCGTTCAATCCCTGGGTTGGGAAGATCCCCTGGAGGAGGGCATCTCCACTCCAGTATTCTTGCCTGGAGAATCCGCCTGGACAGAGAGCCTGGTAGGCTGTGGTCCATAGGGTTGCAAAGAGTTGGACATGACTGAAGTGACTTAGCATGCATGCATTCAGCAGAATACCTGAGTACCTGGCTAGCTTATAAACAGCAGAGGCTTTTTTGTTTGTTTGTTTTCTTATAGCTCTGGAGGCTCAGAAGTCCAAGATCGAGGTATTAACCAACTAACTCAGTGTCAGGTGGAGACCTGACTGGTTCTTGGGTGGCCGTCTTCTGGCTGTGTCTTCACATGGTGAGAGAGGTTGAAGGAACTCCTGGAGTCTCTTTTATAAGAGCATGAGTCCCATTTATGAGGACTGTACCTTCATAATCTAATCACCCAAAGGTTCTGCCTCCTAATACCATTATATTAAGAATTAACCTTGACTAGATTATTTCAATATTTTTCCAGAATTTTATAAAAATGCAATGATATAATATGTGCTTTTCCTCCTCAGCATAATTATTTTGAGATTCATCCATGTTGTTGTGTGTGTCAATCACTCAGTCGCTTCAGTTGTGCCAGACTCTTTGCGACCCCATGGACTGTAGCCCACCAGGCTCCTCTGTCCATGGGATTCTCCAGGCAAGAATATTGGAATGGGTTGCCGTGCCCTCCTCAAGGGGATCTTCCTGACCCAGGGATTCAACCCGAATCTCTTACTTCTCCTGCATTGGCAGGCAGGTTCTTTACCCTAGCGCCACCTAGGAAGTCCTGTGTGTGTACCAGTAGCTTATCTTTTTTGTTGCTGTGCAGTATGATATTGTCTGGTTTTGCCACTAACAGTGGCACAGAGTCGGACACAACTGAAGCAACTTAGCAGTAGCAGCAGCAGTACGTTTAACTACTGATGCATATTTGTGTTGTTTCTAGTTTGGGGCTATTACAAAGAAAGCTGATATGAGTTCCCATGAAAGGAGGGATGGAAAATGAGAGGAACTTGCCATTACCAAGGAACGTGAAGATTTTGAGAGTGATGGATATGTTCATTATCTTCATTATGATGTTGATTTCATGTATGTATACATTTGTCAAAACTTGCCATATTGTACACTTTAAATATGTATGTCACAGACATAGAAAACAAACTTATGGTACCAAGGGAGAAAGAGGGGGAGGAATAAATTGGCAGATTGGGATTGAGACATACATACCACTATATATAAGATAGACAACTAATATGGACCTGTATAGCACAGGGAGTCTACTCAATACTCTGTAGTGACCTATATGGGAAAAGAATCTAAAAAATAGTGGATATATGTATATGTGTAACCGATTCTCCTTGCTAAAAAGCCTCTTGATGAAAGTGAAAGAGGAGAGTGAAAAAGTTGGCTTAAAGCTCAACATTCAGAAAACGAAGATCATGGCATCCGGTCCCATCACTTCATGGGAAATACATGGGGAAACAGTGGAAACAGTGTCAGACTTTATTTTTGGGGGCTCCAAAATCACTGCAGATGGTGACTGCAGCCATGAAATTAAAAGACGCTTACTCCTTGGAAGAAAAGTTATGACCAACTTAGATAGCATATTCAAAAGCAGAGACATTACTTTGCTGACTGAGGTCCGTCTAGTCAAGGCTATGGTTTTTCCTATGGTCATGTATGGATGTGAGAGTTGGACTGTGAAGAAGGCTGAGTGCCGAAGAATTGATGCTTTTGAACTGTGGTGTTGGAGAAGACTCTTGAGAGTCCCTTGGACTGCAAGGAGATCCAACCAGTCCATCTGAAGGAGATCAGCCCTGGGATTTCTTTGGAAGGAATGATGCTAAAGCTGAAACTCCAGTACTTTGGCCACCTCATGCGAAGAGTTGACTCATTGGAAAAGACTCTGATGCTGGGAGGGATTAGGGGCACGAGGAGAAGGGGACGACAGAGGATGAGATGGCTGGATGGCATCACGTACTCGATGGACGTGAGTCTGAGTGAACTCTGGGAGATAGTGATGAACAGGGAGGCCTGGCTGCTGCGATTCATGGGGTCGCAAAGAGTTGGACACGACTGAGCGACTGAAATGAACTGAACTGAACTGAACTGATTCTCCTTGCTGTACAGCAGAAACTAACACAACATTGCAAATCAACTATACTGCAATAAAAATTAATTAGAAAAAAAGAATTAATCTTCAACATATGAATTTGGGGGCTTCTCTGGTGACTCAGCAGTAAAGAATCCGCCTACTATGAGGGAGATGCAGGAGACATGGGTATGATCCCTCGGTTGGAAAGATCCCCTGGAGGAGGGCGTGCAACCCACTCCAGTATTCTTGCCTGGAGAATCCCCATGGACGGAGGAGCTTGGCAGGCTACAGTCCATAGGGTCACAGATTCAGACTTGACTGAAACGACTTAGCATGGCACAGCATATAAGTTTGGGGGACTGGGAGGGGACACCAACATCCAGTAACTAGATGAAACAGTTACTGACTGAAAACATGAAGGGACCAAAAGCATGGGTAAGACAGCAGGCATCTTGACTCTTATTCTGGGCTTGTTCAGGAAGGCGATGGTTTGGGCAGCAACTAGCTTGAGAGACAATGTGGTGACTTGTCATATCACTAAAATTGTTGACATAACTTCATCGTACTAAATCCACTCCACTTCTGTTTATTTTAGTCACTTTGACATGATTTGTAACTTGGGAAAGTAAAACCCCTCCAGAATAGCTATCAGTTTTGCGGGGGCGGGTGTGTGTGTGTGTGTGTGTGGGTGTGCATGGACAATTTATGCATCATCTCAATTATTATAATATTCCTGCAAGGTCAGTGTTTTTATTTCCACCTAAGGACGAGGACACTGAGACTTGGCCAAAGTGACACTATCAAGGGGAGACCTGGGATCAAATTCAGATTTGTTCAGTTACAAAGCTTGTATTCTAGCTCTTGTACTTAAGAGCTTTCCTCTTTGAGCTGCTCTCCATAAGCCAAATTTTTTTTTCCGGTAGTGCCTTTACATAATTTAAATTATACCCTATAGGTTGATGTTCTCTTTCAATGGGTTGTCTTACCTGTATCAGTTGTTCTCAACACTGGCTCTACTAACATTTTGTACCAGATAATTCCTTGTTCAAGGAGGATGTCCTTTGTATTTTATTGGCATCCTTGGATTCATCCTACTAGATGTAAGTAGCATCTTCACACCCTCAATTGTGAACATAATTGCTTTTAGGTATTGCCAAATGTTCTTTTAAGGGCAAAATGTCCCTGAGTTGAAATCACTGATCTACAAAATTAAGCAATATACTTACTTCTTAAAGGTCAAAGCTCAGTCATGTCCGACTCTTTGCAACCCCATGGACTGTAGCCCACCAGGCTCCTCTGTCCATGGGATTTCCTAGGCAAAAATACTAGAGTGGGTTGCCATTTCCTCCTCCAAGGGATCTTCCCAACCCAGATATTGAATTTGGTCTTCTGCATTGCAGGCAGTTTCTTTACTGCCTGAGCTACCAGGGAAGCCCTTTATTTTATTGGGCTCATGGGAAGGGCACACAACCAGATGAGTCCATTTCCAAGGCTTCCTGGCTGCTCTTTGGGAACTTAATCATGAAAGTGCTCTCCACTAGTGAGTTGGTTCTTTCAAGAGTAAGCCACTTTAGTAATGAAACCAAAATGGCCAGGAAAGAGCTAAATACTTGAGGTGACTTTCTCACTTATTGCTTCATTTATTCCAAATGTTTAAACAAGGTTTAACAGCAAGCTTAGCATGAGCTGACTGAGCTGACACCAATTGTATTGATAGCAAAGCCATAGCTGACATTCCCTGGCTGGGGCATCAGAGCTATGAAGACTGTGAGATGAGCTCTTTATGAGTCAGACAGAAGGGCTTCCATATGCTTGAATGTGGTGCGGGTGCACGCATGTGTCTTTGGGGCTGGGAAATGGGCTCTCTAACTTCCTTTTTTTCACTTTTGAAATTTTATTTATTTTTAATTAAAAGATAATTGCTTTACATTATGTGTTGGTGTCTGCCAAACGTCAACATGAATCAGCCATAGGTGTACATATGTCCCACCACACTATCTCAGCATTCCAACAAGCACTCTGTGTGTTAATTTCTCTTGCTAGCACCCAGCAAGACTTTAAGGCTCTTTGGAAAAGCCTTAACCATTAATCAAATCCAATTTCCTCATGTGTCAACAGTCTAACCAGGCCCAGAATAATGAAGACTTTTGCCTGATGTTTATGGAATATCCGAAAAGGACAGCTGCTATTTACTGAGAATTAACTACATGTTGAGCAGTTTACCTACATTGTTCTAATTTTTTTCAACAGCTTTGTGAACTAGCTATTATTATCATCACCATTTTACACATATGCACACTCATTAAATAAAATGGCCCAGGTCCTAGAGCTAATAAGTTCATGAGCTTGGATTTAAACCAGGTCACATAGCTCCAAAGCTTCAATTCTGTTGCCCCTGACCTGTATGCTTGGCATCCTGATTCCCTATTTCAGCTTACGTCCTGGCCTCATGTTGATCCAGATCCCATTCTTTTCCTTCAAGTGTATGGAAGCCCTTCTCTCATGTTCCCGAGTCATACAGCAGATTCCCATTGGCTGTCTATTTTACATTTGGTAATGTATGTTTCCATGTTACTCTCCATACATCCCACCCTCTCCTTCCTCCCCCGACACCAGGTCCTTAAGTCTGTTCTCTATGTCTGTCTCTCCTCTCTAACTTCTTGATTTAGCCAGAGAACCCATACATTGAGATTCTTCCATGTATTTGAGAGAAGGGTCATGCTGCTAATAAACACATTAAATTCACAGGATTACATGATTTTTAATTTTCAGTTTTAAAATTCTAATGAACATATATGTGTATATATATACATTCACTTAGTGTGTGCGCATGTTTATATAGCGTGTATATACATAAAGAGTGGGTATATGTATAGTGTGTACATATATATACAGTATGTATGTGAATATAGATGTATGGACACATATATGCAGTTAACATTTACTGAGTGCTTTCTGTGTGATACAGAAAGAACTTTCCGTGGAATATTTTATTTAATCTGCACAAAATCCAATGAAACAGTTCCTGTTGTTATCCCCACTTTACGGCTAGACTGAGGCTTAGCAAGATTAAGTCACTTGCCAGTGTTACATAGCTAATAAAGAACTTCAGGCCAGATTTGACTGACGTCAGAGTTTGGACTCCTTCCTCCTCTTTTAACTAATTATCTGTTCATCTACTGTTACATTGCTTCTCTCTCATCTTAATATTCTGAGTGGATTCAGTGATTGAAAACAATAAATAAAATATTCTAGATGCTAATCCTTACCCTTAGCCATCCTATTTTAAATTCATAGCTGCTTGTGCTGGTTCAAGGTGGATGGATTTGATTTCCACATTAACTGTGTTATGTGTGTGTATTCTAGTTTTCCAGCATAATCTGATCACTTAGCAAATAGTCATGGAATAACTATTATGGGGCAAGCACTGGGTTAGATCCTGAAAGCATGCTTGTATGGAATTCATACTAGAGTAATGTGCTGGTTATAGGGTATTGATTTTTAAACAATTCAAAACAATTTTAAAGCAATATGACAAAATAATAAATTCTGATATGGGATCTAGTATATAAAAATCAATGAAAGGGAAACTGCAGGGGTGATTGAAATAGAGGCAGGAGTCTAGAAACCTGCTTTCAGGGCCTAGCCCCCAAGGCATCTTTGTAGAACCCCCAAGTTGACCAGTTTGAAAACCACAGACCTTGTGTAAGGCATGCCATACTTGGACATGCCAAACTTAGATATCAGCTGTCGTTGGATCTTCTTGGATCTCCTCATATATATCTGGTGAGCGTTGCCCTGGAGGCCAGGACTATACAGGTGATGGTGATATGCAGTCTCACCCTTGAAGAATTTGTTCTTTTTTTTTTTGTGAAAAATAATCATCTTAATAATTATTGCCATGTCCTAAAGAAGACTCTTGTGAGTCCCTTGGACTGCAAGGAGATCCAACCAGTCCATTCTAAAGGAAATCAGTCCTGGGTGTTCATTGGAAGGACTGATGCTAAAGCTGAAACTCCAATACTTTGGCCACCTCATGCGAAGAGTTGACTCATTGGAAAAGACTCTGATGCTGGGAGGGATTGGGGGCAGGAGGAGAAGGGGACGACAGAGGATGAGATGGCTGGATGGCATCACCGACTCGACAGACATGAGTTTGAGTGAACTCCGGGAGTTGGTGATGGACAGGGAGGCCTGGCGTGCTGCAATTCATGGGGTTGCAAAGAGTTGGACATGACTGAGCAACTGAACTAAACTGAACTGAACTGAATCAGTGTTACTCTTCAAAATCCTGAACTGAGGTCAATTATGCTTCAAGACACTTATGGAATTGCCTTTAAAACTCTTCTCTGAGAAACCTTGCCTTTTTATTTTATATTCACACCTTAAATTAAAAACATTCCTTAGTGCTGGATATTCTCCATACCAGATCCCATCAGTGTTATTTTAAAGAAATAGGATTTATTAGACATCTTTGCTTCTTTATTTTTAAAGACTGTTTCATCAAGAGCAATGTCTCTTATATAAATTAACATTTATACATGTACATGACATGTATAAATTGCATCCCAGACCCTTTCTGAGTATAGACTTGTCGAGGTTACTCTCATGTAATCCTCAGAGCAGTCCTATGTGGTAAATACTAATAACGTCTCGATCTTAACAGCTTTTTCAAAAGCACGGAAAGGTTGTGAAACATGTTGAAAGTTACAAAACTGCTAATGGGGGCCATCAGAATGTGACTGTAGAAAGAGTGACCCCATAACCTCACTCTTGTTCACTCTACCTTCTCTGCAATAGCAAAGGATTGTCTGAACCACAACCACAGCTTTTGGCCTGTAGGTGCATCATTAAGTCACCAGCCAAGGTGAAATTGATTTTCAAATAATTGACAGTTGATTAATATTAACAAGTTGATAATATTCTTATTACCTTACAGTGTGTTCTTACAGGCAAGAAAATAAGTTCTTACACTGTGTTTCCTAGAAATGAAATGATGGGATTCCCTAAAACAACCCGAAAGAGCTTTGGATGCAAGTGAAATGCCAAAAATATTGACAAAGCCACCTTCTCAGTGGTTACACTGTCTCTTCTTCCCCAAATTTCCCTTCCTCCCAACTCATGACATTTCATATCTCTCCTCTGTATTTAATATTTTATGTTTTCTCCTCAGTACTTAATGCTCCCTAATATGCTATATATTTTGCTTTTTTTGCATCTTGCCTGTTGATAGTGACCAAACAGACATAAATTCCTTAAGAGCAAGAGGTTTTGTCTCTTTTGAGCCCCATTATATCTTTGACACCTAAAATAGTGCCTCAGTTCAGTTCAGTTCAGTTGCTCAGTCGTGTCCGACTCTTTGTGACCCCATGAATCGCAGCACGCCAGGCCTCCCTGTCCATCACCAACTCCCGGAGTTCACTCAGACTCACGTCCATCAAGTCAGTGATGCCATCCAGCCATCTCATCCTCTGTCGTCTCCTTCTCCTCCTGCCCCTAATCCCTCCCAGCATCAGAGTCTTTTCCAATGAGTCAACTCTTTGCATGAGGTGGCCAAAGTACTGGAGTTTCAGCCTTACCATCATTCCTTCCAAAGAAATCCCAGGGTTGATCTCCTTCAGAATGGACTGGTTGGATCTCCTTGCAGTCCAAGGGACTCTCAAGAGTCTTCTCCAACACCACAGTTCAAAAGCATCAATTCTTCGGCACTCAGCCTTCTTCACAGTCCAACTCTCACATCCATACATGACCACTGGAAAAACCATAGCCTTGACTAGATGGACTTTAGTCGGCAAAGTAATGTCTCTGCTTTTGAATATGCTATCTAGGTTGGTCATAACTTTTCTTCCAAGGAGTAAGCGTCTTTTAATTTCATGGCTGCCTGCTAGTAAAGTCTCAATAAATATTTGTTAAAAGAATGAATGAGTGGATTTTATGCCTCCATACAGGACTCAGCCTCGGCGTATTTCATTTTATCCTCATCTTCCGCTGCAGACACAGGATTGAAGGATGGCAGTGACATAGGGTGTGACTGAGAGCAGAGTTCCAGTTAGGCTGTGTGACCTCCATAGACCATCAGTCCCCCAGCCCCAGTTTCCACAAATGTGATGTGAAGATGATTAATAGCTGATTGTTATGAGAATGGAGTTATTTAAAACTCTTGCCAAAAGTATGTGCTTAATTAATAGATGCTGGATCTGAAGAGAGACTCTCGTAAGGGTATTAAAAGCTTCTCTCTTTTAGAAAACATTGATTTTAGCTGATGGATAAAAGCTAAAGGCAGTGTGATATTTTTACTCTCCTAAGGGGGCCCTAAAACATTTTAGCAATTTCCCTTCTGGCAAATGCCAGAATAAAAACCGGCTGTTTGGCATACCCCCTGCCCCCTTTACTCAGGCCCACATGAGCCTGGTGAGCTCTGGGGAATCCATAACAATTTCATAGAAGCTTGGGGATTGCAGGTGCCTTGTGGGGGCTTCCACAACCTGTGGAGGCCAGAAGAATATGGAGCTGGATGCCAGAGGATCCAGGTGATGCTCTTGATGGAGGCAGCCATGAGTGGGTTGTGAGCAACCTTTCCTTAGCAATTGCCGAGCAAGGCTGCATGTAACAGCAGATTTTTATAATTCCTGTACATGCAGTGGTAGTATTAAAAATGGAAACCCCAATGAAATCCATCAGGATGCAGACAGTGTTCAAGGTACAGAAATATAATGGGTCATAAGACCTCATGTTTTCAAATGAATCTATTTCATTCCTTTGTACAATGCTGGTGATTAGTTATGAATTATGAAGCATAATTTAGGAGAACCGTTCTTGGTGGAAGACTCTATGAACCGAAAAATGACAGTGGCGGGGAGGGGAATCAGGGTGGAGGTGAAGCTGAGAAAGCGGTTTTGTTTATGCGTTTGAGGGAATCACCGGGAGGCTTCCTGGTTGTGATAAGAAGAATGAAGGGCATTTATTAACCTCCACCGGGCCAGACGAACAGAGTAAACTTGATTTCCTTTGGTTCTAGAGGAATAGATGGCTTTATACTGCTGTCCTGAAAGACTGTTTGTTAGCATCTTTGAGGAAGGGCTTTCAAACAATAAAGGTGACAATGGGAGGACGGACATAATTAAAAACAATAGAAGTATCCTCTTTTCAAGAGAGTGACAACAGAGCCATTTAAAAATACATTTAGCAGCCTGTCTTTAAGATGCCTTTATATAACATGTGATGCAAAGTAGAGCAAGGGATTGAAATTACAAATACACCAGGAGAGTGTTTCCAAGATTGTTCTGTCTCATTGCATTTCTCTTGCAAATGTTATGAGAAAAATAGTTGAATAAGGAAGGCACAATTCCAATTCCCCACAAAAAGACTGTAGGTTGATGACCATCACTTGTTTGTGAGTGTGGACCTGGAGAAGGTACAGAAGAGGATAAAAGGAAAAGCATTTCAATAGGAATCAGAAAGTCTAGGTCCCACCTATTCTCAACAGCAGGTGACCTTGGCCAGGTTTCTTGATTGTTCTGAGTTTCAGTTTTGTCTTCTATAAAATGCCTAACCACATTCCACAAATAAATTTCAATAATGTACTGTCTATGAAAGATACCAAAACGTTCTAAAGTGAGATACAAATACAGAAGAGAACAATATTTTTTTAATATGTTTTGGATCCCAATCATCTCTAGCTTCTGCCAACAACTCCCAGGGACCATTTACCCAAGTAGAACCATTGACAGGGGGAGGAAAGGACAGGACAGGGACCTGAGCTTTGAAGGTACTGAGCTGATAGCATCCAAGAAGAGAAGGAACAGGCTGAAGAGTGGTGTGCCATCACTGACAGCTCCATCGTGGACTCGTCCTTCTTCCAGCATTCGTTTGTATTGTTGTTTCATAGTTAGAATAGGAAAAAGGAGTCCAGAATGGCGGTGGCTAAAAGACAAAGAAGGGAAAAGCCCGCGAAAATAGAACAAAGGAAGGTCCGAGGCCTGGCGTGAGGACCTCAGGTAGAACAAACAGCACTCCTGGCTAGCCCAGTTTACATAGGGCAGGCCCAAGGGGAGGAAAAAAAAAAAACATAGAAAAAGAGGAGCCAAAGGGCCAGGGGTCTCTCTTTCATGCTCTCTCTCTCTCTTCTCTTTGGGTCTTTTGCATCGTCATGCCCTCATGCCTCGAGGATGTATTTTCCTTTATTTTCTAAATAAAACTGAGCTGCAACACAGAGCTGTCTAACACTGATCTGTTTGAGAGCTGTGACATGGTCTGTCCGAGGGCTTTAAGGCCGGTCCGTTGCTTCAAATTTTTGTTGTGATGAGACAGAACCGAGGAAATTACACACTCCCCTGACAGAACACTTCTGCTTTTGTTGGTGATGAGCCATTATCTTTTTACATTGTAAGAGTAAGTGCCTAGCACATATGGAGACATCTTTGGAGCAGTAATATAAAGAAGGGAATGGGCGGGAAGCTATATTGACTGAGTATGGGACTGGTACTATACAGACTGGCCATTTGAATGGCACATATGAGTTTGGTTAGCCCTCATTCATCACCGACCAGCGAGGGCCAGCCAGTGATGTAGAGGGAAGTGCACCCTCTGGAGAGAATGCTGGCTCCTGTCATGCTCCTGGGTACAAGGCTGAGGCTGTGGCCTAGGGACAAGGGGACCAGCCAAAGTCCTGAGTGGTTTCATCTTCCCCAGGCTCAAACCTCCAGCTGGAGATTGCTGAACCCTGCCTGTGTGTCCTGTGTACACCAACCGGAGCTCATAAGCATCTCTAAGAAAACAAAATCTTTGCTATCTTGTGAATGAAAGCATTCACAATGATATACTTTTTGAATGGATAAAAATGAAGATATTATATAGAATACATAACTATGAGATGGAACTAAATGAAAGGAAGGTGTTAAGAAATTCTGGATAGTGATTTCCTCAAATGTGAGTTATTGTAAATCTTTTAGTTCTGTAGTTGAATGTTGGGGTTAAGGGAACTGATGCGTGATTAGAACAAACCACCAATAACAGTAGATGAAATAGGATTGTATGTGACAAGGATGATGGCAGGTTATGAACTGAAGGTTAGGGTTGATGCAATTCTGTGCACCTGATTACTCCAAATATAAACAAAGAAACAAACAGAAGGAAAATCAATGCAGTGAATGATCGAATAGATGAATGCACTCTATTTACAGCTCTTGTAGCATGATAGTTTTTTATTCTAGCGACTGATCTGATGACAGTGGTCTTTCCTGGTGTAATTCATTCGGGGCAGGCAAAATCTAATTTATGAAGATACTGACATGAGGAAGGATGTTGTGATTAAAGAATAGGGCAGTTCTAACCATACTGAAAATGTTTTCATCTGTACTGGAATCCTGACCAATCTTTGGCTCACTTTCAGTGTCACAGAACCACAGCTGCTGATGGCAATGAGTGACATCATTGGACCAGACCACCTGAAGACATGAATGTCAGCTGCACTTCCAGTTTTTTTTTTCAATACTGATTTCTTAATGCAATACACATTTAATTAGCTCTACAAGGAGACAGACACTGTTCTATTTCTTTTTAGGCTGAAATGACCCAGATTTTACAAGTGGGTTTGTTCCCTTAGTCCTGTTGGAGTAACATATATACAAACAATTCTTATCTAGTAAGGCTCACAAAGATCGGACACAACTGAGTGACTGAACTGAAGATGTGAAATATATCATAAACCAGGTGAAGGATGCTGATGAAAGTCTAGAGAGGAAAGATGAGTAGCAAGGATGAGGGAAGTTTTCAAGGAGAATGTTAGGTGATTTGGGGAATGAATGCATTTTGGGATTTAATCCAGCTGGACCCATTTTTATGATATAGAAATGACTGGGCATCAGTTCCTTCAAATAAGGATTGTGTTAGAAAATCAGGTGAATTTTAGGGTACAAGAAAGACCTGGTTCCCAATTCTCTGAGCAAGGGGGAGAATTCTGATAGGTAAGACAAAATTTCCTTTTACTGTAAATTTGTCCTGATTCTTTTCTACTTGTTTTTTTTATTCCCTGTGGTTTGCTTACTGCCCCCTCTCCCTGCCCCACTTCTTCTTCCTTTTCTTACTGCATTCTTAAGGGCCAAATAGATTATTTGTGAAACTGTGATTGGCCCAGGATTCATTTGAGAGTCTCAAGAAAGTAAATCTACTTTGCATGAATTTTAAAAGGTATTTTCAGGCAAAACTGTGAAGAACTTGGCTGAATTATCTAATTTTAATATTTTGGCACATTTCACAAGCAAATAAAGGTCTCATTTTCATATACACAGAGTCTCTCTATATAAAATTCTACTTGTCTGTATATAGACACACATATGTGTATATCTATAAATGTATGTGTAATGACTGAAACTTTATTCTGGCAAGTAGTAGTATGCATAATATACTATAAGAGCAGTATTGCAATGCCAGCTAATGTTTATTCTTGAATAAATCTGTGCCAAAGCAGCCAGTTATCTCTTTGGGTTAAAAAACATTGACATGAGTGTAGGATGACCAAAACAATCATGCTTTAGAGAGGAAAGAGCCCAAGGAACAAATATGTACAGGACAGAAAATTCACTATAGTTCCATAGTTTACAGTTTTGGAATATCTAGCAGGTTATAGTTTATTAAATTTGGAAAAAGTTGGAGAGGAATTTGGCAGTTATCTGATGGAGCAGGTTTTGTGATTTCTCTATAACAGTAAAAAAACTTCCATTTGATATATTGCTCATTTCTTTGTTGATTTTACTGAAGCTATTATTTATCTAATCTCCACAGAATAGTATCCATTTAGAGTAAAAAACTTGAAGAATTTTATTCATACTTAACTTTTTTCTCTTTCTTTCTTGCCTTACCTTATTTAAAAGTCACCACAAGTCAGCCACCTTTTTTAACAAAATATCTTCTTTAGTTCAGAGTGTTCCCCATGAAACAAGCACGATTAGAATCATCAATCATACCAAAGGTATGAGCATAATTCTACCTTTGGTGACAAGTGACAATTTTAATTCTATTTTCTTTATAACATGGCTGCTGAATAATATGAATACGTTGTAATCAACATGGTACTTTGGTAAATCTGAAGTCAAATTTTTCTCCCCATGGGCAGAAATCACTATTTTTTTTAGTGTTAAAGGGCTATTCAGTCAGGGATACTTTGTTGATATTTGTGACATTGGGGGACACTGAGGACTATTCTAGAAACTTAGGTTTTTGGTAAAGTCTTGAAAATAAGACTGAGGGATAAGCCATCCTCTGATCCTCACTTTGGTTGGGATCAACCCTTGTCCAGACATAAAGTCATCTGGTAAGAGCTGTGGTCAGAGCAGCAGTGGAGCCGGGTGGGGAGATGGGCACTGTCTGTCCATTGCATGAAAATGACTGGCTCACCTGTACCACCCTTCCCTGGTCCCTCAATTTAGGTGGGGGAGTTTCTCCTCCTATGGGTGAGTTCCTTCTCTGTACTGATGCTCTGCAATCTGCACTTTGCCCTGAGAACTGATTAGATAAAGAAAAATACTTGGGCTGAACATTTTCCCACACATGACTAGTACATTTAAAAAATCCTCTGAGTCATAGGGACCTTGCCAAAGGAAATCACTTTCCCACAGAGTGAAGTCAGTAGATCCTGATACAGCTTCATTAGGATAAACAAGTTGGAGTACCTCAGTCACAGGGCACTATCACTCTTGTACTATATATCAATATAACAGGCAGGCAACTATTGAAAGGAAGACAGAAACTGATCTGAGTGTGGACAAGGCTCACCACGTCTTGGAGCTTACTGATGATGGCTTCATTTAGGTTTCAAGGGCAGAGATGAGTTCCAGCCACAGCAGCCTGCCTTTGCTCCTGAGTTCTGTGGAGTGAAAACAGTTCAGCCACCACTCTCACCAGCAGGCAAATGGCTCAGAACTAGGAAGGAAGTTTGGCAGTGGTGAAACATGCAGGGAGAAATTAATAAAAGAGTGAATCAGTGAGCCACATGGGTCAGTGGGAAGTTGGAAAGAAGATGAGGATAAAGAAATTGGGGGCAAGTTCATTCATTCATTTAATCAGCAATCATTCAGTAAGCCATTCCAAAGGTTATCAGACACCAGTAAGGAAAGCCAGTTCAGAGACAAATGACATGGATCTAGCCCTTTTGGAAATCAATCTGGTTGCTTTAGTGGGAAAAATGAGTAGGTTGAAAGAAGACTGGCAAATATAAAAAATGGCAATATAATGTGGATAGGGGCTATGTTGGGGCTTTTCAGGGTGGCAGAGATGATGAAGATCAGTGGGTGATTGAAACTAGTTCCCAAAAGGGATGACGTCTAAGCTGACTTCAGCTGAGGTCAGGTGAAGGGTGATGGTGGTGGAGTCGGGGGAAAAGAACAGAGCATCGTTTATTTAGAACTCACTGTATAACAGGCAATATGTTAACCGTTCTATATGCGTGACCTCATTTAGTCTTTATAGTAACACACAACACAGGTATCACACATCCCGTTTTACAGAAACAAGATTCGGTGTAAATATTTGAGGAACTTGCCCAAGTTCACACAGAAAGCAGGGAAGGTCTGTCTGGTTGTAAAGTGTGTGCCCTTCACATGATGTCATTATACAGAGGCCAGAAATGTGATGTAAAGAAAATACTAGGAAGGAAGTGACCAGCATATTAGGTGTTTTGACTCATTCCTGCCTGACTTTTCAACTTCTGATCTGTTCCAGCTCCACACAATCTCCCCCAGATCCTGCATTACTGTAGAAGCCACGACATTATGGATCTGTGTGGGCAGTGGTCTCCAAACTGACATATGACTGTTTATTTAAACATTATATACATATTCCCTGGATAACATATTGCATATGCTTTAAAACATAGGCAAAAGTAAAAAAAAAGTTTAAAGAATATGATCAAACATACCCATTCTCAGGTTTCCTTAATGCATCACCTGCTAGAGTAAATGGATTCATTTGCAGACTCTATTCTAGACCACTCTAGACAGATCCTCTTTCTTTTATCTCTACCGAGACCTTCCTTCTCCTTTAACAAAGGTATGGTTACATTTATTTGCAAAATCATATGGGCTTGAAAACTGTAAAAATTATAATAAACATAAAGCATAAATCTTTTAACCTGACTTAACCAAAGTCCAGTAATAACTAGCTTGGCCAAGGTAATTTACAGGAATAAATCTGGAATAAAGATTCCAGAACCTTATTCCTTTTCTGAATTTTAGACTCTTTGATAGATAGGGTGGAGGGAAGGAAAAATTACAGATGGTGGAGGTCTCATCAGTTATACCAGCTATGCCTGTCTACAATACCTACTTTCAGTTAACACTTGTGTGTTCTGCAAATGTTTTGAGATCTATACTTTTCTACTTGTTTTCTTTACTCTTGGTTTTCTAAGTTCCTCTTTTGAAAAATTCCATTATAATCTTGCTAAAATTAATAGCAGAGGGGATTTCTTCTACCATGATCAGCAGGGGATGAGCAGAAAGTCAAAGACATTGACTGTGCTGATAGCAGCAGCCATTTTGGTTCAAGATGGCAGGAACTATTGGCAGACTTGGAGCAGATTCAAGCAGGCAAAACCTGAGTGAGGGCATGAAGCAAGCTGATATGGCCACAGGGCTTTCTCTCTAAGCATCCTAATTTTGTCAGAAATCCTGGTTCATCCTTGTTCATCAATTTGCATTTAGCGCCTCCCTAATTATCCCCCATAATTTCTGGAAGGCAGCATGTGTGTGTTAGTCGCTCAGTCATGTCTGATTTTTTGTGACCCCATAGACTGTAGCCCGTCCGGTTCCCCTGTCCATGGGATTCTCTAGGCAAGAATATTGGGGTGGGTTGCCATTTCCTTCTCCAGGGGATCATCCCAACCCAGGGATCAAACCCTGGTCTCTTGCATTGCAGGCAAATTCTATACCATCTGAGCTACCAGGGAAGCCTCGGAAGGCAGCTTAGTGGAAGGATAAAAATTTGGATTTCAATTCTAAGAAAGCGTTTTTGTTGTTGTTGTTGTTGAAATTGTAATTGAAGAAATTCACTTGATAGTTTTTCATTATTAGGCAGTTAAGAACATATAAACAAAGCTGAGGATCAGAAAATTCTAAAGCAATCATTATTAAAATGAACAAAGATGTTTATGAAATCAGACAAGCAGTTAGAGGGAGCGAAATGGTTAGTTCTCTGCATGTGTAGTCATCTTTTATATCTGAGGATGAAGAAGCAGATGGTCTTGTTATCAGTTTGCATGTTTGTCTGAAAAAAAGCAAACACCACAGGTGTAAGACCCACTTTCCTTTCCACATGGCACGCATGTGAAAGTCTGGCTCTGAGTTTGTGATTATAGATGCTGCTTACAGAGCTTGACATGATTTCACTGCATCCCAGAGTGCACCGAATCTTTGAGCAAGAAACCACCCCACTTCTAGTAGCCACACTCTGTATTCATTTGTCCAAGAACTTGTTGATGTTGCCCTTAGAGGAGCCCTTTAATAATTATTTGGCTTTACTGATTTATCAGGAATGATTACATTGCCAGCCACTGTGCAAGACACCTGCTTGTATCGACAACTTTTTCCGTGAAGATAAATAAGCACACATAACCTTGATTATTACATTTGTATATCCACCAAAGCCTATATTTGTATATCTACCAAATATGATTTTTACAATCATATACAAATACTTTTAGAAGAGAGTTTTCTAAGATGACACCTCATGATTATAATCCAAACTCAGGCATCAGCAGCACAACAAAACCTGAGATTTGGAAAAATGAGTGTATTCTTCTGGAAGGAAAGTATACAAGATGGCAGCCCATATGCCAAATCCAACTGGCTGATGTATTTTTCTTTGTGTGTGTGCATGTTAAGTCACCTCAATCGTTTCTGACTCTGTGCGGCCCTATGGACTGCAGATTCCTAGGCTGCTCTGTCCATGGGATTCTCCAGGCAAGAATACTGGAGTGGGTGGCCATTTCCTTCTCTAAGTGTGTGTGTGTGTGTGTGTGGTATCTTGAGTATTTGTAGACAGAACATTCTCTAGTTTTCTACAGTCTTATCAATCAGCCCTTGTTTTAAATTTTTATTTATTTAGCTGCATCGCGTCTTAGTTGCAGCATGCAGGACTGTCGATCACTCTTATCTTATTCCTGCTTGGTTCACATGTTTACATTTTAGTTCACTGGTCTATGGGTCTTCAACTCTGTCAGTTCTGATAGACACAGCAGTTGGCGGGAAGGAATAGGAAAAAGCAATAGTAACACATAGGACGAGTGAAAGAGAGGGCTGGACCTGCCTGTAGGGGACTACGTAATGCAGAGGACAGGGAAACCCAGGCTGAGTGCTCGCTCTAGGACAGACTCCCCATGAACAGTACAGGGCATCAGTGTGGGGAGAGAGGAAGAGACTGGAGAGACAGTTACTGATACTTGTTAGGTATCACAGTCCAGGCATTTAGCCCTCATTATCCCTTTTAATAAACCTAAAAATTTCCCACCAACTGGGTATTCATATAATGAAGTTACATTCAAAGATAAAGAAGTTTGGAGGTTAAGTAATTTGCCCGTGATCATGAAAACTGGCAAAAGAGTGGGGTCTCAAACCCAGGACTGTGTGACTCCAAGTGTGACATATTCCCACTTCTCTACAACACTAACCATCATACACTATACACACAGACACACACAGACACATGCACACACACACATAAATGTGTGAAAGTGAAAGTGTAGTCACTCAGCGGTGTCTGACTGTTTGTGAATTCCATGGACTGTAGCCCACCAGGCTCCTCTGTCCATGGGATTTCCCAGGCAAGAATACTGGAGCTGGTTGCCATTTCTTCCTCCAGGCCGCCTTCCCAACCCAGAGATTGAATCTGAGTCTCTTGCACTGGCAGGTGGATTCTTTACCTCTGAGCCACCTGGGAAGCTCGTATTTAGCCGCTAAGAATATGAACCCCTCAGATATAGAAATACAGGTTAAAGAGCAGATCCATTTGAGTTTGAGAGAGGGTTAGTCAACACCTACAACATGAAATTACAGGCTGAATCCATAGTATATCCCTGATTCTGATTTTTAATCTAAAAACAAAGTTAAAAATGAAGCAGCAGAGGAGATAGGTCATGGCTTTGATTGAGGTATTTTCTCAGAAAAGCTGCTGATAGTTTAAGAGTAGAAAAATGATCTTGGAGTGATCTAACCTAGGTTGTCAGACAGAGAGAATGAGTTAGTTAATCATATCAAAACATCAATGTAGGGGCGAGGATGTCTGATGAACAGACCCATAAAGAAATGTTTTAAAAAATGAGAAAAAAAATAGGCTCCATTAATAAAACCATAGGATGATAAAATTATGTCTAAAATCACAAAGATAGAGAAATTCCTTTTAATGCATGGTTAATAAGGCACTGTGATAAAGAAACATATAAACAATTAGGAAATAATTGAGCTCCTGTAAAAGTAGCTCTTGATAAAAAGTACTTAAAAAGCCCACTTAGCGTGTTTGGACATATGTACAAGTGGGACATATGTGTTTCTATAAAGATGTTGGTGACAACGGTAGTTAACAGTGCTTGTGGGCCTCTGAGGACTATTATGAAAATCCATAAGAAGTGGGAAGTGGTAGCGAGTTTGTTTTACTGGTGGGCTTTATAGTAGCCCAGGAACCCATGAAAAGCCTGTTTTCCATCAAGCATTCCTTCTGATAAGTTAAATGGCTCGAGTAACCCACTTGTGCTGGATAGTCTCTGCTTGCCCCTCCAGATCCGCTTTCCATCTCCTTCCCCCAGCTTTGTGCCCTGCGAGCCTGGCCTGTATGAACAGCATCTGATAGCTTGCTTTCTGGCTTCTAGGGCTTGGCCCATGGAGGCAGCAGTGTGTGAGAGGGCAGGAGAGAGAGGGCAGCGGCAGTGAGAGGGCTGGAGAGTGTGTTCAGGGAGTTGATTCCTCTGGTTGCCCTCTGCTGGGTTGTCCATTCTTTGTTTCTCTACCAGGGACCTCTGTTCCAGTGTCTGAAGGAGAGGACTGGGGTTTTCATAGTTGGAAACAAGTTCATGCCACACCCAAGGGTGGCACAAGCTGTTGTGAGTTCCCGTGGGCTTCACATTAATTCTTCCTGCATCTTTGCATCACATCCCTGTCTCAAAGTGCTCCTCAAGTTCCCTGTTGGAGTATGCTTTGAGAGTGCCTGTTTCCTGACTGATACATCACTGAGCTTCAACTCTGACCTTTGCACAGTGGGTTTTTGAAGGTCAGGTGACTTTATGAAGTTCTTCCAAAGGCTACAGAAATAGTTTTAAGTAGCATTTCAAATTAGAGTAATTAAAGTATTGCAAATAATATTAACCAAAATGCAAATATGGAAATTGCTTTAAATGAGAAGAAAGAAAAGCCATAGGAGTGTTTATATTAGAGTGTCTGCAGAATGGACTGTCACAGGAAGGCCCCAGAAGGACTCCAGTGGCAGAATTTTCCTGATCCCTTTAGTTCTCTTTTCATGGATTAATGTTGGGTTGGCCAAGAAAAGGCTCAGGGTCAGGCTTCAAGGCCATGCCACGGGGCAAGGCCAAAGGTAAGATTCTGGGTGAAAAAACTGCACATAACTCACACTTCCTATGGATTGTGGTAAGAACCCGTGTGCATGCAAATTGTGCGTGCTCAGTCTCTCCAGTCCTGTCTGACTCTTTGTGAGCCTGTGGACTGTAGCCCACCAGACTCCTCTGTCCATGAGATTTTCCCAGCAAGAATGCTGGGGTGGATTGCCGTGCCCTCCTCCAGAGGATCTTCCTGACTCAGGGACTGAACCCACGTCTCCTGTGTCTCCTGCTTGCAGGTGGATTCTTTACAGGTGAGCCACCGGGGAAGTCCCCCGTGTGCATACACAAAGTCTTATTTTGGAAATATTTTTCATTTAAAGGCATCCCTAGAAAAGGCCTTAAAATTATATCTCAGTACCAGGTCAACACACTCAAGTTCATTCCTCATTTGAAGAGCCCGGCTGAAAAACTGCATTCATTTTCACGTGGGGTGGACAATGGTGACTTCAAATTGTCTTCAGTTGCTTTCATTCAGCAAGGTTCCAAAAGCTTTCCGCCTGAAACAGGAGAATGGGGAACACACAGGTTTTTTGAGGTGAAACAACTTCAGAATCAAGGCCAGCTGTTTAAGGGCACATCACAGATCACAGCACTGCTCAACTAGAGAGAAATGAGGTCTGGAAAGAAGAGTCCCCTCTTTTCCCAACCTCTGGAGCTATAGACAGAATCAGACAAATACAGCATCTTATAAATGCTTAACTGGACCTTGGCCAGAGCACCTGGGCCTATACCTCTTTTCAGTGCCTTGGGCCCTACAGTAAACCCCATAAATTGCCACTTCCCTGTCTCTGTTCCCTCAGCCCCAGGGTCATGTAGTGTTAGTTGCTCAGTCATGTGCAACTCTCTGCAACTCCATGGAGTACAGCCCGCCAGGCTCCTCTGTCCATGGAATGCTCCAGGCAGGAATACTGGAGTGGGTTGCCATTTCCTCTGCCAGGGAT
Source organism: Oryx dammah (assembly GCF_014754425.2). Taxonomy (NCBI): domain Eukaryota; kingdom Metazoa; phylum Chordata; class Mammalia; order Artiodactyla; family Bovidae; genus Oryx; species Oryx dammah. The sequence continues at coordinate 59,756,550 of NW_024070203.1, forward strand.
CTTCTGGACACAGGGATCGAACCCAGGTCTCCTGCATTGCAGGCAGATTCCTTACTGTCTGAACCACCAGGGAAGCTCGAACTACCATCAGCCCCAGGGAAGACCTCAGTTCTGGCCACTCCCATTACATCACAGGTGGCCCCTGGGTTTTGTTTACATATAAGGCCCCATGTTTAATATGCCGAGCTCTGTGTAACGCTCTCACTAGGAATCATTAAATATAAAATGTCAATTTCCCTAGTTTAAAGGCAGCCATAAAAAGGAAAATCCAGTTGTGTTTTGAATGCGCTGAGTGAAGTTGCTTCCCCAGGCAAAGAATTTCAGAGTCTCAAGATTTTCAATCAACTATTTCAATAATAGTTTAATTATTGCAACATGTAGGAAGGCTCCTGGAGAAGCAATCCATCAGTGTTACGAGATGGCCCGAGTCAGGCAAGGCCTCATTAGCTTCCACCATTTTTCACACAACAGGGAGGCCAGTGGGCAGACATTAAAATCCTAGGGCTCATTCCAAAAGAATCATAATAAGATATATCCTCTGGGAGCCTTAAATTCAATGCCTTCCTCAAGGGAACAGGAGGCAGACAGGGAGAGAAAATTTGTAAAGGTTTTTAGGTCTTATAAACACAAACTACTCGGAGAAGGCAACGGCAACCCACTCCAGTACTCTTGCCTGGAAAATCCCATGGATGGAGGAGACTGGTAGGCTGCAGTCTGTGGGGTCACTTTCACTTTTTCACTTCACTTTCAGTTTTCACTTTCATGCATTGGAGAAGGAAATGGCAACCCACTCCAGTGTTCTTGCCTGAAGAATCCCAGGGACGGGGGAGCCTGGTGGGCTGCTGTCTATGGGGTTGCACAGAGTCGGACACGACTGAAGCGACTTAGCAGTAGCAGCAGCAAACACAAACTATATGAATAATAGCATCAGTGTTGGGAACCACGTGTGTGTGTACGCTAAGTCTCTTCAGTCGTGTCTGACTCTTTGTGATCCTATGGACTGTAGCCCACCAGGCTCCTCTGTCCTTGGGATTCTTTAGGCAAGATTGCTGGAATGGGTTGCCATGCCCTTCTCCAGGGGATCTTCCCCACCCAGGAACTGATCCCACGTCTCCTACATTACAGGCAGATTCTTTACTTCTGAGCCACAGGGGAAGCCCGTTGGGAATCATACAATCCCATATATCCATATATATATATTTTTTCCTCTTCTGGAGAAATAAGGGCATAAAAAGGCAGGGAAATTGCTAGTTATCGAACAGAAATAGTGTTACATCCAGCGTTTCCTTCTCAGAGGCAGTGTTAGCTCTGTATCTTTCCAAGTCTTGCTGGCTTGACAGAATGCTGCTAAGAAATGAACAGTCTGTATGCAGGCAACGCTCTAGCTATAATCTTGCATTTAGTAGGAAAATAAGAAATTGCTTTTGCATGATTTGGTAGCCTCTGCCATAGTATCGTATTACTGAAAAACATGGTATAGTTTCCTTTTCATAGCCCCAAATTGTCTTGTTTAACAATTTAAGGAGGAATTTAAACTAGGTCTTAACTCAAAGTTAAAACAAATATTAACCTAGTTATGATTTAAAGCCAAATAATCTGTCCTAATGCATTTCCCTTGCGGGGAGGTTACAGGGCAATTTAAAGAGATCTTACAAAAATAATAAATTCTACCTAAGGGAAACGGAAATCTACGATTCTTTTAAAAAGTGATTCCCATTTTCAAGGAGCTGAGTGATGGAGTCTCCCTTTGGCAGACTCCATTAGCGACAGGACCTGACATGGTAGAAGCAGCCCAACAGAATATGTATATTTCTTGTTTTGATGTAATCTGAGATTTTTTTTTTTCTCTTTGAACAGTAAGCGAATCAAGTCACGACTGAATGGATATATTGCTCTGGTATTTGAATGTATTACAATTTATGGCAGTGTTTACTTCAGCCCTTAGCTTGCTGACACTAAAATTATCTTAAAGAGGAATTATAAAATTAGATTAGATATACTTCAACAAGTTTATCTCTAACAATAAATATATACAAATTCTGAAATGAAATACCCTGCAATTTTCAGCCAGTGCTTAGTGTAATTACACATTCTGTGGTGATAACACATTCCTTTCTTTTATTGTGCCACAAGCTGGTGAGATACCTCTACAGCGCATGTTAATGCTAATTAGCAGATAAAGTGTAAATGTGAGGGAGCCTCGAATTCTGTTGCTTTGCCAGTTTGCTCCTGATTGGAAATTGCGGGCCGAATCTCCGCTCCTTCCGGCTTGGTCTATTCAGGCATTGCCTGAGCTGTCTCTCTGCAGTGTGTTTTAATCCATCAGATCTGTTCGCCGTTGAATGCCTCACTGTTTGTTTTCAATTCAGCAGACTCAAACAGTTTCCTCTATAACTGCCTTTTATAATCAATCATAGGAGAATTTCGACTCTGCAGAACAATAGGTGGGAATGACATGTTTATGCCACGCTCCCTCATCCCTGTCGAAGAGGTGTTTTTGTTTAGCTGCTAATAAAGTGGCATTTTGAAACATGTTCCCAAACCAAGAGGGAGGGAGGGAGACTGCGTACAAGCTTTGTTTCCACATTTGCATCCGGAGCCCTCAGCCTGGAGGGATGTGCTCAGTGAGTCCAGTTACAATGAGCCTTCAGAGGGATGCTAATATTTGGAGGGAGGGGGGTGTCCACCCTATCCTCTAGGGTTGCAGAGACCAGAAAGGTGTGGTCGGCAGTTTCCAGAGTTCAAGTTCAAGTTCACATTTAAGAATTACTTATCTGTTTATTCTATGCAAAGCTTTAGGCACAGTCCATGACCTCTGCCTCTCTTCCGGCCCAGCTCTACCTTTGAAGTTGTGGGAGATCCTGTAGGAGGAGTTTTGGCTTTGAGCTGTTGGGCTTGATTTAATTCAAATTTACATTCTTGCCTACAGCAAATACCTTTGGGTTTCATCAATTAGAATATGCTCATCAAGGCCCTTCCACACTTTTTAATTTCTACCCGCCTTTTTGATTTCTACCTCTACACCAACCAGTCAATAAAAAAGTCTCCCCTGCCATTCCCACCCATCTGTGTGTCCTCAACTCTGGCCCTGTCTGCTAGATGCCCATTGAATTCCTAACTGACTGTGTGTGGACCACCAGGGTCCCAGCCATGAGCATGATGTGTCTATCAAGCACAAAAGACCTAGAAGCAGTGGTTCAGGAACATTTGGAATCCACTTGTGTGTATGTTGGAGAGCACTGCCACTTCTTCCATGTCTGGATAACAATGGGTGAGGGTTACCAAAATGATATGATTGCCTCTCAAAGTAACTATGATGTTAAATATTTCTGCATGATAATAAAAATGACTTTGTTGCACCATGATGTTTGCATTAGTCAGCTCAGGTTGCCATAACAAAATACCGTAGACTGAGTGGCTTACACAGTGGGAATTAGTTTTCTCATTAATTTCTAGAGCCTGAGAAGTCCAAAATCAAAGTGCCTGCAGATTCAGTATCTGGTGAGTTCCCTCTTCCTGGCTTGTAGTTAACCACCTTCTTGCTATGTCCTTACATAACGGGGGTGGGGGAATGAAGGAAATGGGGTGAAGGGCGAGAGAGAACTCAGAGGGTACTCTCATGTCTGTCTCTTTTTTTTAATAAGGACACTAATCCTTTCTGATCAGAGCCTTACCATGATGATCTTCTTTAATCCTGGTTACCTTCAGAAAGGCCCAACCCCAAATACGGTCACACTGCAGGAACATCAATATATAAATTTTGGGGGGAATGCAGATATTCAGCTCAAACAATGTTTCTTTAAGCACCAAAAGCACAGAGGAAGGAGATAGTAATATAGGCCCTGAATACAAAAAAACTATTTTTCTGGACATGCGGTGAGATGTTTAATAGTTTGGAGTTATGTTTCTACTTTTACTAAATTTTAAAGGAAAGAACACTAAGTTTTATCTTTATTAAAGTTCTAATGTCTTTTAGAGAAGATTTTTCAAAATACTGTCAAGAAAAAGGAAGAAAAAATTATCTCTAGAAAACTTGGCACCCAAAGAGATTAACTGCTAAGATTTTAGTGAATATCTTTCTAGAATTTTCCTGTTCAAACACACACATGTGCACATACACACACACACATACTATGCATTCCGTCTTTCACTATGGATTCATGTTGCATTTGCATTTTAGAAATCTGCTCTTTCCCTCTACCAATATATCTTGAATATTTTTCCATGTCATTAAATGTTCTTTTATAACATGTGTTTCCATTTTTTTTTAATGAAAAAAAAGTGGTTTCTGCTGCAGGATTTCATGGTCAACTTGTTTAAATTTATGGCAAGAACATTTTTAATTGAAAGTGTATCAGAATGACATGCCCAGTCCTGGAGAGGAAGTAGAGCAGTGGGGAGGGAAAGAGTGTAACCCAAGGACCTGGAAACACACAGAGGACCAATCACCAAGCAAATCAATACTCTGAGATGTGCAAAAGTCACTGTGCCCCAGTTTCCAGCAAAATTCATCCTGTCTCTTGAAGACATTATTTGCAACATGCCTGGAACTCAATAAACTTTGTGTTCACTGATGGGATATGAAGTTGATTTAATAACCAAGGACCTGGCAATTGATTGAGTGGGCGTAAAAAAAGCTGATCCTGTAGTATAACAAATGTGTGAATCTGTTGGATTATATGGGAAAGTAGCAATCAGCTGCTGTTTAAATACTTGTAGGGATTACTTGCCATCTCTTAAAATCAGTTTCATAAAATCACCTTGTAAATTTACTTTCTGAACAGCCCCTGTGTGTTTGATGCAAGAACGCTGATTCGGTGATGGACCAGAAAGTGACTTGGTAGGAATGTCAGTGACAAGAGAGCAGACAAGTTGAGGCTAAGGCTATCTTTTGGCTTAGAAAGTGTGAATAAAGACATTAAAATGTAGGCAAAAGAGAAAACCAGAGGTGAAGGAAGAACTGGGAGTCTGGTTAGTATAATTTAGGAAAGATGACACCTAGTGGGATCTCCAGTCATGTGTCTGGAATATCTTATCCATCTGGCAGGGGTCAAATTCTTTTGAGACCATGACAAATGGTGCATGTTCAGCAGAGAGGAGTCTGAAGTGGTGAAGAGTCTGCAAACCACGGTGTATTAAGAACATTTGAAGAGCTGTGTGCATTTAGTAGGTAGAAAGGAGAGCTATAGTCAGCTACGTGTACTTAGTTTGAGGTCTGATGACGTGTGTGCATACATTTATTCTGTGTTGCAACAGATGGCTCAGGAGTTTCTCACATTGATGTGGTGCTGGCTGGTAACCGTTCTAGGGTGTTTGAGGCAGATCGGCACTGTGGCTTGTTGCGGTAGAAGATCTATGTGTGTGCGTGTTTGTGTTAGTCACTCAGCTGTGTCTGATTCTTTGTGACCTCATGGACTGTAACCCATCAGGCTCCTCTGTCCATGAAATTCTCCAAGCAAGAGTACTGGAGTGGGTTGCCATTCCCTACTCAATACAGAAGATCTCTAACATTCCTTTTAATTGGAGGCTTCCAGGGCCTCACCTTCCAGCGGATTAGCTAAAAGTTCTTCGGTAGAGATGGATGTGAAAATTGTTCAGTCGTGTCCGACTCTTTGAGACCCCATGGACCATACAGTCCATGGAATTCTCCAGGCCAGTGGGTACCTTTTCCCTTCTCCGGGGATCTTCCCAACCCAGGGATCAAACCCAGGTCTCCCGCATTGCAGGTAGATTCTTTACCAGCTGAGCCACAAGAGAAGCCCAACAAGCCACCAAAAGTTAGGGTTCTCCTTGCATAGTAGGGAGCAGTTGCTGGGGGGAAGGTGCCAGTCAGAGGCTCTGTCTCCCATTTCCCTTTTAGGTGTGGCCACTTGCACTTCTCACCAATGGAAGGAGACCAGAAACAATGGTGTTCACTTCTGGGTCTGGGTCAGGGTCAGGGTTTTTAAGATACAGCCTGGGCTTCTTTGTTCTCCATCTGCCTGCCTGCCAGTTGAATGCAGAATCCTGCAAGGCCCAGGGGATGGTGAACTACAGATGGAGGGAGCAGGTCTCTTAATCACCTTCATCACTGAGTAAAACTACGTACCCATCAGAAACACCAGCTCTGGACTGTGATGTGAGAAATCAGCTTTTCAAGTGTTAAGCTGTTAAAACTGGGGGGTTTATTTGTTTCAGAAGCCCACCTAATGCTTTCATCTGGGCCTATTCTGGGTGGTCTCTTGTACAAACAAGGATAGAGAAAACAGATCAGGCTTCAAACAGAATAACTATAGAATTAGCATGGGGATTGTACCTGGACCACTGAACATAAAGAACTTTGCCTAGGGCCAGAGGGAGATGAGGAAGATGAAATAATGATAATAATATAATTCATCAGAATTATTTAATATAGTAAATAAATTTAATAATAATTATTATTATTATCAATTATTATGTGCCAGCATTGTACTCTGTAAATTACATTTGGTCCTCACAATAACTCTATGAGGTTACTAATCCTTTCCCCATGACAAAAATGAGGAAACTGAGATTCAGAGAGGTTACAGAACTTGCTCAAGGTCACCCAGCAAGTACGAGTCTAAAGCAGGATTTGAATGGAGTCTATATAATGGCACCATTAAATTCTGAGCCTGTGACTTAAAGAAGAAAAATCCTGAGGTCACACTAGCTCTGGAGGGAGAAAAACAAGCAGGAACCTTTCTGTTTTGCAGAGATATTGGAACTCTATGCCATGGCGCATCATCAATCTCTTCAGCTAATGTCTAAGACTGCCTGCTTTTTTGGTTTTCTTAAAACATGGCTCCAGCAGAGCATCCTATGGGCACATGAAATGCAACTTCAACTGGAGCTTTGCAGTGCATTCTAGAAGGGGACTTATCTGGATTCCTTTCACTGAATACGAAGTGTAAATCTCAGCCAGAAACTCTGCCTCTCACTGCCGAGGATTCCACACAGAATCCAGAATATTCCATTCACCTGACTTCACTACGTGTCTTAAACCTGGAAGAGTGATTCTCTTTGTGTGTTGAATTGTGATGAACCATACAACTCATGTGTGTCTGTAGTATTGTAAACCTGTGATGTATCGTTGGCTTCTAAAGTTCTCTTTGCTGTCCACCTGAAACTACCACAACATTGTTTCTTGGCTATGCTCCAGTATGAAATAAAAAGTTTAGGAAAAAATAAAAGCTCAGATGAAAGGACCCTTTTCTTACCTGCATTTAACTGGCTGTTTCTCATCATTTAACTGGCTGGATTCTCATCTCAGATATATAGATTGGGTCATTTTGTTATTTTGTTCCTGGATTGTACCAGGCACTGGAGAAATCTGTATAAAGTTGCTGCTGAATCAAATTGAAATTTCCTGAATCTGAAAAGGCATAGGAACCTACATATTTAATAAACTTCTTATGCATATAAAAATTTGAGAATAGTGCTTTAGACGATTGTAGAAAACATATTTCTATAAAATCTGAGTCTTTCTGCTTAAACATACAGACACTGTGATATTTTCTGAGCATCTTTCTAATGAGTGAATGCTTCTATTACATTTACCAGGTCTAGAGCTCTGTTGTAGGAGCTCGAGATAAAACACTCTCTTGAAGCTTTTAGTCTACTTTGAGAAGCAAAGCCCGCATTTATAGTGCAGTGTAGTAAATTATTGCTATGTTTTGCTCTGGTCAATCTAATAAGTTCCTTGATTTCTGCCACAGTACCCTGACTTCCTAGTTAAAATTTCCATTACAGATAAAGTGTTGGTCGCTCAGGCGTGTCTGACTCTTTGCAGCTCCATGGACAGTAGCCCACCAGGCTCCTCTGCCCATGGAATTGTCCAGGCAAGAATACTGGAGTGGGTTGCCACCCCTTTCTCCGGGGGATCTTCCTGACCCAAGGATCAAAATCGGGTCTCCTGCAGACTCAGAGAAGACTTTAGAGGGGTGAGTATTATCTCAGGAATCTCTTCCAGGGTTTTCAGCCCTGGATGTCTGTTAGTGTCACCTGGCGAATAAAGAGAATCTTAATACAGCCTGGACCAATTGAATCTCAGTCTCTGGGTTGGAATCAGTGTTTTCCCTCAGGTTTTACTTTCAGTTTCAGTCTTAGCAGGAGGTTTCTCTCCGCCTTCCTGAGGATCTGTGCCTTGGGCGCTATGAGGGTGCCTGTTTCCCAGAACCATCCACCATCAGCGGACCAGGATTTTCATTCAGATCTGATATAAGGCCACATACTTGGCTTCCCATCTGGGAGGCGAGGTTCAACTCTCTAATTAGGCTTCCCCCACGTCCGCTATTGTATCTCCTTGTAATTATAACAAGTTGGCACGGCTTGAGTTCGGGCAAGCCCATGAGTGATGTGGGCCTGTTTTCTGACATTTAAATTAGAAAAATAAATTTGCGGAGAACAGAATGCAGGGATTACCAGAGAGCCTTGGACCGAAATGTCTATCTTTAGAAATATCATTTCCTATTTGTTTGTATAAGCATTTCAGGAAGTCTTAGGTGTTGGGATGATGAGAGAGGTGTAAAGCAATTCCACCAGCCACCCACAGGTAAGATGTTAATTACGTTGGGTGAGAGCCCAACACCAGTTGAAAACTAGATCCATGAACACGAAGACGGGTGATTTTCCACTGAGAAAATATTTTTCCATTCTGGGGGTTAGGCTGCAGACCCGAGACAGTGATTTAATAGTAGGGCCATTGAGCAGATCTTCCATCTCCTCTTTGCCCAGGACTTTGTCAAAGTCCAGGCTAAGACGAGTGACAGAATCTCTGGCGCGGAAATGCAGGCTCTAACGTTCTCCATTGTTTGCGCCTTCCTCCAGATGCCGGTCCACTTCGGCCTGGGTGGTCCAAGCTTGTGCTGCAGGCAGCTGCGGAGGTTCCAGCAGGCTGCAAGCCTCTGACGCAACCTTCCTTGTGAGGACTGATTGGCCAAGAGCTGGCAGCCAGCCACGGGTGCTTCTTTTTTTTTTTTTTTCCTTCGCAGCGTTTGCACTTTTATGTCTAAGCTGCTACCTCTGCTGAGCTGAATGGAAGCAAAGTGTTTGAGCTTCGTTTTCTAAACTGAGAAAGGTTTGTGAGAAGTGGATTTCTAGTAGATGATGACAGTTTATTAGTTTTTTTTGGGGGCATTTATAGATTCAGGTATCTCAGCATTTAGGGATTTTTAAATTTGTACTTTTGATTCTTAGAGTATCATTGATTAAAACGATCTAAAGGATAATACAAGGAGGCACTTTGCTAGTTATCTTTTGCCTTCTGCATCACTGGTAGAAGACTCAAACATAAATGGAGGAGTTAATTTAAAGGGAGCCCCACTTCGTTTTCAGGGACAAATCAAAATGATCACCCCAGTGTCTTGTCTTTACAGGCTTCCATTATCCGTTGAGGATATTTGGACTTGAACCAAGGGCGGAAGAAATTGCTTTTTGTTGAGTGGCATCCATGTTCCTGGCGCTTTCAATGATCTGGACCAGCTAATGCTCACAGCAGTCCAATAAGGCAGTCACATGTCCTGATTTGACAGGAGAAGGAATTCAAGCTCAGAGAGGTCAAGCAGTATGGCAAATATTACAATATAGGGACACCAGGAACTGAACCCTAGTTACTGAGATGCCAAAGTCCATGCTTTACCATTGTCTCCATTTACCTCCTTGGCCCAGTTGAATTGGTAGCTGCTAATTTGAGAGGCTGGGGTTCAATCCTAGAATCAATTTAAATAGAAGGACTGCTTTGAACCAGGAGCACTTATTGTCTTCACCACCAAAGGGTGGAATTGAGTTATATGAAAGAGGTGAAAGTGTTAGTAACTCAGTTGTGTCCAACTCTTTGCTACCCCATAAACTATAGCCTGCCAGGCTCTGTCCACAGGATTCTCCAGGTGAGAGGGTAACAGGTAGGAAGGCCAGGGGTCTCCAAATGGAGGAAATAGCCTGCAAGTGTCAGATATTTTTATCTCCCTTAAGCGGCAGGAGGAAACAATTAGCGATATTTTTTTCCTTCTCTATACAAATTTAAAAGGAGGTTTCTCTTAAAATTCTGTGTTGCCATGATACCTGGTTTCACCTGAAGTTAACCAATGCCTTTTTCATATGGAAATGTTTATCTTAAGCTATGCTAATATACTATGCATTTACCCCAAACTCTGTCTTCAAGTCGGTTCCACCTTTTGGGCTCAGAACCTACTTGATAAATCAGTATGTTATACTTGGATATTGTTCCTCTAATCTATGTAAATGACACTATTTGTATGGGGCTCTGCCCTTCTTCGGCAAGATTCAAGTTAATCCTTTTATGGCCCAAAATAAACCATTTGGAGCCAAGATTATCCCAAAATACATCCTATGGGTAAGGGGCCTGGTGCCATTCTAAGTTTTGAGACATTCCTTTCTTTCATTAACAGACTGCTGGTGACTATATAACATCCAGCTGAAGACTAGCAGGGGGGTACTTTTTCTGCCCCCTTCTGATGCCTATGTCAGAAGTTTTCTCTATCTCCTTTATACTTTAATAAAACTTTATTACACAAAAGCTCTGAGCGATCAAGCCTCGTCTCTGGCCCTGGATTGAATTCTTCTCCTCCGGGGGCCAAGAATCCCGGTGTCCTGATTCAACAACAACCTTTCACAGGCAAGAATACTGAAGTGGGTAGCCATTCCCTTCTCCAGGGATCTTCCTGACCCAGGGATCAAACCCAGGTCTCCTGCATTGCAAGCAGATTCTTTACAATCTGAGCCACCAGGGAAGCGCTATGAAAATTATATATGTAGTCACATACACACATATATAAAATATATAGTAGATGCTCAGTAATTTCTAATCAATTAAACACTTTAAAAAAACCTGAACTCTTACAATAGTGTTCTTTAAGAATGTAAAATTTGATCTCAATTATGCTGTTTTTTCTTTTATAGTCTCTGAATTATACTTTGAAGAAAATGAGAGGCCCTAGTGTCTGGTTCTAAGTGGTAGAGTGAACTTCAGCAACTTAAGCCCTTTTTGCTGCTCATGAGGAAACCAACTATTGGACACGTGCCTCTAGGGGAAAAACACAATTTGTGTCTCACCTGATTCAGAAAGCCTTGTCTTGACATTCAGAAGCAAACTGGTGAAGTCCAGGCACTGTCATATTTGGTGAGCTCTGTTAAAATGCAAAACTTGTTTAAGGAGACGCTGCTTACAATAGAAATGCCAATAGCCAATGGATATAAGGCCAAGTTTGTCAAGATGCAATGTTTTCCTGCCTTATTTTATGGAAATGCATTATACCACATGTCTCAAGGATTGCAGAACCTATGATGGCATTGGATACCTAAATTATATCAAACTGCTCTGGCCTAAGAGCAGTTAGGAAGTTAGTTAGCAGTTACTTAGTGGAAAGTATAAGGTAGCAGAGTAATTTAAATTATTAGTCTTTTCTGAGAAGCAAAATAATTAGTCCCTTTGTATAGTATTTTTCTTTTGATTAATCTCATGAGATATGAAAAGGTAGTTATGGTAAAGATACTTTTGCAATTCATTGAAACTACTTCTAACCTCATTTTATAAACTATTTTTTTTTTGCAAGAATATTTAAGAGATCATAGAGGAGTACCTTTATAATAATAATAATACAAACAAAAGATCTTTTTTGTATCAATTACCATTATCAAAAAGAACTTTATCTGAATTATTTCAGAGGTGGATATTTTAAATCTACATCAGTGTGAATATTGCATTTTGAGAGGCTTAAGATCACATAGCCAGGAAGATACAGAAATGGGTTTTGAGTTCAGGTTTATCTGAGAAACAAGTCCATGGCAGGCCCCTATCTGCTGGAAACACTGCTTCCGGTGATGGAATGAAAACTTTTTGCTTAGTGTGATATCCTTACTATTGTCCTTCCTGAAGTATTAGCATGCTTCTGGTAGATAGGAACTACATTTCTCTAAACATTAATTAGTTTTGTATTTATTAGTTAATTACTTGACTCTGCATACTGAGGGAGGCTGTTTGGATAAGGACACCCTATTGTATTTGGTAGAGGACAAGCAGATCCAGGAACCCAAATAACACTCGGTAAAGGTATGATTAGATCTTAGGCCAACTAGGGAATACAGGCCATATATTTAGGAGGGGAGCTATGGTGACCAGAATCAATATAAGATGTCCTAATTCATGACTAACAATGTGATGACGTGACTTGAGAATGTTTTATGGAGAGTTTTCTTTCTTGTGTTGAAGTTTGGTCTAGTTCTATATGATGTTGGATCAAATTTCAATATATGTAGAATGACATGGTAAAGAAGAGTGGGGAGTCCAGAGTAAAACTGCCTAAGTTTGAATTTTAGTTCCATCATTTACTATTTGAACACATTCCTTTAACTCTCTCTGTCTTGGTTTTCTCATTTATAAAATGTGGATAATGTCCATCTCACAGAGTAAATGGGAAGGTGAAAGTGAGATGATCTTGACGGTTACTTTTGCTTAACACAGGGCAAGTATCAATGAAAGTTGACAATAATTGTTAAAACTATATTTCTTTATTATTATAGTTACAGAGAGTGTCAGATGAATATGGTAATTCCAAAGTCAGCTGGATGTTTCTAAGCATTATCGTCACCAGATGTGGGAAGCTTAACAAATGATTTTTCTCCACTATAGAGAAATGTCAAAAAACCAGAGTCTGGCATGAAGTTCCTGCTTCTCTTACAGGAGCTCAAAACTATACCCGTTGTGGCTTACTTTCCAATTTGCATTTCCTGACAGGTTTGGTGTGTCGGAAACCATGTCTTCCTGTGTTTCTCCCTTATTCTCCTGCTATGACCAAACTCACAACCTTTCTAACATCAGATGTTTAAGGTTTTTTGTCCCCACCCCAAGCAGTTCTCTCTGATATTAACTGGGTGTCCTACAAGTCAATTCAATTCTGACTCTAACCAGACTTAGTACAGACCCCACATGTGAAGGGCTTAGCCCCATGAGGCCACCACTCACTACAGATACCAATCCCAAGTCACCAAGTTTCCCACCACTTCTGTTCAACTTGGCTACAAATTTGAGATTCCTATGACCCACCTCCTTGAATTTGATCAGAATCTTCCCTCAACTTCTGCAAGGAGTTGGTTCTAGGAATCCCTGTGGATACCAAAATTTGTGGATGCTCAAGACTTTTGTATAAAATGGCATAGTATTTTCATATAACCTATGCATATCCTCTCCCATACTTTAAATGGTCTCTAGAATACTTTTCAATGTAAATACTATGTAAATAGTTGTAAATACAATGTAAATGTATGTAAATATTTGCCAGCACTTAACAAATTCAAGTTTTGCTTTTTTGAACTTCAGGATTTTTATTTTCCCTGAGTAATTTCCATCAGTATCTGGTTGAATCTGTGGATGCTGAACCCATGGACTCAGATCCCATGATAAGGGCAACTGTATTTGCTAGAACAAACTCATAGAAACACTTGTATCAGTTTATTATATAATAAATGATAGGATAAAGGACAGAGATGGGGCTTCCCTGGTGGCTCAGATGGTGAAGAATCTGCCTACAATATAGGAGACATGGGTTTGATTCCTGGGTTTGGAAGATCCCCTGAAGAAGAGAATGGCAACCCATTCCAGTATTCTTGCCAGGGGACAGAAGAGCCTGGTGGGCTACAGTCCATGGGATCACAAAGAGTCAGACATGACTGAGTGACTAACAAAGGACAGTCTGGAACTATATAGGGTGAGGTCTGGAAGGGTCCAAAATGTTGGAACTTCTGTGCCCATGGAGTTGGAGTGTGCCATCATTGGTTGTACTCACCAATCTGGAAGCTTCTTTTACCCCATACTATTGGGATTTTTGTGGAGCCTTCATCATTTAGGTGAGATCAATTACTATCTCCATTTCCAGCTCCTCTTCCCTCTCTGGAGAATGAGGGGTGGTGCTGAAAATTCCAAGCTTCCAACCATAGCTTGGTCGGTGACCAGCCTCCATCCAGGAGTGCACCAAGAGTCCCCACCTCATTAGAGCAGAAGACACAGCCATCACCCAGGAAATTCCAAGGGATTTATGAGCTTTGTGTTAGGGACCAGGATCAAAGATTAAATGTTAGAACACAAGATTCTCCTAGCACCACTATTGATGAAACTTTTAGTTGCTTTTTGTCAGGAACCAGAGAGGGGGCAGTGGTGGGGGACACAGACCTGTGTGTGTGTGTGTGTGTGTGTGTGTGTGCGCACGCGCACACGCACACCTGTGCGTTTGCACATGCTTAGTTGCTTAGCCATGTCTGACTCTTTGTGACCCCACCAGTCTCCTCTGTCCATGAGATTTTCCAGGTAAAAATACTAGAGCAGTTTGCCATTTCCTTCTCCAGGAGATTTTCCTGACCCAGGGGTCAAACGTGTCTCTTATGTCTCCTGAATTGGCAGGTGGATTCTTTACCACTGCACCACCTGTGAAGCCCAGAGAAACCAATATATTAATATATTTCTAATTATTTTACACTGGGTCAGGCTCTTTTTTAATATTAGTAGCGGACTGAAATTCTGTATTCAGTTTCCAGGTCTCTGTTATCCACTTTGCCTTACTTCCTGTTGCCATGCTGTTGTGTCTCTAGTTCATCTTACATGTAAATTCATTCTCAGTGGTGTCAGATATTTGTTCTTTTTTGACACCAACAGAGCACACACCTTACTGTGGATGTATAATGACTTATTGCACAGTCAGAGAAGTTGCTTACCAAAGTAACTTGTTTCTTGTATACTCCATAACCTAGTTTAATTCCGTATTCAAAATACTTTATTTTACTCTGTCGAGATGCTTTCTTTCTTCCATGCCCAAATCCATTTTAGGGTCATTTTGTGCATTTTGGGGAGCCATAAATAGTTTAAAAAATGTTCAGTAGAATTTCATTTATTTTCATTCTTTGAAAATTGAGCAACACTAATTCTTCAGCAGTTTCCAGACTTGAAGTATAGTGCTTAAAAATAATTTTTCTAAAAGTACTTTATAATTTGGACTTGTCTGGTTAATACATGGTTCCTTTCCCTTTTTTTCCCCCTTCATTTGAGTTAATATAATTTATTTTATGTCTGCTTTGATGACAGGTACATATATGTTAAAATATATTATATTATCCCTCCTTACATTTTATTAGTGTAGATTGTTACTAATAATAATCACCAGCATATATATTGAAAATATAGCTTGCAAGTGCATTTGCCTACGATGTTGTTATTTCCATTTAGCAGATCGGGAAATGACATTAAGTGAGAGAAGACTTGCAAACAGCAGGGTAGTCATGTCAAGCTGCTAACTCCAAAATATTGGATTGGCCAAAAGGTTCGTTTGGGTTTTTCTATAACATCTTATGGAAAAACCTGAACAAATTTTTGGCCAACCCAATACATTCTTTTTTCAAAATACCACATTGCTTTTTTGAGAGTTGCTATAGTTACATATAAGTAAAAACAGGTGAATCTTATGGGGAACTATGAAATCAAGATGACCCATGTATCTGATTCCTTCCTTCATAAAAATGTAACGTGCGTTATGGGGCTCACATTGCATATGGTGCTAAGTATATATATACGTGTATATATATATATATATACTTGTATATATGTAACCATGTATACGAGGTTAGTTATAACCTTGCTTTTATAGTCTTAAGATTGAGTATTCTTAATTTCTCCTCCCCCTTCCTTTGGTTTTGATATAGTGGAGATCAGAGAAGTTGTAGTCTGTGATCTCCTATGACTTTGAGCAATTTTCCTGACTTTTCTGAGCTTGTTTTCCTTTTTGGATATGCTCCACAGTGAGTAGCCATGAGGATTTGATACAGTATATAAAATGCCAGGGAATGTGCCATACAAAAGTCATTTAATATTATTATTACATTCTTATTGTATATTACCTATGGGGTCAATTTATAAGAATTCGGAATTAATTTGGCTTCCCAGGTGGAATAAGTGGTAAAGAATCTGCCTGCCAGTGCAGGAGACATAGGAGACACAGGTTTAATCCCTCAGTCAGGAAGGTCACCTGGATAAAAAAAATGGCAACCTGCTCCAGTATTCTTGCCTGGGAAATTTCATGGACAGAGGAGTCTGTTGGGCCCCAGTCCATGAGGTCACAAAGAGTCAGACATGACCGAGCATGTACATGCTATGGAATTAATAATTTTTATGTTAATCACAGAATAATTCATTATTCTTTACCAGTTGAACCACAAGGGAAGCCCAAGAATACTGGAGTGGGTAGCCTATCCCTTCTCCAGCGGATCTTCCCGACCCAGGAATTGAATTGGGGTCTCCTGCATTGCAGGTGGATTCTTTACCAACTGAGCTATCAGAGAAGCCCAATCACAGAATAATTCATTGCATTATTTCAAGTTTGAATATCATTCTAGAGCTTTTGGCTTAAAGGAATCAGAGAGGCCTTCCAGTGAGCTATTTAATTAGTTGACTAATCCCTTAAAAACTATCATCTGTATTTTAGTTTAAAGGAAGAAACTGAGCTCAGAGAAGTGAATGATTTGAAGTCATAGAGCAAGAAAGTGAGAGAAAACTAATGTAGGTCTTCTGATTCCAGATTAGTGGGCAACATCCTTTTGAAATAAGCATGGATTTGGAAAGCATGTGGTACTCACTAAACAACCTGGTTCAGAGGTAACTCAGTCAACATGTTCACATTCAGGCATTTTACACCTATTCCCAGGGTGGTGGGTCTCATAGGTGTCCCACACAGAAGGTTGCTATTTTAGAGACCAAACCATTTCCCAGATACATTAACCTAGACACTCTGGTTCACTCTTGCTGCTGCTGCTGCTGCTGCTAAGTCGCTTCAGTCGTGTCCGACTCTGTGCGACCCCATTGACGGCTGCCCACCAGGCTTCCCCGTCCCTGGGATTCTCCAGGCAAGAATACTGGAGTGGGTTGCCATTTCCTTCTCCAATGCATGAAAGTGAAAAGTGAAACTGAAGTTGCTCAGTCCTGTCCGACTCTTAGCGACCCCATGGACTGCAGCCTACCAGGCTCCTCCGCCGTGGGATTTTCCAGGCAAAAGTACTGGAGTGGTTTGCCGTTGCCTTCTCCGATTTTAGCCACTATAATTACTTCCTGAGAATCAATTCCCAATATCAAAGGGTTTCCTAAACCTGACACCAATTATCTGAAGATGGTGTAAGTGGTGTTAGCACCTTTCTTTTCATATTTTGAATAGAGAAGTGGTTTCACATAGAATTCATACAACTAGCCTGAAATAAATTTTTGGATTCATCCATCAAAATTCAACTATGTACGGAAACTGTTTATGCAGGTGACCCAAGGATTTGACACAAATAGCTTTAGGAATCTCAATGCAGAAACCCTCATGCATGATTAGTTTTCTCTGTGTTTTCGACAAATAAATAGAAAGTAATGCCCATTTGATTCTGTTTACGTTGAGGCCAGATTAATAAACCTGATAAGAAAGAAGGGATTTATTTAATAACATTCAGGAGCTTGGTGCTGTTTCACCAAAGTTGTTTAGCACTTCTTAGTTGTAAGATTTGTTTGTATCTTGGGAGTCCTCTTTTCAGCATTCTTGGAAACTGATTCTGTTACCACCACAGTGATCTCCCTTAATGATGGTGATGAATGTTTATTCATGACATCCATCACTGGCTTTAAAATTTTCATCAACAGGTATGTTTGGTATTACGTGTGTCTTGAATATGTGTCGGGATTAAATGTAAGAGGCATACAAAATAAGAGTGATAAACTTTTAAAATGGTGATCACTATGAATGGCTTCAGTCTTTTAGACAGTTCTGTAAAAAGTTTGTCTGTGACAGGTGAAATTCCAGTCAACTGAAAAAGGTGATCTTTTAACTCAGGTACTGTGGGATATATCTTAAAGGTTTTTTTTTTTTTTCCCTCCACAGATCTTTGCAAAGCTTGTGATTCTGTATAGGGGAGAGAAATATCTCCATAGAAAACATGTTCAAATGACAGATTTTTATGGTCTAGACATTCCAGAATTTCATAAGATTTACAAGGCTCCAGTAAAATGTGGTAGAAAAACTCATAAAACTCCAGTGGCTTGAAATGAAACATTTTCATGGAGTGGAAATCAACCTGCTTTGATTAAAACACAGTTCAAAGTGAAGTAAACCACCGTGATGTAACAGATTTAGTTAAAATACTGCTTTTTCAACATCTTCCACCATCCCTTTCCATTTCCTTCTCATCAGTGGAAAATGGAATAGAAAGACGTTGTGGACATGCTCAGTTGCTCAGTCATGTCCAACTCTGTACAACCCTATGGACTGTGGCCCGTCAGGCTCCTCTATCCAGGGGATTTTCCAAGCAAGAATACTGGAGTGGGTTGCCATTTTGTCCTCCAGGGGATCTTCCTGACACAGGGATTGAACCCGTGTCTCCTGCATTGGCAGGTGGATTCTTTACCACTGAGCCACTTAGGAATCCTATATGAAGAAGTTGATAATTATTTATTTATTATCATTATGATCCTGAAACAGTGTCCTTGTTATTAGGAAAAGATATTGCTTCCCAGTAAAGGTATCTTGTCAAACACATTCCTGTGCACACATTCATGTATCTTTCAGACTTTCACTTAGAAGAGAAGCAAAGTATAGATCTCATCCTTCAACTTAGGGAAGAGTCATTTACACCCAACTTAAAGGTAGTTTCTGTGTTGGATTACAGGTGCATTCCCAGCCAAGCTGAATCCTTTCCCACTGAGTTTATTGTGTGCTGTGAGTTTGGAAACAGATGTAGGGGTTACAGTTGGTTTTGGTTCTTCTCGGTCAAAGTCTTAAAAGTTTTCCTTTGGGGGGGAATGGTGTGTGTGGGTGGTGAGATACAGATCTTTTAGTCTTTTTATGTCTTCTTCCTTGGTTGATTTTTTTTCTTTGTTTGCATTTCTACAGAGAAGATGTTATGGCTAAGAGGCTGAGCCAAGAGAGGTGCCAGCAAGTGGTTTAGTAGGCTGAGGAGGAAGCTTGTCAGGACATTTAGGGTTATCAGGAGCTTGGTGCTGTTTCACCAAAGTTGTTTAGCCACAATAATGAAGATTTCAAGAAATCATGGTGTGCCAGAATGCCAGTTATTTAAGGAGTGAGATATAGTTTTCTAATAAGCAGATTTCTCTTGAATGTTAGCCATGGCTCTCCATTCCAGGATCATAGCACTTGTCAAATCAAATCAGTAATCCTAAGGTTACTTCTGAGCACAGAATAGGAGTACAGGAATACCCATGGTCTACACTATGGTTCTGCTTTTAATTTGTTTTGCTTTTGCTTCATCTGGTATGGTATCAAGCTCTGTTTGTAAATTTAGCTTTAATAGAAATGAGTACCTGTATCTTTTTATGTTTGATGCATAGATCTACTCTTCAGAAACGGGAGGAAAAGAGATGTTATTGTAACTCTAAAACCCCAGCAGTAGACCACCAAGCTCTTCTATGCATTGACACCAGCTTGAGGTGGCTTATTTATAGAATAATCACACATCAACTAAAGCTTTTCACTATAGCACTGTAGGATTGAGTTCATCTAGAAGAAGGAAATGAAAATAATTATTTGTTTGCTTTGATTATTTTTTTTTTTTCTGATAAATGAAGTGTATGACTCCTAGTTGCGTATCGTAAAAAAGAGAACAAGAGAAGTCAAAGTCAATATACAAATGGTATTTTTGGCTACTGTTGTGGGGATTGCTCCAGCCTTGAAGACTCTAGGGAGACTTTGTAACATACTGGAAACTATCCAGGCTTTGGAGAAAGACAGAGATAGATTCAAATGAAGATTCTGCCCTCAGTAAACTGCTTCCACTTAGGAAAACTACTTAATCGCTCATTCTGTTCATTCATAAGATTGTTGGGAGATGCATTAAGATGTTGTATCTGAATCTTCTCTTACAGTCTCTGGCACTGTAGTAGGTACGTAAAACATAAAAGCCACTCATTCAGTACACTCATTCATTGCCTGTACTATGACAGTATATGCTGAAGCATGTACTAGGCACTGGGGCTAACAGCATGAATACAACACAATCCTTTGCCTCCAATACTAGTGAAGGAAAGAGACACATGAACAAATAATTACAGTGTTGCTGCTGCTGCTAAGTCGCTTCAGTCGTGTCCGACTCTGCGCGACCCCATAGACAGCAGCCCACCAGGCTCCCCGCCCCTGGGATTCTCCAGGCAAGAGTACTGGAGTGGGGTGCCATTGCCTTCTCCCACTTACAGTGTTAAGTGGGACCAAAAAAGTATAGCTTGGGGAGACCAGATGAGGAAATAATTGCCTGAGGGAAGTCCAGAAAGTCTTTGCAGGGAAGAAAAAAACTTGAGTTGGATTTCACAAGATGGGAACTAGCTTGCGCTAGGGTAGAAGACATTGTAGACTGGAATGGTATGGGGTATTTAAATACTATGTAAAGGGTCACCAACAAAAAATATAAAATGAGTTTCTCAAAACTCTGTTTAGGCCAACCTGATATTCATACCTCTTTATAGACCAATATATCTATACCCCATTTTGGTTTTATAAACTTAAAAATTTTTTTTTAATTTTATACTGGAGCATAGCTGAATAACAATGTTGTGATAGTTTCAGGCGGACAGCAAAGGGACTCAGTTATAAATATGTATGTGTCTGTGCTACTATTTTCCCCAAAACTTAAACTTTTGAGCTGAATGATTATGTATGACATTTTATTCCCATCCCCAAACATGATTTCTGTAGGCATCAAGGAACTCTTAATGAATGATGATAAAAATTATAAAGATGTATTTAATTTAATATGGGTGTACTGGATATAGCAAAGATTCAACAAAAAATTGATATGCATACTTTATTTAATTTGCATTCATTGTAATGCAGCTTAAATGAATTCGAGACCCCATGTTTACATAAATGTGATGTTGGAACATTTAAGAAAAGGCTTCTTTTTGTATATTAAATAGCACTTCCTAATATATCAATGTAAATCAAAACTTCCTGTTTTGGGATAGTTTAACCTGAGAATATTATGGCTTTAAGATCTTTTAATCACAAAGGAGGAACAAATATGTATCAAGCACTTAACATTTGTTAGATGCATTATGGTATCCTTCAAGCTTTTCTACACTCTTGACAGATATAAGGAGCAGTCATTACTGTTTGCCTACCGATTTCCACACGCCTCATTATTAACAATACTCTGACCTGTTCACATGTGTGGTGGTATAGATCCCTTTCCTAGACATTGGGGATGAATTCAGTCATCCCCAATGGACAGCAAAATTCAATCATAGCATCATGTCCTTTTACCACTGATTGGTAAAAGGTCCACTTAGAAGTGGACATATGACCCAATTCTGGTCACTGGGACCTGAATTGACATCCGTTGGGTGCTTCTGGGTAATATTTTCCTCTTGGTGAAAAGGCAAAACCACATAAGGGAAGTGCTTCCCACCTTGTTCTCACTTTGGATATTTTCATATGAGAATATAATTTTTGGAAACACTTTAGCCATCTTGAGATCATGAGAGGGGAGCCAAGACAATTGCAGAGACCAACTCAATTTCTGAATAGTTGAGATGCAGAATCAACCCTGGAGCTTACTATCTCTGGACTGTATGATATAATAGAAAAATAAGCTTCAACTTTTTGAGTCAGTTGTATTTAGTTACTTGCATCCCAAATTATCATGACAAATTATATCTTCTTATTTTACAGGTTAGGTCAGTGAGGAGTAGGAGGCCAAATCATTTATTCAAGATCTTACTGATATCAAGCAGGGCAGAAAAAACGGGACTGTTGAAATTCAAAGTCCAATCTCTGTGTCTTACAAAAAACCAGAACTTGAGTTTTTAAAAATGTCTTTCTTTTCCTCACATATCGAATTCTACTTCATTCCATTTTCTCCCCTCAGGAATTTTCAGAATTCCTGCCTCTGGTCAGGCAGTAGGGTAATCAAGCAGTTCAAAAACACATGGATGTTCCATTAACCAACTTTATAATAGCCAATAATGACAATTAATTGACAGTTTGATTTATGCTTTGTGCTACATGCGTTCCATACATCATTTTATTCTTGCAACAACCTTGCGAGGCAGATTGTTTTAGATGAGGAAAATGCATTTCTGAACGGTTAAACTCAGGCCCCAAATCATACAGCTCATAGTAGCAGAGTCATGATACGAATCCACTTTTACCAGTGTGTTTAACCAGCATGCTGTACTTTGCATATGCCTATAATTCTGCTCAATGTAAGCCATTTGAAAATCCTGAGAAGAAAAGAAACTGTTCTCCAAGCTTCTTTTTCTGCTTTTACAAGGCAACCACACTGCCAATAGATGTTTCTGCAAGAATACATTTTACTTTTGCCAAGACAAAAAAGGAATTGACTTAATATGGCACCCAGCTGTTTGCCAATAAAGTGTAGTATCTTAAGGTTGGAAGAGATGGTAAAGCCATCTTGTCCAGTTTTTCCTTCCCAGATCGTATCTTCCCGAGCAGAAGTTATCCAACCTTTGTGGAGAAATTTCTACTGATCTTGAAATGGCTCACTTTGGCATTGCTCCAGTTGCTAGAGAATTCATTCTTTTAATTGATTTTCTTTTTCTTTTTTTGGTAGCACCATTTTAGAGACTCTAGGTCTGTCTTCTCTACTCGCTTTGCCATCACAGAGATCTGGGTTGCTCTCCTCCTGACAGGGACTATTGTTTATCCTTGCTCAGTTCATTTGCTTGTTAGTAAGATGGGCAAGAGTGTCTCTTATCCATAACAGTCTAGGGTCAAAGTGGGGATTAAAGGAAAAGCTCACGTCTCTAGGGTACACATTCCCAAGGGAGTCTGAGTGGTTTGGTTCAGTGCTACTTTAGGGGCAAAGTTTTGAAACAGGTGGCTTCATAGGTCACTGGGCAGGAGGTAGGTTTGCCTGTCTTTGTGTTAGCTGGCCTGTTGTGCTCAAGGGCCAAGTGTGACATGACAGACTGTCCTATTTTGAGAGTACGCCCTGAGTGTACCATGTCTGTCAGGGTGCCTCCAGCAGAGGGCTGCAGACATGGCGGACAAAGAGTAGAGTCCTGTCTGTGAGCCACACCTAGTTTGGTATATAAGTGCTCAATAAGTGTTTAGTTCATTTGACTCTCTTATTCCACATGCCAACCTTTCAAGTTCTTAGAGACAATGCTCATCCCGCTCAATTCAAATATCGCTGAGGGTACTGTGCTTGTGTGTTCGCTGACTCTGCTGCGACTCCCTCGATGCATGGTTCACACCTTCCAATTATTGAGTCTTATTCTGTAGACCTTAGGTAAATGATAGGTTCCGAAGAGGAGAAGCCTTCAAAGTCTGACAATCTGATTCCAAAATACCACCACACTGACATTTTCACTCTTCAATGAGGGAAGCAGAATTATGCCACCAAGTTATTTCTGGGCCCCCTCTCAATTTCTAACAGCCTTCGTTGGATAGTGAAGGGCTGAAACTTTTAAATCTAATAGAGGTTGCCCTGGGGGTGCTTTGGAGGCTTTTGACTGGCTTTCGACCTTTCTACATTTTGTGCTTAGTTGAGACCTGTGTCTTAAGTTAGCTCAGCTTCCAGTCTAATTGTCATCAAAATTTAGTGTGCATAAGAATCTCCTGGGGACATTTTGTAGATTACTAGACTTCATTCCCCAAGTATTCTGATTTATATGGAGCCTCAGAGTTGACTTTTAAAAATAACAGTCTCCAAGTAATATCATCATTTTGAGAAGCATGGAGCTAAGGTAAATATAAAAGCCCTTAGATTATCAGTGCAATGATTTTCCATGAGTGTAACCTTGCTGTGGGTTCGGCAGTGACCATCTTCCTGGATTCAAATTTGGGGCTTTAAATTTTTTCCTTGTGAGAGAATATTTGCCTTTCACCCCAGTGTTGACCCTTGCCTTATAACCGCTTCCTTCCACCTCTCTCTGAAACTATGAACCTGGTGCTGAATCCCAGTTTATTATGGCTGGGTTCATGTTCTCTGTATTCACTTTAGATATGGATTTTTGTGCCCAGAATAAAATAAGGAGCAGGTAACTGATGAAATGAGGATGCAGAGGCAGAATGTGTGATTTGGTGCAGTATCTTCTGTGTGATAAAACTGATCAGAAACAAAGTAATTGAACCACTGGCCCCATCCCTACAAGTTGTTTTCCTTGAATTTTTCTTCACTACTCAAATTGCTCTTTGGGTTCCTAGCTCATTTGGTCCTTATTCTTGGTTTTCTGGCTCTGGTTATTGACTGTGTAAACTTCTGTTTCTGCCTCTCTGGCCTGACCCTGCACCACTTCTAGACTATGTCCTAGTCTGATATTCTATCATGTATTCCTATTGAAGACTGATATAATGATTATAATATGGTAGCCCTGCTGTCTTATATGCTTCACATTCACAGCGAATGTATAAAGTGAGTCTTTTTTTTATGCCAAGCTTTATTTTATTTCTTAAAAAAATATTTATGTATGTATTTATTTGGCTGCACCAGGTCTTAGTTGCGGCACACAGGATCTTCCGTCTTCATTGTCGTATGTGGATCTTTTTAGTTGTGGCATTGTTGTTGTTGTTTAGTCACTCAGTCATGTCTGACTCCTTGCAACTCATGGACAGCAGCACACCAGGATTCCTTGTCTTTCAACATCGCCCAGAGCTTGCTTAAACTCACGTCCTTTGAGTTGGTGATGCCATCCAACCATCTCATCCTCTGTCGTCCCCGTCTCCTCCTGCCTTCAGTCTTTTCCAGCATCAGGGTCTTTTCCAATGAGTCAGCTCTTCACATCAGGTGGCCAAAGTATTGGAGCTTCAGCTTCAGCATTAGTTCTTCCAATGAATATTCAGGATTGGTTTCCTTTAGGATTGACTGGTTTGATATCCTCGCTGTCCAAGGAACTCTCAAGAATCTTCTCCAGTATCATAGTTCAAAAGCATCAATTCTTTGGCACTTAGCCTTCATTATGGCCCAACTCTCACTCCATACATGACTTTGACTATACGGACCTTTGTGGGCAAAGTAATGTCTTTGCTTTTCAAAAGCTATATTTGTCATAGCTTTTCTTCCAAAGAGCAAGCATCTTTTAATTTCCTGGCTGCATTCACCATGTTGTGGCAAATGAATCCTTAATTGTGGCGTGTGAGATCCACTAGTTCCCTGACCAGGGATTGAACCTGGGCCCCCTGCATTGGGAGTGTGGAATCTTAGACACTAGACCAAGGGAAGTCCCTCCAAGCTTTAAATAAAGAAACCGAGGTTAGAATTATACAGCTGTTAAGTGACTGAGCCAGAATAGAGATATAGGCAGTCTCGTTCCTGGAGCTGTGCTCTCATCAAGACATTACATTGTTCTTTCCCGTCTCTACTGCACCCACCACTGCTTAAGCAAGTGTCACCAAGTGACAGGGAAGTCTCCAAAAATGCTTCCATTTTCTTTGATGTATAAGATAAAGTATGGAGATGGGATGAAAGTTCCCAATATTCTTTTTTGGAACTCCTTGAGCAGCATCAACTTTCAACAATTTTTTCCCCACAAATAGCATTTCTAAAGTCATGACATTCCCTGTTATCTCATCCCAATGATTCTGGGAGTGGGGGTGGGGCTTCATTGCATTTTATCAGTGGCGCCTTTGTTGCACAATTTCCACTTTTGCTCTTGAAGATACAATAAAAGATTTATGCCTGATGGACTATGATGTGGTTTGCATCTAAGAGAAAAACAATTCCTTCCCCAAAAATACCATATCCCCAAATGATTTCATAATTGCAAACAGTGTTGACGAGCTCTTTGGCTTAAATCAGTTTATAACATATTTGCTGTGTTTTTGTGTAGATATGTTTTGATGTGCTTGCTAAGGAAAAATAATTAAAACCCCTCTGCCATTTCTAATTGAGAAGAAAGAAATGTATCCCATTAGTTGATGTCTACCATAATAAGATTTTTTTTCTCCCTCATTTCATTCCAGATTTGTTTCAAGGATTAACTTGCGTTAAATGGTTTCAGGTCTGAACGTCAGCCATGTTTCTCATTATTGGAGATCAAAATGGCTTAATTCCCTTTGTGTGTTGGTGCCACTAAAACACAAGGGAATCTTAAAACTACAAACTTCTGATAGAAGCACCACATTTTCCTAGTCAATCTGCCCAGCAGAGCTTGTTTGTTTCTGCATTTACTGCTGGAACAGTCGTGTGTACTGACAAATTTCGGGGTTCTGGCGACATGCATAACCGAAGCAAGCCTTAGTGAACCTAGTTACTCTTATATTTTCAACTATGTTGATGTGAACTTTGCTTTCTAATGTTTCTTGAATCAACTGTTGTCTTTGATCCTTAAGCAGATTGTGGCTGTCCATTTGATGGAATGGTAAGGACTAAATGCTGCGTGCTCAGTTGCTTCAGTCATGTCTGACTCTTTGTGACGCTATGGACGGTAGCCCATCAGGCTCCTCTGTCCATGGGATTCTCCAGGGAAGAATACTGGAGTGGGTTGCCATGCCTTCCTCCGGGGGATCTTCTCCACGGTAAGAACTAGCATCTATGTTAATTCAGGGGCCTCAGGATTTAAACAGACCTGACTTTAAATTCAGATTCCACCATTAGCTATATAGCCCAGCTCAATTAAAAAACTTGCCTCATCTGTAAAATGGGGCCAATGAAATACCTATTTATTGGCTGTAGAGTGGCATACAAGAGAGAATGCATGTAGAAACACTGCTGAGCCAAGGAGCACGTGTTAAGTGCCAGTTAGTTGTATTTTTATGTTACCCTCTTGTCTTGTTTGTCGCTCAGTCATGTTTGACTCTTTGCGACCCCATGGACTGTAGCCCATCAGGCTCCTCTATCCATGGAATTCTCCAAGCAAGAATACTGGAGTGGGTTGTCATTCCCTTCTCCAGGGGATCTTCCCAACCCAGGGATCAAACCTGGGTCTCCCACCCTCCTGTAGTGTATATTACCCAGGAGGAGGTGGAGTCTCACTCCACATCATAATATCTGGGTTGGCCTCAGTGACTTGATTAGCCAACAGAACGTGACCGAAGGGACAGTCTGTGACTTCCAAGGATGAGTTACAAGAAGCCTTGCAGCTTTTGTCTGGGTGTCTTGGAATGCTTCCTTGCTCTGAGGAAATCAGCTCTACGCTATGAGAAGCTCAAACCACATAGAAAGGCCAGTGATAGGAGCCCAGGTTGACAGCCTCAGCTGAACTCCTGATTGTCAGACCAGCCATGTGAGTGAGTCATCTCAGATGTCCAGCCTTGGAAAGACAAGAGCTGACTCCAGAGACTTTTGGAGATTCGTTTTCAGTTCTAGCATTTCATTGTGACCTTGCTAAACTTGGTTATCAGGTTGATTCAAGCTAAACAATTAGACCCAAGGGGAGAGTTGATGGGGCACAGGGTCATAAGAGCAATAAACAGTACCCTTCTCCTCTGCTCAAGATCTGAACCAATGGAGAGAGAGTACCAAGGAGGAAGGGCGATGAAGGCCAAAATAGCACTTTCACGACTGAAGAAACTGCAAGTGAAGACCATGGGATGTGTCTATGACTTCTTCATGGGAACCCCAGAAGGAACTAGGTTTATCTTTTCAGCTGGCTTAGGGCACTGACCTCACTCTAGAGGAACAAAGGAACCTGACAACCTGCCCCCAAGAGGAGATAACTGGAGTCTTCGTGCTCATTCCAGACTCACCAGTCAAGGTGAAGGGGATGGAGAGGCGCCGGCAGCATCATGCCAACGACTGCCCTCCACCTGGAATGAAACATCAGGAATGGCTGTTCTTCTGACAGAACTGACCACCTCAAAATTTACTGAGTTCAAGAAATAAGTGACCCAGGTTTTATTTTGTGAAGACACAGTTTGTGGTGATAGAGTCAGCCAGAGGCATTTTACTTTACTTGTAGGTTAAATTGGTTTTCATCGATGAACTCATTCTTTTCTTCTTAGTACAGAGAGCCCTTTTAGCATCAAGTCCTATGTACAAAGGTGGTCTTAAGTAAAGAAGCTTCCTCCAACCATTCTCTTTTCTATCTTTCCCAAAGTACTTTCAATTTATGACCCCAACAATGAATTTTAAACTGCTTCAAAGTCTTCCACCTAAAAGAACTGATGGAATGATCTTGGCAATCACGCCGAACAATGAGGGTTCAATTTTGGCATGTACTTAGTCACTCAGTCATGTCTGACTCTTTGTGACCCCATGGACTGGAGCCCATCAGGCTCCTCTGTCCACGGAGATTCTCCAGGCAAGAGTACTGGAGTTGGTTGCCATCCCCTCCTCCAGGGGATCTTCCCAACCCAGGGATCGAACCCGGGTCTCCCACATTGCAGGTGGATTCTGTACCGTCTGAACCATAAGGGAAGCCCCAATTTTAGCATGCTTTACCTTTAAATAGAGATAGGTTGTTTTATTACAAGACTTTGCAAGTCCTTGTCCAGTTATTTAACAAATGTGTGTCCTTTTCACCAACGGAACCCAACTAGGGAGTGTAGATAGCCAAGTGTGAGCCTCAGTGACTACTCTTCAGACAGCCTAAAGCAGGCGTTCAGTTGATCGGGTGTGGAGGTGGCAGGCAGTACCATCAAGATGCAGACATTCTGACGTGTATTTTCCAGTTGTGCTTTGCAGGAGGTCTGAGCTGCAGGCACACACACTCACACACACACACTTTCAGAGCCTTAGAATTTCTCATGTACTAATGCCTTCTGTCTAGTCAAGGCTATGGTTTTTCCAGTAGTCATGTATGGGTGTGAGAGTTGGACTGTGAAGAAAGCTGAGTGCTGAAGAATTGATGCTTTTGAACTGTGGTGTTGGAAAAGACTCTTGAGAGTCCCTTGGACTGCAAGGAGATCCAACCAGTCCATTCTGAAGGAGATCAGCCCTGGGTGTTCTTTGGAAGGAATGATGCTAAAGCTGAAACTCCAGTACTTTGGCCACCTCATGCGAAGAGTTGACTCATTGGAAAAGACTCTGATACTGGGAGGGATTGGGGGCAGGGGGAGAAGTGGACGACAGAGGATGAGATGGCTGGATGGCATCACCGACTCGATGGATGTGAGTTTGAATGAACTCTGGGGGTTGGTGATGGACAGGGAGGCCTGGCGTGCTGCAATTCATGGGGTTGCAAAGGGTCAGACACGACTGAGCAACTGAACTGAACTGAACTGAATCTCTTCCTTCCTATGTTTTCACTTGGAGGATCTCAAGATCCAAGGTCCTTACATCTGTGCTGACTCTTCTCCTATTACTTTATTGGAGCGCTGTGTTGTTACTTTTTAATTTTTAAAACTCTGTGTTTCGAATGTTGCAACTAGGCTCTGAAACCTGCAGGATCAGGACTAAGATTATCTCATTCATAGTTGTAGCCAGCACCTAGCACAGTGCTTGGCCCATGGAGGGTTCAGCAGATATTTCCTTGAATTGAAGTGAATGAGTTTGCTTCCCAAGACAGAGGAGTGCAGGTACCTTGGTTTGAGGCTCTACATCCAGCCATAATCTGCAGTCTCAAATATGGCTTTCCGTGGCTCCTATGATCCCTGAGGAATTAATCACACTAACCTTATTTGGAATAATTTCACTGCCAATACACAAGAGCAACCTAGACTTGAGGCTCTCAATACTTCAATGAAAGGAGACTCATTACATCACTCCTTGAAGTCTCTATTATGGTCAACCTATGTGACTGGTTCCAAATCCTTCAAGGGGAATAAAATTGAGACTCAGACATGAGTAAGAGGCACCCGACAAACTCAGTCATCAAGATAAATAATATCTTAATGCAATAATTTGAAAAATCAAAATCAACATAGACATTTCATAGTAAACAAAATATCAAAATTCTAAATCAGGACCGTTTCAGTATTCTTGGTTTTCCTTTTGCCTCTGAAAGGCATTAATTTGTTGCCTCATTCCTCATTGCCTCTTGCCATGGAGCTGAGAGAACCGAAGGGAAACCTCCTTGGATGTGACTTTTCTGATTTTTCACCCCTTGATTTTTTTTTTAAACTATATGGGATGGGGGGAGATGGTACAGGTTTCAGGTAAGTACCTAAGTGCATAAACAAAGTCTTAAAAAATAAGATGTTGTCAAATATGAAGTGTGTGTGGGAGAAAAGATTTAGCAGGGAAAATGTTGCATAGTTAATAATGGAATAACAAAAGGCTGAAATAAATAACATTTAACTGCATTGAACAATACTGCTGCTGTATTTATTTCTCAGATGAATTTGTATAGTTCCACTTTTATTTGGAATTGATTTTTTAAAGGGCTTTTTCTTAAATTCCTCTGAATTCCCGTTAAGCAGTACATGCAAAGTTACTTTAAGGGAGAGCAAATGTGGTTGAAATCAGCCAGAGCTCCAACTGAGCCTTCTTCCCTACTGGAAGAGCTTTCTTCATTTACATAGGAGAACCTGGAGCCAGAAGGGAAAATACAAACATGGACTCTCCAAGAGCCTTTTGGAAACACAGCAGAAAAACACATTGCTTTAGCAGAGAAGCCAAGTGGTTTTTGAGTTTCCTACAAAGCAGCAGCTTTAGGGCAAGAGTGACCTGGGGGAACACAGTGGCCCCGACTGGAAGCTTAGGGGCTGCTGTATTTTTGCAGATTGTGAATGGGGTGTGTGTGGTGGGGGGTGGGGAGCGGGATTGTGCAACTGTGGCAAAGCATCTTGAAACTTTACAGTTTCATTTGTTTCCGAACAGGAAAACAAAGTGCAGAAGAAGCCTTAAAGAGAAGGGAAAGCCTCGGGCAGTTTTCTTCCCCCCGTGGCGGCACAGCTGCCGCGGTAGCACAGTATTTCCAAGTGTTTCCTTTGCATCTTTACCTGGTGCCAATGCTCTACCACAGAAGTAGAGTAGAGTGCTTGGTGGCATCTGAATGCCAGTCAGAACGCTGAGTTTTCTCTGGCTCCTTTTTGGAGCAAAGGGTGGGTCCGATTCACTTAGAGATGTCAGAGACCTTCCCTGTCTACCTCCCATCTTCCAGCTCTGGTGGTACAGGCTGTAGGCATGCTTTTTTGCTGCACTGATGGTGGGAAGGTGTAGAAGCTGGGCTTGCTGAGTCTAAAATGAGGTGCAAGTGGACCCCTGTACCAGAGATCTAATTTTCTATTTTTAGCCCCTGGGCCACAGAAATGCAGGGAGATGCCAGGGTAACCTTTTCTGTGGAGGAATCATCTCATGGCTGGTTGCACATTAAAATCATCTAGGGAGCTTTAAAAATACTGATGCCAAGGCCCCACTTCAAACTTGTTAAATTAGATGCCCTCAGGGTGGTAATCAGGCATCCAAAATTTTTTAGAGCCCCCCAGGTGATTGTAATGTGCAGCCAAGTTTGAGAAGTCATGACCCAGAGCTCTTGATCCCACTGACAGCCCTTTTCTGTCCTCTGAGTCCACTCTCCATCCAAAGAGCTCTGTGATCTCCATCTGTGGAAGCTGAGACTCTTTCAGTTCAATTTGGTTCAATTACAAATGATTCAATCTAATAAATACTTATTCGTCGGCCTTCTTACCCTTCATTTCTGATTGTGTCTCCCAGGAGAGTGGTGAGAACCATGTTTCTCAAATAACATGGAGATACTTCACTTCATCTCATTTTTAAAGCCATTTTTTAAAAAACTGTTAAACACAGATTACACATTTTTAAAAATTATGCCTTGGATTTGGATTTTTTTTTTCCTGAGACTCAGTGGTCTGAACAGTTTCTGTTTCCATGTATGTAAAACATCCATCTTTACCTGTGGTGGATCCATGTCAATCTATGCCAAAACCAATACAGAATTGTAAAGTAAAAATTAAAAATAAATAAATAAATTAAAAAAAAAAAAAAAAAATAAACATTTATTTTATTTGGTCATGCCTCATGACATGCAGGATCTTAGTCTCTGACCAGGGATTGAACCTGTGTCTCCTGCCCTGGGAGTGCAAAGTTTTAACCACTGGACCACTAGGGAAGTCCCTCCATCTTCTAATGTGTTTCCGTATTCAGTTCATGTTCTAAAGCACCAAGGTGCTGCGATAAATAAGACAGAGTACTTGGCTTTTGAAGAGCTCCCAGCTAGTGGGAGACAAGAGAAGTGAACAAGAAATTAAAGGACTGTGAGCTGCTGCAGCTAAAAGAGGAAATGTATCAAAGGATGGTTCAGGTGAATTCAGAAGAAGGAATTGTGCCTGACAAGGCAGAAAGGCTCACACAGGAAGCAAAAGGGAGTAGCCATTCTCCACAAAGGATTCAGGCAACGGGAGAAGCACAGACACTTTTTGAAGGTGAGAACTAAATGTTTGGCTCCACAGGAAACATAGGAGGAGACAGAGAAGGAAACCAAGGACTCCCAACTCTGTGGAGCTTGATCTGTTGGAGTTTAACTTTTCTAAACCATTCTTCTCTCATGGCTGACTTTTAAATCAATATGTTTGCAGCTCTACTTGGGTGTGCAGTGGTAGATGGAACACGCTAGATGGATGAGACCATGCGGGTCTGTCGCTGGGAAGTGATGGACAAGACTTTGAGGAAGAGCTGAGAATTGAGTCTCCATATACTAACTGTGGAACTTGGGCAAATTCCTGAAACCCCTATAAAATGAAGGTTCTCCTGCCCACCTCGTAGGGGTTTTCGTTTGTACTTTTGTTTTTAATGCAAACTTAGTATATTAGGTATTGTGGAAAGTGCCTAACAAACTGCCTGAACTTAGGAAATGTAATTCCCTTTGAATTTATAAATTCCCTTTAATTTTTCTTGGTGTATATTCATACTTCCCATCACACCTTCTTCCCAGGTACATACTCAGAGAGACCATCACCCGGCCGACGATGAGAAGGGCCTGACTTTGGACAAACAATATAAAATGTGTTTTAGGGAGTGGTTCCTAAATCACCAGCAAGGAACAAACAGTTCCAGAAAGTTCTCTCGTCGACTTGTTAAGTGTCTGTTACGGATAGGTCCACTCTGCAGTCCGTTGTGTCTCTGCTTCCAAAGCTAAAACCACCACAAAAATGACCAGGTCAGTCCGTCTGTGGCATC
This sequence comes from Oryx dammah, assembly GCF_014754425.2. Taxonomy (NCBI): domain Eukaryota; kingdom Metazoa; phylum Chordata; class Mammalia; order Artiodactyla; family Bovidae; genus Oryx; species Oryx dammah. The sequence goes on from NW_024070203.1 coordinate 59,789,562, forward strand.
AGATCTGATGTCTCCATGGCTGGTCACCATTCTTCCTTATATTTTCTGAAAAGATTTATTTATTCATTTATTTGGCTGTACTAGGTCTTAGTTGCGGCACATGGGCTCTTTAGTTGCTATATGTGGGATCTAGTTCACTGACCAGCAATCAGGCCCTGGCTCCCTGCACTGAGAATGATGAGTCTTAGCTACCGGACCACCAAGGAAGTCCCAGTCTTATATTTTAAGATATGTTGAGGAGAATGATATTTGAGAAAAACCTTGAAGAATGCATGGAATGTCTTATGGCTGAACATAGACATTTCAGGTGGTCAGATGAATAATATAAGTAATGGTATAGAAATATAGGTAGGAACAAAGTAGTAAAACAGTTGTTTTGTTGGAATATAAGTTCTGTGTACAGGAAAAATGGATAAAATTGAAGCTGAGGCTACAAGGATCCTCCTTAGAGAGTCTGCTTCGAGAATGAAAATTCAGAAAATTTATGTATTGTATAATAACACAGTATAAAATAGCTGACATCTCTTCAAGAACTTGACTCCAAATTTCTTTTAGAATAATTTACCTCCCCTTTTATCCCGTTCTCTATCTTTCTTTGTTTTTATTTATTTCTTCCCTTGTGTCTTACTGAAGGCATTTGTGGTAAGGTCCCAGTCCTGGCTTGCTGTGTGCTCATCTGCTTCTGATGCCTGTTCTTGCTCCACGTAAAGTCACAATCTGTTCCTGGGAGAACATATTCATTTGCACAATAACCAATTGTAATGTGAAAAAGGAAGGATTATAACATCAATTGGGGTATGAGCGGCTGGCATGGAAGAAGTCCAGCAAGGCGCAGATCCTGTTTCTGTACATATGTCCTTAATAATAATGAAGAGGTAGGGGGTAAATTCTGCTTGGAGGGAGCAGAGTCATTTCTGAATAGCTGGTTTTCTGGGGGAGTGCATGTGATGTCAGCAATTAATTCAGGCCCTCAATTCTTTTTTTCCTATAAAAATCCTATTTTAGTTGCGGTATCTTTGACGCATCTGCTGGCATAAGCAGGATATAGGCCATAAATAAAAATTCAAAAATATCTCTTTCTTGTAGAGCTTGGAAACAGAAATTGGGAAATTGAAGGAAACCTACATGGTATCCAGAAGGACCCGGAGACTGTTTCTAAGATGAAGGGCAGTGAAGTCCACATTAAACCAGGCGCTGAGGTGGTGATATGGGTGGGGGGGACGGAAGATGACTCTGACTTGAGTCAAGTCCAGGATTTATAACTGGGCAATTTCAAATCCATGTTGGAATCTTTCACCAGCAAAGGCATTTCTGGAAGAAATGTGAAGCAGGGCCCAAAGTGAAGAATTTACCCAAGAAGGACAGAAAAACTTTAGCTTCAAGATACTGGTAACAAACGATGGAAGACTGACAGGAGCAGGTATCATGAAGTCCTTTTCTGGCAACTTTACTTAAAATGAAGACCAGTGGATTGTAATTAGAACTCAGGTGTCCTCTTTAAAAAAATAAGCAAAGATACATCCAGAACAATAGGTTATTTGAGCTGAGAGGGACTTGATTGCACACTGAAGCCAGCCTCCAATTTTATGAGGAAATTGATGTCCATTGATCACGTAGCTAATTTGTGTCATAGCCAGGGGTAGAATTATGGTCTTGTAAGAACTTTGTCCATGTTATTTTAATGCCCAGCACTCTCTTTATACATGATCCCAAGAGCATCCTAAATTTTGCTGGGTGAGTCCCACGGTAGGAATAAGGAAGAATGGGTATATTTCATGACCACTGTGGAAAATGTGACAGGTTGGTGTAAACTGCTGGGAAGGACAGGTAGCCAAAAATCACAAAGAGAGTCCAAATGGCTCTGTGGCCAGTTCAGTCCAGTTTTTCTGGTCAGCTTCACGACTTGGGGGAAATAATAAGGATTTTTATTTGAAAATATGGAATGGAGTTGAGAATTTCCTTAAAAGCAGTGGAGGGAGATACTTCTAAGTCAAGGCAGTAGGAATGAAGGGGAGGAGACCCAGGTACCTAGGAAGGGAGCCCAGGAAAAAAGATGGGGAAGCAGGTCTCAGGCCAGCCAGTGGCTCTGGAAGGCAGGTGGTGGTTGCCATGATGATGGTAGTGGTGAAAGAGCGTTTGAGAAACTCTGCTGAGAAGGCAATGGCACCCCACTCCAGGACTCTTGCCTGGAAAATCCCATGGATGGAGGAGCCTGGTGGGCTGCAGTCCATGGGGTCGCTAAGAGTCGGACACGACTGAGTGACTTCACTTTCACTTTTCATTTTCATGCATTGGAGAAGGAAATGGCAACCCACTCCAGTGTTCTTGCCTGGAGAATCCCAGGGACGGGGGAGCCTGGTGGGCTGCCGTCTATGGGGTCGCACAGAGTCGGACACGACTGAAGCGACTTAGCAGCAGCAGCAGCAGCATATTTATGAATCTTGGGAAGGGGACAGACAGGAGCATCTGGGGTGAGGTAGGCTGTGAAAGCTGGAGGCGTTCTCTGATGCTGACAAAACATCCCAAACTCCAGCCATCAGTCATGTTGCTGATGCGATACGCACTGGGATGTGAACTTGTTTGTGGGATTCAAGTCCAATGATTTCTTACTAATTTCGGGGGGAAGGGGAGGAAATCAAGGTATTAGAAGTCAGAGTTTTTTTTTAATAAGGTAACTCATCAGCTGTCCATAAATGAATTCTATTTAGTGAGGGAGACACATTGAGAAAATATAAAGCTGGAAGAATTTCTTTTTTCTCACTCTTAATACATAGCATGTAAAAAGTGTGTCTGCTGAGACTTAGAGAAAGAACTTATGGTTGCCGGGGGGTGGGGCTGGGAGTGGGCAAAGGGATAGTTAGGGAGTTTGGATGGACATGTACACCCTGCTATATTTAAAATGGATAACCAACAAAGCCCTATTGTATAGCACAGTGAACTCTACTCAATGTTTTGTGGCAGCCTGGATAGGAGGAGAGTTTGAGGTAGAATGGATACATGTATACTGAATGGGTAATGGATACATGTATGGCTAAGTCCCTTAACTGTTCACCTGCAACTGTCACAACATTGTTAACTGGCTGTACTCCAATGTAAAACAAAAAGTTAAAAAAAGTCCTTTGCTAAAACCCTTCAGGGAGCTCAAGACTTTTTAGGGCATGAACCAGTTGTCTCCTTGCATGACTCTGCAATCAATCTTTCTCTGCTCAAAAAAAAAAAAAAAAAGGGTCTGCTAATATTGGTTCACCACAATAACAAGCAATCTTAATATATAATTGTAATACTGATAATAATAATAAAGTCATCCTCAGGGATCCATGTATCAAAAAATTTCCCAGAGAATATGCTGGTGGAGAGGCTTTCCACAAAAATATTAATACTGAAGAGCCTGAGTTCTAGAATGGGGGTTTTTATGAAGATGCTATTAACTTAAGTTCTAACCTCTGCACAGTTGCAGAGAGAGAGATGGAATTCTCAGCAGTTAGTGTTATTGGCGGTGATCTGGGGCAGTAGTAAACGTAGCATGTGTCAGTGTGGAAGATAATTAGAATGAGGCAGTGATCAATAGACAGCATCCATGAAGGATGTAAAGAGAAATATGACCTGGATTCAAGCAGCTGCCTCCACCTTATGCTAAGGGTTCATTCAATATTCTAGAGAAGGCTAATTTAAGATAAAAACATACCTATACTGTATTGTTTCTCTAAAGTATTTGTTAGCATTATTAAATACACAGTTAGTGCAATAAATAATAGTGTATTTCTTAATTTTTTTTGTTGACTTCAACAAGAGGTTCATAATTTTATTTAAACATATCTCAATCTGACAAACCCAAGTTTTGCCTTTGGGGGATGTGTATGGAAAAGATCATAGAAATGGTAACATAATAGTAACATATTAATTACTCAGTTAATGAATAGTAACAAATTCATAAATATTTAGATCTGTTTCTTGTAAAGAACCCGCCTGCCAATGCCAGAGACGCAAGAGATTTGGGTTGGATCCCTGGGTCCAGAAGATGCCCTGTGGGAGGGCATAGTGAGAATCCCATGGACAGACAAGCCTGGCAGGCTACAGTCCAAAAGGTTGCAAAGAGTTGGACATGACTGAAGTGACTGAGCATGCATGCATGTACATTAAATATGGTCAGGAAACTACCAGGATCTATATCATATGTGTATCATATGAAAAGAAGCATCGGTAATGACAACTCAATTCCTTACCTTCTCACCTTTGAATATTATCCAAATTATGATACTCAGAGGAAAAGCTAGGAAAAAATTAAAAAACAGCACAAATCTAAATTTAGTCATTTTCCTGAAGTCAAAGACATTGTATTTTCATGATATCTTCACCCAGTAAGTAATCTTTATATCCCCCTCAGTGCACACTTTTGGATTGTCACCATCGAGCTCTGAGTTGTAAGAATGCCTATCAAAGGCCTATTAGAAATTTCCTCAAAGCCAAGTGGATCGGACAGGTCCTTTAGTCCAGTTGTAGATGCCCACTGTGGGCAGACTGAGGAAGCGGCCCTCTGACCAATGCTTTATCAAGGCCCAGGACGTGAAAAAAATTGCAGTTACACTTTCCTACCACTAGATGATATGCATGTACAAGGAAGATGGGAACCCTCCAGCATTTCCTTTCTGCATCAGTGGCCACGGTGATGATACCTAAGTTAGGGTATCCAGAATTAAATTCCAGATGTTACTAGAAATAAAAGAAACAAATGTGAATGCAAAGAACTGCCAGCATTGATCAGCTAATAAGTGTGATCACTCCAAATTTATCAAACACTCATCCTTCCATTCTTTCATCCAGCCATCGAAATATCACCTATAGGCCAAATTCAGTTTACCACTTCTCTTTATAAATAAAGTTTTATTGGACACACTCATGTTCATTTGCTTAGGACTGCTTTTGTTCTATAATGACAGAGGTGAGTATCGAGACAGAAACTGAATGACTTGTAAAATTTAATCATATTTCTATTGGGTCCTTTACAGAAAAGTTTTCCAACGCCTGGTATGACACATAAGGTCATACCAACTCATTTAATCTTTACAAGTCTAAGGTTGTGGGAATGTGTTATTACTATTTGTCTGACAGATAAAGAAAGTGATTAAGGACACAGTGAATGCATCCTGGTACATACAGGAAATGACTGTAGCAGACATATATGACCAAGACAGTGAGTAGTGACGCACGCCATGCTTGATACTGCAGGGTTTGCGTAACCAAGACAAATGACAGTTGGCGTCAAAGTTGTGGGGAACCTAGAAAGAAGAAATTAAAATTATTGCAAGGTCATGCTGGCCTTCTGTGTGATCTACAGGTAGAAATGTCACTGGGATGGAGAAGCTGCCCAGGAGAACGTTCTCCCAATGTGACACTTATTCAGACATATTTTAAGAAACTGTTTTGACACAATAACTGTAAGACTGAAGATGACTCATCACATGAAAACAGAGCTTAAATTGTGATTGAAATATCAGTGGTCAAGTGGAGAGACACAGGGAAAAGGCTGTCAAAGGAAGGCTTCTTAGTGTCCTAGTTTCCTCTCAGTCCAAGGTGGTATTTTCTCCTTCAGTGCTGGCAATACCTGGGCCCTCAGAATGTCTGCTGGAGATGGTGGAAGCTGGGATAGGGGCTGGGGAGCAGGGTGCTTTAGAGGGGCCGGGATGCAGGGTGCTTCAGCTTTAGAGTTTCCTAGATTCCTAGTCATCATCAAGGATGTCTTTCTCAATAGTTTATTATAATGTGCAGTGAACTATTGGGATAACCCCTGGTGGTTCATTCCACATTTGTGATTGCTGATCTTTTTTTTTTTTTTTTCCTCCTGAAGTTGGGTAACTAACTGCCTCAGAGTCATACATCATGAGGAGGAAAGGGAAGAATTAGGAACTGGGTGAGCAACTCAGTCCTTTGTTCCATACGAACAGATGGGGCCATATTGTCTAGGCTCTAAGGGTTTTCTACATGGACATGCCCCAAGCTCCTGCTTTCTTCTTCCTTTGCTCTAAGAATACCTCTTTATTATTCTTCCACCTTGTGATATCCTTTTTCCCTTAGGATATCTACCCCACATCCCTACAGAAAAGGGAGCCCTGCTAGACTGTTCCTTCCACTCAATCTTTGTTGACTCTAAGAAAGGGCAGGTGCTAATGTTTGGTGTCTCTTTGGGATGAGGTAGGGGTGTGGGTGGTGGACAGTCAGGAACAGGGAGCAGGAAGGAGACACTTTGAAGCTTTGCAGAGGGATGTGGGGAAAGAGCACCATCTTTGATTTCAGGGAGCTCCTGTTTCCTCACTGAGTCTGAAATAAAACTTCCTCTGGTAATAATTACTTTTTCTTCTAAAGACCATCCTATCTGAGTTACACAAGAAATTCATATTCCTCCTAATAACATGGCTTGCAACCCACTCCCCATGCCTGTGTTTGTAAATGATCATCCCAGCCTCCTTACACCAATGGAGCCTGTGTCCCTGTTGTCATTACAAGATGAATGTCCCCAGTCCAGCTCCCTTTCCTTTAAGACACAGGTGTGTATATACATAGGTTCATATGTATGCATGTATTTATGTATTTAGAGTTGATTTTGGTCGGGACAGAGTATATGGGATAGTGTCAAGCTGAAATTGATAGAGATAATCTAAGTAACTGGAATTCAGGAAAAGGCAGAGTGGTCAGACACAATCTTTTGAAAGTTAAGTGAGTCAGGCTCTGTGGGAATTTTGGATATGTAAAGGAAGGGGCATTGTAGACTAGAGGTGGAGAGGCAGGGGTCTGGGCTTGAGTGTGGACAGTTTGGGAGAAGATAACTCTGGAAAGGCCTGAATTTAGGAGTTCAGGACTATCAGGTTAAAATTTGAACTTTAACCTGTAAAGAACTCATAGTCCTGTAAAGAACCAGGAGAATTTGACTACAGGAGTATCACTGACTATGAACTTTTTAAGGGTAAAACCATTATGTTTACCTTTTCTCATCTGTGTTTAGCTAAGTGACCACTGACATGTGGTCAGGTTTCAACCAATTTCAAGCACAGCAGTGATATTTTAGGAAAAGTAATCTGGGGACTAGGTATGGAATGGATTGCAGAGTCAAGACAGAAAATAGAGAAAGAACAGGAGTGAGTGCAAAGACATACACATATTACCTTCTTTTATGAAACAGTCCTTGTAAAATGATCAAATTTAAATTCTTATTGCTAGTCCCACAACTATAGTTGGAAATTGCTAAACATGAATCAATCATCACAACTGTAATTGTAACCAGAAATAGGAAATGTTTCATAAAAAGTCTGTTTGTTTTACTTTTGACTACGTGGCTATGTCTTACTGTGCCCAATTTAGGATATTTCACAAATGCATCATGGTGAAAAAAATTAATCTGGAAAGTAGATTTTCTGTTTTCCTCAATCACAATTTTCCCCAATTAGTGTGAGTAGTTATTTAATAAATATTATTTTATTTTTATTCATACCATCTTCAGATCTATATCTGGGAATTAAAAATGTTTTTAGATTTACTTTGTTATTAAATGAAAGATAAGAAGAAAGGATTAAGTCTGAGTTATCAAAATTGGTTTTATTCAATTCTTAATGCCTTATTCTGCCCTTGATATTATGTTGATGTGTTTCATTAGAAGGACTCACTTAAAATCTGTGTGTTATTGGGTGGAGAAATCAGGGCCAACGTCCATCCCTGGTTACGTCAAGTAGTGTCAAATTTGGCTTGCAATTCTCACTTCCTGTTGATTCCAAGAGAAGAGCTGCAGTTGGTGTCTGACAGTGAAAAACACGAAGCTCTGACACCAGGCTGAATTACTAATCACTACATGTCTTGTTCAGCCTAACCACTTTCCAAGCGATTAAATGAATCGGCCAGGTCAGTGACTCAGCTTCCGAGGGGGTGGCCAGCAGTCCAAGCTGATCTGCACATCCCTGCTTCCACTTCCCAAAGTCTGACCCAGAGCTCCCTCGGAAGGGTGATTTCCCCTTTGGAGTTTGTCTCTCCCGGGACTGAAAGACGGACACAAATGATGAAGTGTATAGTCTACTGGAGAAGGGCCATCTCACCATGAGTCTTTGGCGGGAAAGAGTTGCAAGAATGTCATCTTTCATCAGCTGGTGTCACTCTCTGGAACCAGTCACAAGTAGCTGGGTGTGGTAGGGTGAAGTTGTCTGAAGTCTGAATGGAGAAAAATATATTGAGGAGGAGACATGAACTTATTTTTTCTCTTTTGGCTTAACTGTCAGCAGATACAGTATCCCCTTGTTTGTTTCAGTAACTACCAAAGGCTCCTGAAGACGTCACTGCTTTAGAGTGGTATATTCACTCGTCTGGTTTTCTAAGTGATTAGCTGAACTTTGCTGCTTTTATGAAGCTTAATGTCCAGTTACCATAAAAAGCAGCACATGGTCAGTGGTGGAAATAGGGGTGGGATTGTAGGAGCCTCTTGGGAACACAGTTCCTGGAACTCCCAGCCTCATATGCAAATTAGATTAAACTACTCTGCGGCCAGGCCGGGACTCCCAGAGCAAATAATTCCCATTCCCACCTCTTTTCTTAGCATTGTCTCCTGTGGGAATAAAGAAATCACTTTCAATTTATTTCAGCTACTGCCTTGATTTAAAAAAGGACATCACAGGCCTGAATGTGTCCACCTTGCTTAAGAAAACTTCTTATCAGTTAACCTCTTACATACTTAAAAGGAAAAGATTTGGAGATCTTTAGGAGAAAATACTGTAAGTCAAAAAGTCTTATTTTCTCAGAAAGAAAGTAGAGTCTTTTGACTGGCTGGTGCCACCACCTCCTTCAGGCGATTTTTTTTTTCATTCTTGGCATGAAACTTTTAGTCATTTCTCATATTCCCTTTGTTTTGATTAGTTACTGTCTGATATCTTGACAACACTCAAGTGCGAGAGCTGCAGAAGGGGAGGGTGGCAGGGAGGAGATGCCTTCCAGCAAGCAATGCTTGCTTGAAAACTTTTTTTCCCCCCTTAAACATGATATCTCTCAGCTACGAGACCGGAAGGTGAACTGGAAGAATACATCCAAAACCACAACCTGGGCTCTCTGAGAGTGGCCATTTCAGAGTTCTCTGGAAAGAACAGGAGAGCGTGTGCACACCAGAGAGCTCCTGTGAAAGTCAGTTCTTTCCCAGGACACCCCAGTACTTCGGCCTTACCCGCACAGATGTGCTCTGATCCCTGCAGAAAGCATCTGCTTGTTCTATTTGTGGGGAAAAGAGGCATGTATTTGTGAGCTCGGCAGGAGCACAACTTTTTTTTTTTTGGATCTTCGATGCCATTAGGGTTTTTAGGCTTTCACATTTTGGAACAAAAGGATATGAGTCGCTGGAGATTTAGATGCTTTGTAATCCCCTCTCCTGTTCATTTCATTTTTTTTTTTTAAGTTCTAAAGGTCTGATTCATTTATTACACTGTTTTAAAATTTTTATTTCCTTTATTTTTGGCTGCACCAGGTCTTCATTTCTGTGAGCATGCTTTCTCTGTTTGCGATGATCAGGGGCTGCTCTCTAGCTTCAGTGCACAGATTTCTCATTGCGTTGGTTTCTTTTGTTGTGCAGCATGGGCTCTAGGAGTGAAGGCTTCAGCAGTTGCAGCACTTGGGCTTGGTATTTGCAGCTCTCGGGCTCTAGAGCATGGGCTTAGTAGTTGTCACGCACAGGCTTAGTTGCTCAAAAGCATGTGGATCTTCCCGGACTAAGGATCAAACCTATGTCCCCTACCCTGGCAGGCGGGTTCTTTACCCACTCAACCACCAGAGAAATCTTCGGTTCATTTCTTATCTGCTTCCCCTGCCTTCGAATTTCACAGAAATAAAATCAGGGCAGGAGATATGAAGAGACTTGCATGAGAACATAGAGCATTTATTCTTGGTTTCATTCATCATTACTGATTTGTTTAATTATCAACCAGATGTTTATTGAGGATCTCTTATGTCCCAGGCACATTCTGGGACCCAGTAGTGGCCAAAAATGTCACCGTTCTTACCCTCTTGTGTTTTATAGTTTATTGGGGGAAATATATACTAATAAGAATAATCACCCCAAAATATAATCTTTATCTGTAACAAGTGCTAATTATTGCCCTAAGAGCACAAAATAGGCACATTTGAGCTGATCCAAGAGGTAACAGAAGGTTTCCTTGAAGAAATGAGGATGCTTCTTAAGTGACCCTTAGGAAGGATGAGTAGGACCTAAGAAGGCCCATAAAGGAGGGAAGGGTCTTCCTGGCAGAGGGAAGGTTGAGAAAAGACCTTGTGATGAATGGAAGCATGAGAGTATGAAAATCAGACAGAGGGTCAATGTGACTGAAGTGACGAGGGCAGGGGAGAAGAAAGGAGATGGGGTGACTGACGAGTTAAGAGCCAGACACGTGGTAAATTATGGCTCATTCTGAGCTCTGCTTTAGGATTATTGGGAAGGCCAAGTAGTGAGCAATGGTTGGGGGCAAGACTGGATGAGGAAGATCATGGGAGGCTACTGCTATAGTCCAGGCAACAGGTAATGGAAGCTTGTTCTAAAGTAGTAAGTGGTGCGGACTTAGAGGATGAACTTATGGTTGCCGGGGGGTCGGTGGGGAGGGGGTGGGGGGAAGTATGAGGGAAGGGATAGTTAGGGAGTTTGGGATGGATATGTACACACTGCTATATTTAAAATGGCTAACAAACAAGTACCTACTGTATAGCACAGGGTACACTCTGCTCAATGTTATGTGCCAGCCTGGATGGGAGGGGAGTTTGGTGGAGAATGGATACATGTATATGTATGACTGAATCCCTTTGCTGTTTACCTGAAACTACCACAACATTGTTAATTGGCTGTACCTCAAGACAAAATTAATTTTTTTTTAAAGAAAGTAGTAAGTAGTGGAAGAGAGGGGGAAAGGAGCAGATGCATTCAAGAGGTATTTAGAATGTGAAAATGACAAGATATGGGGAGCGAGGGAGGAAGTGGGGGCAAGGATGACTCCAGCTTCTGAACGGGGCTAAAGAATGGATGATGGTTTCATTCATCAAAGCAAGGAAGTCCAGAAGGCAGGAGTAAAGGAAACATGATAAGTTTATTTTAGGAAGTGTTGAAGTTAGATGGTAAGTTGTAGATTGACTCTATGAGTCTGGCCCTGGAAGGTAAGTTTAGGCTGAAGATAAAATATTTGTGAATGAGTTGTTTATAGTTTTGACACTGATGTGATTTATTTCTCTTCAGCATCTTTCCAGGACAACACTTTTATAAGTAGAGATAAATCAAATGGTCTCGGACACTGCTGCTGCTGCTGCTGCTAAGTTGCTTCAGTCTTGTCTGACTCTGTGCTACCCCATAGACGGAAGCCCACCAGGCTTCCCCGTCCCCGGGATTCTCCAGGCAAGAACACTGGAGTGGGTTGCCATTTCCTTCTCCAACGCATGAAAGTGAAAAGTGAAAGTGAAGTCGCTCAGTCATGTCTGACCCTCAGCGACCCCATGGACTGCAGCCCTCCAGGCTCCTCCATCCATGGGATTTTCCAGGCGAGAGTACTGGAGTGGGGTGCCATTGCCTTCTCCGTCTCGGACACTAGGCTAAGTGAATTATTGAATGACTTACTTTATATCGCAGGGATTTGAGGGGCTGCTGGGAGGTAGGTCTAGTGTGGAAGAAGAGTTAGAAGATATATGATTGGAAGTATATCAAAAGCTACTCCTGTGTGCAAATAATCATCTTCTCTCTGTTGAACTGCTAGAGGGCCTAATATTGCTTATGATCGTGTTGCTCTTTAAGGAGTTCTCATTTTATTTGGCTTAGAGTGATAAAACTTTAGTAAAAGTTGCCTACACCAAGCTTCTCACTCGAAACAAGTCTGCTTTACAAAACCTCTAGACATAGAGCCTCAGCTTGACCATGTTTGTGACAGGGAATCCAATATTTGACAAAGCAGTGCAGATTTTTAGTTCTGTCCCCCAAATTCTTCCCTGTATCGATTTTCCCATCCAGGATGACACACAACAGTTCTCCTGCTCTTCCACAGAGCAGGCAATCAGCTAGTGTTAACCCATCCATCATCACTACTCTCAGCTCAGCTAAAAGTATGAGAGATGAATGGTTTAGATTCAACTGCCACTGAAGCCCTTGGAGAGACATCATCTCACTTAGAGTCACAACAACCCTTTGAGGTTTGTTATTATTCATCTAGAAAGAAATGAGGAAACATTCTCAGAATTAAATGACTTACCCAATGACATCACACAAGAAAAAGCAGAGGCAGGGTTTGAATCCAAGTATTCTGACTCCCAGTCCAGAGTCCAACCCAAGCTGCCTTGATAACTTGGGTTTGAACTCTGCTGATTTCTAAAGGTAACACATTAGCTGGCACTTAGGGGCTTCCCTGGTGTCTCAGACAGTAAAGAATCTGCCTGCAGTTCAGGAGACCAGGTTCAGTCCTTGGCTCAGGAAGATCCCCTGGAGAAGAGAATGGCAACCCACTCCAGTATCTTGCCTGGAGAATTCCATGGACAGAGGAGCCTGGTGGGTTACAGTCTATCGGGTCACAGAGAGTTGGACATGACTGAGCAACTAACACATTCACTTCACTTTCAGTGAGTGATCAATGGATAGCCCTGAGATGGTGCTTACCAACTTGACCCTTGTGGACCAAATGATGTGTGCCAGGCACTTGACCTTATAACCTGTAGCTCTTTAGCAGCTGGATAGAACACTCATCTTCACTTTTTTTTTTTTTTTTTCAGATTTCACTCCTTGTTAGTTAAAAAACAGTGAGGATATATCCCAAATATATTTATACATGTATCTCTCGATTCAGTACAAATAGAATACAATTAATTTTAAAAGTTATTTCTTTTAAAAAATTTATTTATTCATTTTAGGCTGCTCTGGGTCTTTGTTGCTGCACACAGGCTTTCTCTAGTTTCAGCAAGTAGGGGCTACTCTTCTTGTGGTGCACGGCTTCTCACTGCAGTAGCTTCTCTTGTTGCAGAGCACAGGTTCTGGGTTCTAGGTTCTTGGGGCTCAGTTAGTTGTAGCGCATGGGTTTAATTGCCCCATGGCATGCGGAATCTCCCTGGACCAAGGATCAAACTTGTGTCCCTTGCATTGGCAGGTGGATTCTTAACCACTGGACCACCATGGGAATCCTATGATTATTTTAAAATATAAGTTTAAAAAAAAACCCATAAAAATATAAATGGGAGTCCTAGCATTTTCTTTTCTTATCCCAGTGAATTATCTTCATAGTTCACCATGGTCTTCTCCTGCTGGAAGGACCACTGAAAGGGAGGCAGGGGCCAGGGCAGGAGGGGAGCCCAGTGTGAGACTATGGCGAGTCGGAGTGCAACACCTGGGGAACGTCTGGAAACATTTCAGAGGTGCTGACGATGAGTTTCCCCTCTGTGCGGCCCAGCTTCCGCTCAGTTTCTGCTAAGATCCCTCTGGAGGTTCATGGGGAGTGAAAGGGCTTATTGCTCCAGTCTGCATTGTTTGTCCTCAGCTTTAATTGCCACTTGTGTCCTGGGCTATGTGGTAACAGCACTAACAGCTGACATTTGCTGACGGCTCACTATGTGCCACTGTGTGAAGAGATTTACACACATTACCTCATTGTCCTTGTCACACCCTTGTGAAGCTCTGCTATCCTCATTTCACAAATAGGAAAACTGAGGTGTGGAAAGCTGTGACTTCCCCAGGGGGAGCATGTCTAGTAAGTGGCACAGCTGGGATTTGAACCCAAGTCTGTTCTCCATGAAATCATTTATTCGAACATGTTTTCCTGAACTCTGCCAGTAGGATTCATGTTTAGATTACTGATAGCTGTCTGGGTGTATTTCCAGCACTAACAGTGACTCAAATGGGAAGAGTCACCACTTGTACAGGTGTGGATAAATGAGAAGAAACTCTCAGGTTTACAGTGGTGCAAATGTGCCAGCTGAGCCACAGATGAACTTCTCTAACCAAATCTGAGTCCTTTATTTCCAGATAACTTGGCTGTCATGACTCCTGGCTTCTGGTAACAAATATACACTGAATACTTTTCTGGAGAAATTTGGAGGGTGTAGTTGTTGTTTAAGGCACCTGAGTTCCATTACAGACTATACATGGTTCAACCTTATATTTAACAGTTTGACTTTTTTAAGAGTGAGATGTCAAGGGATTTTTTTTTTTTTTTTTTTAAAGAGAGAGAGATGTCAAAGGATCCAGGAGTTTTCTTCATTATCTGTCAGAAGGCCTCAGGCTAGTGGAGTCATGTAGACATGAGTTCAAATCCTCACTCTGGTGTTTATAAGCTGTGAGAACTTTGGCAAATTATCAATCTTCCAATCTTAATTTCTACATCTTTGAAGAGAAGACAACAATACCTGTTTCAAGGTGGTGTTGCGAGGGTTAAATCATACACACACACACACACACACACACACACAGTGCTTGGTGCTCAGTAAGGGCTCAACAGTTGGTAGCAAGTATTGTTTGGTGGCGCTGCTTTGTCTAAGAAGAGGCACTGAATGATTGTGGCATAAGTCTGTGTGTTCTCCTGTGCTGTGTTTGTCTGCTTAGTCGTATCTGACTCTTTCTGACGCTTTGGGCTGTAGGCCACCAGGCTCCTCTGTCCATGGGATTCTCTAGGCAAGAATACAGGAGTGGATAACCATTTTCTTTTTTCAGAGGATCTTCCTGACTCAGGGACCAAACTCGTGCCTCCTATGTCTTCTGCATTGCAGGCTGATTTTTTACCTGCTGAGCCATCAAGGATATCCTGTTTGAAATGAAAAAGTTTTTTTTTTTTTTCCTTCTGAATCTCCTCAGTAACTTGCTTCCACAGAAAAAGAAATGTTTCCACGAAGAGGAACAAGAACTGGAGGCATGATGGGCTGGAGAAGGCGGCTCCGAAAAGAAAAGCGTCTGAGGGGGCCCAGATGTGGGCCAGATGCTACAAATCTGTAGAGACACACTGGGCTCACTGACTCTTGTGCCATGACTTTCATCCATGTGGGCATGAAGGATATTGACTGATCTCACTCTGATTATTGAGAGTGACTTCAGGGCTCTGGAAACATGGGTGTAGGAGGCTGGGACTCAAGGGTGGTCTTGACAATCCTCCCAGTTGAACAGAAGGGTTTCTGGAGCAGCTAGGCTCTGGTGACACATGCCTACTTCACATGCCTTGCCCGGAGCCACCCTCAGAAGAAGGCTCAGCAAAAAACGCCGAAGGGACTTCAATGGGATGTGATTTTCGATTTCTGTCTTGGCAGAAATCATCTCTAGCGACTTTTATTTGGTGCTATTAAAGTTGATTCTGATGTGATCTTCACTGTAGTGATTCTTCCTACAATCACGTTCCCTTCAGTCAGCCTGTTATGGCCTGTTTTCTAGTCGGAATTTCACAACACTGCTCCGTGTTCCATTCCATGCTTTTCAAAAAATATAAATACTTTATTTATTTGTGTAATGGAACTACAGTTGGGTTACAAGTTAGTTTCAGGAGTACAGCATAGTGATTCAGTATTTGGTACATTATACTCCATTTTAGGTTATTAGAAAATAGTGGCTTTAATTCCCTCTTCTATACAGTATACCCTTATTGCTTATTTATTTTATATATGGTAGTTTGTATCTGTTAATCCAAAACCCCTAATTTGCCCCTCCCCCTTCCTTTTCCCCTTTGGAAACCACAGGTTTATTTTCTATATTGGTGAGTCTGTTACCGTTTTGCACTCATTTGTATTACTCTTTAGATTCCACATGTAAATGATAATATTCAGTATTTGTCTTTGACTTCTTTTTTGTTAGTTGTCTGTGTTATATACAGTAGTATATATATGTGTATGACTTATTTCACAAAGCATAATATTCTTTAGGTCCATCTCTGTTGCTGCAAGTGGCATTATTTTCTTCTTTTTTTCTTGGCTGAGTAATATTCTATTGTATATCTATGTAATATTCTATTGTACCACATCTTGTTTATCCATTCATCTAGGACACCTAGGTTGCTTCCATGTCCTAGCTATTGTAAACAGTGCTGCTATGAACACTGGGGTACATGTGTCTTTTTCAGTTATGGTTTCCTCAGGGTATGTGCCAGTAAAGGGATTGTTGGGTCATATGGTAGTTTTAGTCCTAGTTTTTAAAGGAAATCTCCATACTGTTTTCCATAGGGGCTGTACCAATTTACATTCCCACTAAGAGTGTAGGAGAGTTTCCTTTTCTCCACACTCTTTCCAGCATTTATTGTTTATAGATTGTTTTTTTATGATGACCATTCTGACCAATGTGTGGTGATACTCATTATAGGTTTTATTTGCACTTTTCTAATAATTGGTGATGTTGGCATTTTTCATGTGCTTTTTGGCCATATGTATGTCTTATCTGGAGAAATGTATATTTAGATCTTCCACTCATTTTTAATTTTTTGATTGGAATGTTTGGTTTTTTGATGTTAAGCTGCATGAGCTCTTTGACTATTTTGCAGATTAATCCTCTTTCAGTTGCTTCATTTGCAAATATTTTCTCCCATTCTTAGGGTTGTCTTTTTGTTTTGTTTATGGCTTTCTTTGCGACACAAAAGCTTTCAAGTTTAATTAGATCCCATTTGTTAACTTTTGTTTTTATTGTCATTCAAAAAATTTTTTATTACTGATGCAGCTTTCTTTATGTTTCTTTTGCTTAAAGTCACTCAGTTTCTCAGACCTATGAATTTATAACTTTCATCAGATTTAGCCATTATTTCTTCAAATATTTTATTGTCTCCCCTTCTTCTGAGACTCCAGTTACACATATGTCAATCCACTTAATATTGTCCCATAGTTTTCTCCTCTTTCCTTTCCCCCACGGTGTCTTTTCTCCTGTGTTCCATGTTGTATGCTTTTTTTGTCCTATCCATACCCTCTACTTCTGCCCTGTCTAATCTGCTGTTAATCCCACCTGAGTTATTTTTCATCTCAGATATTGCTGTTTTTCATTTCCACAATTTGTATGTTTTCATACTTTCCACATCATCTTGATCATAGTTACAGTTTTCTCTACTTTTTGAAACATAAAAAGTCCATGTACTATAGCTGATTAGCATCCTTGACATTTTTTTGCACCCTTGATTTTTATTAAGTCTATCACGTGTGTCATTTCTGAATCTGTTTCTATTGATTGCTATGTCTTCTCATTATAAGCCATATTTTTCTGTTTCTTTGCATGACTAACAGCTTTTAAAAAGATTTTTTATTTAAAGTAGATTTTGTGAATTTTCTATTGTTGCTGGATTTTTAAAATCACTTTAAACATTATAATTCAGGGCTTCTTTCTAGGACACAGTTACTTGTTGTCAGTTTTGTTAAGGGAAACCTAGAGCAGTCTTCGGTCTAGGGTTAATTTGGCCATACTCCTGAGACAATATTCTCTGAGGACTCTATTTAATGCCCTGTGCATTAGGAGTTCTTTCTGTTCTGGCTCGTGAAAATAGCAACTCTTCTTTATACTGTATTCTCCCTGAAGTTGTTTTACTTACTCCCTTTCTTTGGCCTTTATAGTTTTCTCACATGTGCTAATCAAGAGTAAGACTTGAGGGTCACTCTCTGCCCATGTCCAGAGTTTTTTCAGTGAAGCTCTCCCTTCTCCAAAATCTGTCTCCAAAATACAATCTGCCTTGGGGTCTCTGAATCTCAAACTCTGTTTCCTCAGCTGGAGACTGCTCGGCTCTATTTGGGTCCTCGGTCCCTAAGCTGTGGTCAATAAGTGTTCCCCAGGTGTTACACTGGGTGACTTGCAGGGCTTATCTTGTTTGTTTCCCTTCTCTCAGACCTGACTATCCTATCAAACAGTTGTCCAGTTTCTGAAAACTGTTGATCTCCTATTTTGTCTGATTTTTAAAATTATTTAAGCTGTTTAATTCTTATCAGCAAGCCCTGGATCCTTTGTTATGGACAGAATTTTGACAATTATTGATTTAAAAATCTGAAAGTGAAAGTTTCGTTTGATCTTTATTTCTTTGACTACTGGTAAGGATGAATTTCCCCCAAATACATTTTGTTTATATTTCACAAATTTACTTATATTTCAGTGTTTATAGACACTACCCATTTTCAATTTTTCTATTGTGTTTTCTCTGTGCCAGAGGGTTCCACATTGAAAAATTTAGTTCCTACTGTAGTTTGGATAGATTTATGGGACAACTGGTCATGCCTAAATTACAGTGCTTTTTCTCTCTGGCAATTGGGAATCTCCTTTCAGATGAAGGACTTTTATGCCTTGAAGTTTTTTAAGAGAAGCTTTTGTTTTAGTTTGAAATATTTAAGGCTAGAAAAATGCATCAGCTATTGACTTTTCTTTCCATTACATTACTACTCAAGATCAAATGCCAGGAACAATGCCTAATCACTGAACTTGATTTCTTTTAATTAATTTTGGTTCTGAAAGTATATTGGCAACTAAGTCTAAATGAAAGGGAGATGGAAATATATCATGTAATGCATCCAACATATTAAAGAGTGATTAATGAATGCTCTGCTATTGAAGTCTTTTGGGAAGAACTGATAGATGAACTAAGGACAAATGGAAACTTCACTAAATGCAATTTCACAATTTAAGCACCAGCCTAAATCTTATCTGAAGGATGTTAGTGGATTTATTGATGTAGAAAAAGTCATTGAATTATCATTACTCAAAACTGCCCTTGATTACGCTGCATATGAAATTATCATCATTATAATGACTTCTTAATTTACTATCATATTAGGGTCAGCCACTAACTTTTTTGTTACACAATGATTTGAACTCCTGATTTTGATCACATCTATCTATAACACACAATTTAACTGTCTCTTCTGCAAAGTCCAGAAATTATATTTTCCCTTTTTAATGTCTCTTCAAAATAAAATTATCTTCTGAGATAACAATTAGGGTAATGCAATTTTCCCAGCTTGTATGCTGGCTTCATATTAACATCAAGATCAGACAACTTGCAATTTTCATCTGCACAACAGAGTACAGTTCCCCAGGGTTGCCTCATTTTCACTGATAGTTTGTTGTTGTGCAGTCACTCAGTCATGTTCAACTCTTTGCAACCCCATGGACTACAGCACGCCAGGCTTCACTGTCCACCATCTCCTGGAAGTTCCTCAAACTCATGTCCATTGATTCAGTGATGCCATCCAACCATTTTGTCCTCTGTCATCCCCTTCTCTTCCTGCCTTCTATCTGTCTCAGCGTCAGGGTCTTTTCCTATGAGTTGGCTCTTCACATCAGGTGGCCAAAGTATTGGAGCTTCAGCTTCAGCATCAGTCCTTTCAATGAATATTCAGGGTTGA
The DNA here is from genome assembly GCF_014754425.2 of Oryx dammah. Lineage (NCBI taxonomy): Eukaryota > Metazoa > Chordata > Mammalia > Artiodactyla > Bovidae > Oryx > Oryx dammah. The sequence goes on from NW_024070203.1 coordinate 59,808,870, forward strand.
TTTCGTTTAGGACTGACTGGTTTGATCTCCTTGCAGTCCAAGGGATTCTCAAGAGTCTTCTCCAACACCATAGTACAAAAGCATCAATTCTTTGGTGCTCAGCTTTTTTTATAGTCCAGCTCTCACATCCATACATGACTACTGGAAAAACCATAGCTTTGACTATATGGAATTTTGTCGGTAAAGTAATGTCTCTGCTTTTCAATACACTGTCTAGGTTTGTCATGGCTTCTCTTGCAAGGAGCAAATGTCTTTTAATTTCATGGCTGTAGTCACCATCTGCAGTGATTTTGGAGCCCAAGAAAATAGTCTGTCACTGTTTCCATTGTTTCTCCTTCTATTTGCCACGAAGTGATGGGACTGGATGCCATGATCTTAGTTTTCTGAATTTTGAGTTTAAGCCAAATTTTCATTCTCCTCTTTCACCTTCATCAAGAGGCTCTTTAGCTGCTCTTCACTTTCTGCCATAAGGGTGGTGTCATCTGCATTTCTGAGGTTATTGATATTTTCACTTTACATATTGTTTATTTTTTGTGGGTCGGGAGAGAGAAAGGTGCCAAGATATAACACACTTTTCTTATCTTTCCAGTTCAAGAGTTGGATCTGGTTGCAATATAGATGAAGATCAATGTATCAGCTCTTTTACTGATAAAGTAATTTGGAGCATGTGACTTGTATGCTTTGGCCAAGGGAGTTTGCTAATACTTCAATCTTGATAGACAGACTCCATCCACTTCCCCTTCAGTCTCTGACACAGCAGGAAAAGTTCAGATCACATTTGGCAGGAAGATAATTAAGATAAGAGGAGATAGGAAAGACCTGAGAGAAGCATGTTAGTTCTCATCCCAGAGCAACTATTTACCACCGGTTACTTAATGGCAACCCACTCCAGTATTCTTGCCTGGAGAATCCCACGGACGGAGGAGCTTGGTGGGCTACAGTCCATGGGTTGCAAAGAGTTGTACATGACTTAGCAACTTCACTTTCACTTTCACTTTCACTTAACCCCCATGGGGCTTCCCTAGTGGCTCAGTGGGGAATCTGCCTGCCAATGCAGGAGACGTGGGTTTGATCCCTGGGTCAGAAAGATCCCCTGGAGTCGGAAGTTCAGTTCAGTTCAGTCGCTCAGTTGTATCCGACTCTTTGAAATGTCATCCTATTCCAGCATTCTTGCCTAGAAAACTCCGTGGACAGAGGAGCCCACCAGGCTACTGTCCATGGGGTTGCAAAGAGCCAGACACAACTTAATGACTGAGCATATATACACTCACTTAAACTCCATAGCCTGTTCCCTTATCTGTGAAACAAGAATTATACTACCTTCTCATCTTACCTGACTGATATGAAAATTCAGTAAGAAGACACTTGATGAATGTGCATTTTAAAAAAGTAATTTATTCCTAAGTGTGTTTCTAGTGGCCAGTTGTTGCTAAATGACAAAAATCTGCTTGAAGAATAAAATGGCAATGTAAATAATATCTGCTGCCCTTTCTAGATGTCTTTTCATATCAAGTCACTGTGCTAGGGGCTTGACATGCATTCTCTCTACATTCTCTCAACAGATATTCTCTTTAAATGCTTTTTATTTTTATTTATTAAATTTTTTTTAATTGAAGGATAATTGCTGTATAATATTGTGTTGGTTTCTGCCATACATCAATGTGAATCAGCCATAATATACATATATTCCTTCCCTCTTGAACCTCTCTTCTACTCCCTGCTCTCCCATCCCACCCCTCTAGGTCATCACAGAGCACCAAGCTATATACTTCCCACTATCTATTTTACACGTGGATGCACGCACGCATGGTCAGTCACTTCACTCATGTCTGACTCTTTGGGACCCTGTGGACTGTAGCCTGCCAGGCTTCTCTGTCCATGGGATTTTCCAGTCAAAAACACTGAAGTGGGTTGCTATACCCTCCTCCAGGGGATCTTTTTGATCCAGGAATTGAACCCGTGTCTCCTGCGTCTCCTGCATTACAGGCAGATTCTTTACCGCTGAGCCACTTGGGAAGTCATTTCACACAATGTACTGTATATATTTCAATGCTGCTGCTGCTAAGTCGCTTCAGTCGTGTCCAACTCTGTGCGACCCCATAGACGGCAGCCCGCCAGGCTCCCTCGTCCCTGGGATTCTCCAGGCAAGAACACTGGAGTGGGTATTTCAATGCTACTCTCTCAATTTGTTCTACCCTCTCCTACTTCCGCTATGTCCACAAATCCACTCTCTATGTTTGCATCTCTATTCCTGCCCTGCAAATAGGTTCATTGGTAATGTTTCATATTTTCTGTATCAATTCATCATAAAAATTATAGTTGCAAGTCATTCTTATCCTCGGTTTACAATTTGACAATTTTCTCGTGAAAGAAATGTTAAGTTTTTGCTTTAACTTCTTGCAAAACTTTGCAAGAATTTGTTGCTTTTGTTTCTTGGAAAAGGAAATCTTAACAACCCTAGACCTCCGCAAGAGAAAAGGGGAGCAGAATCTTGCTCTGTCTTCTCATCACTTAAGTTTCCACTGAAGACAAAAGTGCCTGTAATGAGTATATGAAGTGGGCTTTGGGAGCGAGATGACTGGAGGAGAGAAGTCATGTCCTGTGAGAGCGTATGTTCAGTGAAAGCAGAGAAGTCTCTCCCCTCCCATCTGTCCTTCTTCGCTGTTCTGTTTGCTCTCTCTGCCTCTCCTCCACCTGGTTTGCTGGTCCTGGCTCTAACCCACTGGAAGCAGAAGGAGTCCTGAGCCTTGGCCATATCTAGCTTCTGGCTGCTCTCACCGTGTATCTTCTCTGTTTCTCTGTTCACTTCTCTCCTCTCTCCCCAGAATTGAGCCCCAAGTTACATTACCCAGAAGGGCAGGACAACCTCTTCCTTCTCCATTGTGCTTGGGAGAATTAAATATAGTAGATGTATTCCATTCTGGCTTTGTCTCATTAAGAGGTCTCTATGGATTAATTCCCGAGAGATCGAATGTCGTTACTTTACTGTGGCAAAGTGAAATTAGTGCAAAGTAACAAGGAGCCAGATTAATGCGACCCCAGGAAATAATCCATAAAAAACTTATGAGGCCTTTAGTAGACTGTAAATTGGATTTCAGACAGGGTCAAGGGAGGGGGAAGAATCATGTTAAAAACAACCAGTTTGCAATGAATAGAGCTAATATTTTAGCACTTCCAAACAGAAGAAAACACCAGAGTAAATAACTCTGAGAACCCAATGGCAGTATTTTCTAACATGTGTAAATAATTGAAATTGTGATTATAATCCTAACTGAATTTTTCTTGCTTTATGGCTGCTGGGAAGTGTATTGTTCATTCAGCAGCACAGAACTGTAAATCAAAAGAACAAAGGAGAAGGAGAAGGAGAAGGCAAAAGAAAGAAATGAAAAAGAAAAATATCTTGTCTGGGTGATCAGCTGTCTGGTTTAGTCTGTAGGCAGGAGAATATGTGGTCTTCAGCCTTTTGCAACAAAGTAGTCAGACTTTGCAAAGATATATCCCTTCACAGGTCATAGCAGTTGTAGCAGAGCCTGAACAGCAAATAAACAACTGATTAGTTATTTCTACAGTGTTTTTCTGGGATAAAGAAACTGACTTTGAAAGAGGGAGAAAATGGTTTGGAGCCTGATAGGATACTGATTTTTCTTTTCTTCTCTTTTTAGCAGTAACAAGAATGGAGAAGTGACAGGCACTTGGTAGTTTTACCCAGAAATCCTATGTCATCAGGTGTTCAAGAAAAGATACCATGGATATTTTATAGAAATAGTAAAAATAATTCTAAAATGTATTTAGAACTGAAAAAGACCCCAAGCTGCCAAAGTAATTTTTAGCAAGAAGAACAAAGCTGAAATCACCACACTTCTGAATTTCAAACTATATTACAAAGCAATAGTAAGCAAAATAATATGGTACTGGCATAGAAACAGGCATATAGACCAATGAAACAGAATAGAGAGCCCTGAAATAAACCACATGTATATCATCAATCAATCTTCAACAAAAGCAGCAAGAATGTACAATGAGAAAAGAATATTATCTTTAATATATGGTGTTGAGAAAATGGAATATCTACATGCAAAAGAGTGAAACTGGATTCTTTACAACATAAACAAAAATCAACTCGAAATGAATTAAAAACTTGAACTTAAGACCTGAAACTGTAAAACTCTGGGAAAATGCTGTTTGACATTGGTCTTGGCAATAATTTTTCAGATATGACACCAAAAACACAGGCAACAAAAGCAAAAATAAAATAAGATCACATTAAATTGGAATGTTTCTGTACCACAGTGGAAACAACCCACAAAATGAAAAACCAACTTATGCAATGGAAAAAAAAAATGTTTGTAAACCATAATCTGATAAGGGGTTAATATCTAAAATATATGAGGAATACAACTCAATAGCAAAAAAAAAAAAAAAACAATTGAAAACAAGCAAAGGACCTTCTTCAAAGAAGACACACAAACGCATGAAAAGGTGCTCAACGTTACTAATTATGAAGGAAATTAAAATCAAAACCACAATGAGGTATCACCTCATACCTGGTTAGGATGGCTACTGACAGGATGCTGACAGGATGTGGAGGAAAGGGAACCCTTGTAATGCTAATGGTAATGTTGATTAGTACAGCTATTATGGAAAGCAGTATGAAGGTTTCTCACAAAATTAAAAAAAGATCTACCACATGATCTAGTAATCCCATTTCTGGATATTTATCCAAAAAGAATTGAAATCAGGATCTTGAAGAGATATCTGCACTTCCATGTTCACTGCAGCATTACTTAAAATAGCCAAGATATGGAAACAGCTGAAATGTCCACTGATGGACGATTATATAAAGAAAACGTGATATATACATGCCGTGCAATATCGATCAGTCTTTTAAAGAAGGAAATTTTGCCGTTTGCAACAATATGGATGAACCTGAGTAGCACTGGTAAGTGAAATAAGCCAGACACACAAAAACACATTCTATGATTTCACTAATGTATAGAATCTAAAATAGCCAAATTCATAGAAATGGAAGGTAGAATGAGGTTTCTGGGGTCTACAGGGAGGAGGAAATGACCATTAAAGGATACAGTTTCAGTTATGTAGGATAAATAAGTTCTGGAGACCTACTTTATAGCATGAGCCTATAGCCAACAATACTGTATACTTAAAACTGCTAAGAGAGAATATCTCATGGTAATTATTCTTCCAACAAAAGTGGGGAACGATGATGGTGATGGTTTCTTCAGTTCAGTTCAGTTCAGTCACTCAGTCGCGTCCGACTCTTTGTGACCCCATGGACTGCAGAACGTCAGGCTTCCCTGTCCATCACCAACTCCCGGAGCTTACTCAAGCTCATGTCTGTTGAGTAGGTGATGCCATCCAACCATCTCATCCTCTGTTGTCCGCTTCCTGCCTTCAATCTTTCCCAGCATCACGGTCTTTTCAGTTCTTCACATCAGGTGGCCGAAGTATTGGAGCTTCAGCTTCAGCATCAGTCCTTCCAATGAATATTCAAAACTAATTTCTTTTAGGATGGATTGGTTGGATCTCCTTGCAGTCCAAGGGACTCTCAAGAGTCTTCTCCAACACCACAGTTCAAAAGCATCAATTCTTGGGCGCTCAGCTTTCTTTATAGTCTAACTCTCACATCCATACATGACTACTGGAAAGACCATAGCTTTGACTAGGTTTCTTAGATATGTGCTTAACCCCACACTCATCAAGTTGTGTACCCCCAATATGTACAGCTCTTTATATGTTAATCACACATAAATAAAGTAGATAAAAAAAGGATGCCACGGTAAGCCTTGTTGTGTCCTGTGCCCTGAGACCTTTGAGTCTGTTCAGCTTAATGCATCTCTGCATTTCCCCAGAGCCTGACTCTTACTGCCTTTGGGGTCACCCCACATGCACAAATGAACTGGCTCAGGGTCAGGCAATCTCAGGCATCCTGGTGGGGATGAAAGGATGTGGCAGGAAGAAAGTTGGGTGGCTGGTTTGGCCACCAGGAAACCAGGCCTATCTCAGGGAAGCACTTTAATGAACTGAAAGTTCACAGGGCACCCAGGCACCAAGGCCAAGGATGCCCTGTAGGCTCCCTTGATCCTGGATGAACTGCAGACTGGAGCTGTCAGTGATACCTGGCAATCCAACAAGTGTCTGGGCAGGAAATAAGAGGCAGGTTTCTAGTGTGTAAAGGGATGGAAAAGTTCATGCCCATCTGCTCCACCTTACCTGCCTATCTTTTCAGGTTAAATGAGAATTTATACCTTCCCTTAATATTTTCTTAATGCAATTTTAATATAATCCTAATTTTTGATGGAATTTAAAAAAGCCTCTGAAAGTATCTAGAACAATAAACAGGTAAGAATAAGGCAATTTTAATAAATAAGAGTAATGAGGGATAGTTATTCTGAAAGTTAACAACACATATTATGAAAGTATAATAAATAAAGGTCTTCCCTGGTGGCTCAGTGGTAAAGAACCAACCTGCCAAGCAAGAGATTGGGATTGATCCCTGGGTCTTGACGATCCCCTGGAGAAGGAAGTGGCAACTGACTCCAGTATTCTTGCCTGGGAAATCCCATGGACAGAGGAGCCTGGTGGGCTACAGTCCATGGGGTTGCAAAGAGTCAGACAATCGTAGCGATTAAACAACAATAACAAAGGCAGAAAAATATGTTACAATGGAATGTTCAAATCCAAATTATAGAATATTTGAAGGCTTAACACGTGGTAAATCAGGTAACCCTAATTATAGGGAGGGGAGTCATTTAATTAATATATTGTTGGGGGAAATTGCTTTGTTATTTAAAAATAAGTTAATATTCTCAGCTGTTATACAGAGCAATGTTCCCAGAAAGCATATGAGTGTGTGTACATATATATGTTATGGAATGACTTGTGTCCTCCCAAAAGACATACTGTGTTTACAGCAGCCCCTGGAAGCCAACACTATATATATAATTATGATTTTTAATGGTTGATTTGAACATTGAAATGCTAAAACTGGCTAATATAATTTCATGAGGAAGCTTGAGTGGTACTTTGCTTTAACAGGTTTTAAAACATTTTTTAAAGCAGTGATGATTAAAGCAAAAAGACCAATAGATGATTTAAACAGAATGGGAATTCATTGTGTAAAGAATATGGGAGGAGAGTAAGGATGAGGGCAAGCAACTCAGTTCTTTTCCATGTGAACCAACCCAGTCCAAGTTTCTTCAGAACACGGTGCCTGGGTTCTGTGAGCTTCCTGAGGGAACAAGGAGGAAGTGTGTGATTTTTAAAAATTAGTCTCAAAAGTCATACAGTGCCTTTTCTGACACACTCTGGTGGTCAAAATAGTCACAAAGACCTGTTCAGACTCAAAGAGATGGAACATAGATTCATCTTTTTTATTTTTAAATTTATTTCATTGAAGTATAGTTGGCTTACAATGTTGTGTTAATTTCTGTTGTCCAGCAAAGTGACTCAGTTATACACATCTATTCTTTTCCATTATGGTTTATCACAGAATATTGAATATAGTTCCTGGTGCTATATCGTTATACCTCATTGTTTATTCATTCTATATAGAATAGTTTGCATTTGCTAATCTCAAATTCCTAATCTGTCCCTCTCCATCACCCACCTTGGCAACCACAAGTCTGCTCTCTGTGTCTATGACAGACTTGACTTCTTGATGGGAGAATGGCAAAGTTCTAGGAACATGCGTGCAATGGAAAGTACTGCCGCTACTGTCATAGGAAAACAGTCGGCCACAAACTGGGACTTGGGAAATCTTTGCCCTTTCCCTATATAAACTGCATTGGCTATAATTGGCTTTGCTCTTTGGGCTTCTTGGATTGGTTCTCACATTTGGGCCTCTCTGAACTCTCACTTTTTGCCTTTTCACACTGCTTATGGGATTCTCAAGGCAAGAATGCTGAGGTGGTTTGCCATTCCCATCTCCAGTGGATCACATTTAGTCAGAACTCTCCACCATGACCAGTCAACTTGGGTGACCCTACACAGCATGGCTTATAGTTTCATTGAATTAGACAAGGCTGCGATCCATGTGAACTCTCACTTTATCTTTATATTTGCTTCCTTATCATTTTCTTGGGGCAAAATTCCTGGACCCTGGTGATCACTTTATTTTGTGAGGCATTTTGGGGAAAAAACTGAAATTGATTTCCGACGGGGTTAAAGTGGTTGTAGAATTAGATCCAAATATAGCAATATGAAAACTCACATTTAGGACACATAAAAAACTGTTTTTGATAGTTTCAGATGATATAAATATAAGGAATTGTCAAAGGTATTGTGTGCATGCACACAGCCACATAAACAACCTTCTGGGTATTTCTCGGCATGGAACGGCTGCCAGAATCTTGATTTTCTCTCCACGCTGTTTTGGGGGTTCAAGGCAAACTCTATGTCACAAAACCTAATTCATAGCCATGCTAAATCAGTCAACTAGAAATACTGTATTGATGGCTCTATGACTTTAGCCTTGAAAAATTCCTTTTGTTCCTTCCACCCCTCCAATCCTAACATCCTGTCAACTATAGCCTCTCTGGGGTCCTCAGATAGTGTAGAAGGATAAAAGATAAGCCTATCTCATAGAGTCTGAAGAAGCAGAAAAACTCAACCTGTATCATGAGAATCAGCTAGACCACATAGCGTTTCAAGTTAAGTTCAAAGAAGCAAACTTGGAGAAAAGTAAGAATTTTCATTGTTCCTATATCACTATAGCAACCATATCCTATAACAAGTAGCTGCTGTTATCAGAAAGGAACTTGCAAAATAACTTTCACTTCTTTTTTCTTCTTTTTTTTTTTTTTTTACTTTATTTTACTTTACAATACTGTATTGGTTTTGCCATACATCAACATGAATCCGCCATGGGTGTACACGTGTTCCCAATCCTGAACCCCCCTCCCACCTCCCTCCCCATACCATCTCTCTGGGTCATCCCCGTGCACCAGCCCCAAGCATCCTGTATCCTGCATCGAACCCAGACTGGCGATTCATTTCTTATATATTATACATGTTTCAGTGAAGTTCTGATAATCCCACACAAGTGATTTCATGGCCCATAATATGCATGGGTAATTAGCACTTGATAACAGTTATTTGGATGAAGGAAAGCAAATTTTTGATACCAGAGATATTATGCAGTCCTTTCCATGCCTTAATACCAATAAATATAGTCAACTCAGCCAATGTGCAGAAGACTCAGAGTTTCAGTTCTATTTATTTTATGCTTCAATCAAAAAGAAATGAAAATAGAAGTACTACAACATTGTAGATAATGGAAGAACCATTATACAAAGGGGAAAGGTGTGTGTGGCTAGTGGATGCTAGCATGGTCTCAGGACTCACACGGTATCGGCACTTGTAGAGGATCAACATCCATTCGCTGAATAATGAAATGAAGGAAGGAATTGGGATCATGTTAAATAATGACCTAGAACCAACTGTGTAGAATAATGGATGCTCTGGCCCTGAGACATTGCTATGTGAAGCATTAAGGTATTCATTATGATGGCATTCTGGTCTTCACTTGGTACTTTGAGGGAAGGTTCAGTTTGAAATCCTTCCCTTGAGTTCACTATTCTGGATAGATCAATGAGTTCTAAAACAACTGCCAATTCTATTTGTGGTTTAACTTCGAAATTCTCCTTTTCGGTTTAGAATCTGCCAGACATTTTGGAGTTTGTTCTTTTTTTTTTTTTATCTGATGCCTCCACGGCCAATTTCAGGTAGTTTAGCAAGCATATTTTGGAATTGAGTGAAGGAAGTTGTTAAGATTATATTTCAACTTGTTTCTAAACAGAGGGTGGGGCAATGCAATCGCAGTCACAATAAAAATGATGAAGAAAGTCCTTACCCAGGGCTTTCCCAAGGCACTTGGGACAGTTTGAAGACAATAATTAGTGCTTGTTAAAGTCCTATGGGGTAGGAAGGGGGCAAGGATTATTAACTTGTTTTATATGGGAAATGAAGCAAGAGAGCTTGAATAAACTCCCTCATATCAAGCAGTAATTATGTAAAAGAATAAAGTGTCAAGCACCAAACTCCTTTTTCTCAAGCCCTTGCTCACCACAGCACAAGTAAGATTGCTCTTGAATTGTGATCTCGAGTGAATTTCAGCAAGTCTCACACTTATCTCTTTTACCTCCATACCTTGTGCCTCAGATCAGGTGTTCTGAGCTCCTTTTCCACTGTGTGAACCCCAGCCCTAGACTTCCTTTCCTCTCAACAGAAGAAATTAGTTTCTATTACTCAGAGATCCTTGAAGCCCAAATCGGTGAACTCTCAATCTCCTTTCTCTCTGACATAAAATTTACTTTTTATGTTCATCCATTTTCTGCTCACTCCTCTTCCTTGTTTCAGAGTCTCATCACCTTTCAGAGTCAAGTCCATCCATCCTTCTCTGGATTCCATGAGTTACAGTCTTCTGGCGGGGCACTGGACAGCAGGCGATTTTCTGCTACTTGCCAGCCCCGCTCCCACCCCTTGCCTCATGTCTTAATCTCTCCTCCTCCCTTAGCTCTTTCCGGTCAAGCCAACGTCAGGCTCAAAACTCTCCTTCCCTGAAAATACTTTTCCTTGAGCCTGCTTTTCTTTCATGTGACTTCCCCATCTCTCTCTCTCCCTGTGATTGCTAAAATTCTGAAAAGAGCAGCCTGTTCTTATAGATTCTTTGCATTGATCATTTGGACTGCTCTTGTTTTCATGGGAGATAGCGGGAGCTTTGAAATCAGACTGCCAGGGTTCAGTCCCAGTGAAAGACTGTTATCACTACTCTGCTGTTGACTGGGGAAAAGTGATCATTCCTTTAATACTGCCTTTTCAAGCACCAATTTATACAGTTTCACAGTTTATAGGAGTTTGACTTGGAGAGATACTTCATTTGCTTTTATTTTCAAATTTGAGCTCCTGTCTGATAAGAAAACTTGTCTTTCCTATAAAATTGAGCTTGTATTAATGTACTGTTAAGGAGAATGACTTACAGTTTTTAAATTTAGATTTTAATTGGGGATGAGGAAAAGAACAACCATCATGCAAAGTGAAAAATGTATCTATGCATAAAGGTTGGTTACCATTCATAGCTCTTCAGCCTTTTCTATTAAAAATCTCGTATAAACAGAATGAGATGGTCACTCTATCTGCCGGGAAGCAATTTTTCTGATGTTAAGGTAAGAATAAGGCAGTTGTACTTCACCAGTTACCTGCAGTTCTTCTACTCATTTCTTTCATATATGTGGCTTAACATCACTGACTTGACAGATGGAAGAGGTCTAATGTATCAGGGAAATGGTTGTACAGTAAGAAACGTGCTCTGAGTAAGGGGATAGACAAGAAAAAGCAAAGGGCTAAGAATAATTACTGGTATTAGTTCTTTGGGCAAATAAAGCACTGTGATGCTAAAAATGAAAGCACTTGTAACAAAAGATTGTCCATCTGAAGATACCAAAAAAAAAAAAAAGGAAGAGGACTTTCTCTTCTCACTGTCTCTAGCTGGTGGCCAATAGACAGACATCCATCTCATTCATTCAATAAACATTTATAGAACCCTTTCTAAACTAGACACTTGGAAGACAGACATAAACAACACAGCTCTTGTGCTGAAGGAGTGCATGATATAGGGCATGAGACAGATAGCTTATGGGACTTCCCTGGCGGTCCAGGGGTTAAGACTCCATGCTTCCACAGCAGGGTCATGGGTTCAATCCCTGGTTGGCAAACTCATATCCTGCATGCCACAAGGCAAAGAAATAAATAAAAATTGATTTTAAAAAATCTATGATGAACCAAAAATCAAAATTAAAAAAAAAAAAGTTTGTGGTGACACACACAGTGACCCAGGTTTCCCTGAAGGTGTGATGGACTGATAGCGACACAAGAAGCAGGGCAAACACCCTGGTGGAGGTGCAGACAGGGCCGTACTTGGGAGGAGTCAGCCTCGGGGAGGAGTGGGAGTGGAGAGGCATTTGGGCAAAGATAGAATGGGGAAATCTGGGGAGTCAGCAGAGGGGAGGGTACAAGATAGGGATCAAAATTTAAATGATGTTGAAATAACACCAGTGGCAATAAAAATGGGGGTAAAAAATACAAATAAAGAATTAAGCTTTGCAAATAAAAGATTCTGGCTTGCAATGGGAAATGTAAACCATGACTTAAAACCCCCTGGGAAGAGGACTGTAAACCAGACTGTGTGTGGGTCTGAGTGACCTTGACCAAGCACAGTAATTCTAAGAGCCTCAAACTCTTTAAATGGTCTCTCAGGCTCCAGATTTCCGTCCCAATTTCAACTGTGCCATGTTCTTGTGTTTCATGGGAAACCGTTTCTACCTATGTTTATTTCATCTCTGTTTCTCGTGCCCTGCTGCAGTACAGGGAAGACCAGATACGCCCAGTGACGCGTGAGTTTGGTTTGGTCTCTAGACATTCCTTCCAATCACAAGGAGAGAAGTGAAATGCTCTAGGCCGTGTTTGCCTTGTAGGAAGAAGCGCAGAGTGGCTCTATTTCCACCAGGCTCCTGGAATTTTTCCTGAAGAAGTTATGACTCGTGGAAGTGACACCTGATGCTTTCATGATCTCAAGTGGCTCACCTTTGTTAAAGAACTTTCACAATTCATTGCCAGTTTCAACTGGCAGTTTTACAAAGAAATAGGCAGTGTTTATAAGGAAACAAACATTTTTAAAAATCAGTTTTATAGGATGTGGAGCAACTTTTCATAACGTTCTTGGCGAACATTTTTAAACATGGCACGAAAAATGAAAAAAAAGTGCAGCTTCTGAGGGGGTTATTTCTTTCCTTTTTTTTTTTTTTTTTAATGTTGTGTATTTGTTCTGTTGAAAGAAAGACTTAAGAACAAAGGGAGAGAAGTTATATTTCCTTAGCCCTTGTTATGTTCCACTTGTTTTCACATATGTTATTTCACATATGCAACACATCCAGTTAGGCAGCAAGTATTATTACTCCCATTTTCTAGAGGAGGAACCACCTAACCAAAAAGATCAAATAATCTGCAGAAGAGCAGAGAATCAGTGAAAGAGATGGGATTGTAGGTCTCACCCACCTGAGTCTAAAGCTTCAGCTTTCCACACTACACCAAGTTACAGCAGTTGAGGGCTCCTTATGCTCATAAGACCCTATCCTTCCTCCCTTGTCATGACAAGTGTTATTCTTTTCATTGAAGTCAAATATACACACAGAAAAGTGCTTGTACCTTACAGGTATAGTTTAATGGATTTTTTCACAGACTGACACATTTCCAAACAAGTTAGCTCCCAGAGCAAGACACAAAGGATCAACAGCATCCCCAAAGTCCCCTCACATTCCAGCCCAGTTGGGAACTCCCACATCCAGGGTAATCACTATATCCTGACTTCTACCATAGAGAGATTTCCCCTCTCTCTGCTTTATACACTGGGATGCCTACAGTGTTCTGATTCTGGCTTTTTTCACTCAGCATTATGTTCCTGAGATTCACTCACAATATTGCAAATCATTGATGACTGTTCTCACTGCTGCATAATATTGCATTGGGCAATTACACTGCAATTACCCATTCTTCTGTTGCTGGGAAATTGAGTACTTTCCTGTTTGGTGTTTGTAGTACACAGAATAATGGTTCCCTCAAAGACGCCCACATCTTAATCCCTGAGAATGTGTTACTTTAGGGAGCAAAAGGGACTTTGCTCATGTGATTAAAGATCTTGAAAGGGGCAAAGTTTCCTGGATTATCCAGGTAGGCTTAGTGTAAGCACAAAGGTCCTCATAAGAGGGAACCAGGGATTCTCTGATGATCCTGTGGTTAAGAATCCACCTGCCAATGCAAGAGACATGGGTTGGATCCCTGGTTCCCGGGAGGATCTCACACATGCCAGGGGGCAAATAAGCCCATGTTCTACATCTACTGAAGCCCAAGCACCTAGAGACTGTGCTCCGCAAGAAGAGAAGCCACCGCAATGAGAATTTGGTGAACAGCAACAAAGGCCCAGCTGCAGCCAAAGAAAAATAATTAACTAATTAAAAAAAAAAAGGCAGGGGAAGCAAAATCAGAGAGAAGATGTGATGATCGAAGCAAAGTCTGGAATGCAATGTATTTTTAAAAAACTGCTGGAGCCCAGGCCATTGCCTGCTGACTTCCAGTCTTGTGTCCCACCCTGCCCGCACGGGGGCTTACCTGGTGGCTCAGACGTCTCCAGCAGTGCTGGAGATGCGGGTTCGATCCCTGGGTCAGGAAGATCCCCTGGAGAAGGAAATGGCAAGCCACTCCTGTAGTCTTGCCTGGAAAATTCCATGGATGGAGGAGCCTGGTGGGCTACAGTCCATGGGGTCGCAAAGAGTCGGACACGACAGATTGACTTCACTTTCTGCCCGCAGGGACCCAGGGGCACAGGTGAAAGGTCACTCAAAGCCGCGCCCTGCGACCCTACGCTGCTTGCGGCGCATCCCGGCAGTCACCGTGGTGACCGGGCCGCAGGAGCGCTGCGCGTGGAGTTTCACATTTTCAGCGCCGGCCCAGCAGCCCGCAGCGGTCATGGTCAGGCTAGGCCTGGAATGCGTTTTGAATGTGCAGTCTAAGAATGGCAGTCGGCTGCGAGAAGCTGGAAAAGGCAAGTCAACAGACTCACCCTTAGCTCCTCCAGAGCTTGATTTTCTCCAGTTAACCCGTCTTTAGACTGCTGCCCTGCAGGACAGGGCACGTTGGTACAACTGGTACGTTGGTAATGTTTTAATCCGTGTGGCTCGTGGTCGTTTGTTCCAGCAGCAATAGGAAATGGATCCAGAGCCATTATGGGTAGAGTCACCATGAACATTTAGTACATGTAGTTTGGTGAACATACAAAGACATTATTATTGAGGATATACATCCCGGGGAAGTATATATTGTGGAGTCACAGGACATGCATGTTTCAGCTTGAGTAGACAATGTCCAGCATGTTTCCAAAGTGATTATACCGATATATACTCACCACTACAAGAGAGGGAAGTTCTGGTTAGTTCAGGTCTTTGCCAACACTTGAGGAGTTTGCTTTTTTTCATTTTAGAAATTTGGGGAGTGTGCAGTGGTATCTGTTTGTGGTTTTAATTAGCAGTTCCCTGATGACTGATGAGGTTCAGTGTCCTTTTCAGTATTTCTTGGCCATCTGAATTTTTCTGTGAAGCGTTTTCTCAAGTCTTCTGCCCATTTTTTTTTTTCTCCCTACTGTCTGATTGTTTTGGCTGCAGAATTACACTCAGCTCTGCTTTCCTGAAACTGTACTTAATGCTTCAAAATGAACTTTCCCTGTTCTTTCCTATTTATCTAGCTCTCATTTCTTTAGTTGCCCCAGGAGACATGCATCATGAGCTGATTCAGACCCAGTCATGATTCACTGTTCAAAGTTTGTGAATATCTCTCTTAGAGCTTTGCCATTTTGAAAGAGGAGTTTGGGTCTAATTTCTTGACTGTGCCAGTGTTTATGCAGCCTCTTAACCTAGGCTTGCATGGTTAAGGCCGAGCAACTCAGCCTTTAGACCACTTGAGGCTTTCTATCAAATAGCAGCGTCTGCCACACAGTCTGTCTTCTCTGTAGCCAATTTTGACTGTTGGCAAGAAGTTAGAGAAAGCTCAGGGTTTTATGGAATTCAGGCTTGGTGGGCAACACTAGTTTAATTGTTGTCCTTCAGTTTACTTCTAAGGAAGGACGTACTATTGCTTGTGCTGTCTTTAAAGAAGGAAACTTTAAAACATTCCATATTTGTTATTTAATATACACATTGCTCTTCATAGCTGCATGCTTTTAAATTAATTTTAAATTAACAAAGAACATTAACTTCTTTTTGTGTATAGTTCTATGATTTTTAACACATATAGATTCATGTAAGCATGGCCACATTTAGGATAGGGTGGAGATTGCTTACCCTAGACAACTTGCTTGAGCTGTGCCTTAAATGACATCCTTCCTCTCTCCTGTAACCTGGCAACCATTGATTTGTTTTCCATCTCTATAGTTTCTGTCCTTTTGAAAATGTCATAAAATGGAGTTTTACAGTATGTAGTCTTTTAAAACTGGTTTCTTTCATGTAGCATACTCCCTTTGCAATTCTCCAAGTTATGGCATGATTCTTTTAATTGATCCTTTTATTATTTCTTTTTATTTTACTATTCAATTGTAAGGATGTACCAACAACTTATATCTATTTAACTCTTGATGCACATTCTTGTTCTTTCCAGTTTTTGGTAGTTTTACTGCTGTCAGCTTTTCTGTACAGGTTGTCGTGTGAATATAGTTCTCATTTCTTTAGGGTAAATGCCCAGGATGAGTGTATTAACTTTATAAGAAACTGTCAAAATGTACAGTTTGCATTCCTGCCAGTAATGTTTGAGTGTTCTAGTTATTCTACGTGTTAGCCAGCACTTGCTATTGTCAGTATTTTTTATTTTTGCCATTCTAATAAGTGAGTGATGGTATTTCATCATGGTTTTAATTTGAATTTTCCTAATAGCCAATGATGTTGAACATCTTTTCGTATGATCATTTGCCATTTCTGTATCTTCTGTACATTTTGGTGAAGTGCTGTTCATTTTGCCCATTTTTAACAAATGAAGTGTCTGTTTTCTTACTAAGTTTTGAGAGTTCTTTTTGTATTCGGGATAGAAATCCTTTGTCAGAAATATGACTTATAAATATTTTCCTGCATTTGGTTTAATCCTCTTTAAAAGTGTCTTTCACAAAGAAAATATTTTAATTTTGATGAAAACAAATTGATCATTTAAAAAATGAATAGTGCTTTTGGTGTCATACTTCAGGGCTCTTTGCCTATCTCCAGACCATAAAGATTTTCTCTTGCAAGTTTTATAGATTTACATTTTATTTAGCTCTATAACCCATTTGAGTTAATTTTTGGATCACATGTGAATAAACTTTCATCTTTACATTTTTTGCTCATGGATGCTTAATTGTTCCAAGATCTTTTATTGAAAACAGTTTTCCGTAAATGTTTTTGCACCTTTGTTCAAACAAGCATGTTTTTGAATCTATTTCTGAGTTCTCCATTTTTTCCCCATTGATAAAACCCTTTAATCATTTCCCCAGTATTATACTCTCTTGCTTATTGTGGCTTTATAGTAAATTGTAAAAACATTCCTCTTTCTTTATTCTTCATTTTCAAAATTGTTTTAGTTATTCTAACTCTATTGCCTTACTATATGAATTTTTAAAGTCAACTTGTTTATATGTAAGAAAAAAAATCCTGCTGAGATTTTTATTAGAATTGACTTAAATCTGTTGTTTAATCTGAAGGGAACTGACATCTTTATTGAGTCTTCCAATTCATGAATAACGGTATGACACTATTTATTTATTTTGGTCTTCTCTGATTTATCTTACCAGCATGTTGTATTATAGTTTCAATAGTATAGTATAAAGATACTTTATGTGTTTTATAAGTTTATTTCTAAGTATTTAATTCTTTTGGAGTTGTTATTAATGGCATTTAATTTTTTTGTTTTCCAACTTTACATTGCTAGTATACAGAAATAGAATCACTTTTTGAGCATTGATCTTGCAGCCTGTGACCTTGATAAAGTCAGTTAGTAAATTCAGTCACTCAGTTCAGTTCAGTTCATTTCAGTCGCTCAGTCGTGTCTGACTCTTTGCAGCCCCATGAATTGCAGCACACCATGGACTACAGCACTCACTCCAGGTTTCCTGTCCATCACCAACTATTAGAGCTTGCTCAGACTCATGTCCATTGTGTTGATGATGCCATCAAACCATCTCATCCTCTGTCATCCCCTTCTCCTCCTGCCTTCAATCTTTCCCAGCATTAGGGTCTTCTCCAGTGAGTCAGTTCTTCACATCAGGTGGCCAAAGTATTGGAATTTCAACTTCAGCATCAGTCCTTCAATGAATATTCAGGACTGATTTCCTTTAGGATTGACTGGTTGGATCTCCTTGCAGTCCAAGGAACTCTTGAGTCTTCTCCAACACCACAATTCAAAAGCATCAATTCTTCGGCACTCAGCTTTCTTTATGGTCCAACTCTCATATCCAAATATGTCTACTGGAAAAACCATAGCTTTGGCTATACAGACCATTATCAGCAAAGTGATGTCTTTGCTTTTTAATATGCTGTCTAGGTTTGTCGTAGATTTTCTTCCAAGGAGCAAATGTCTTTTAATTTCATGGCTACAGTCACCATCTGCAGAGATTTTGGAGCCCAAGAAAGTAAAGTCTGACGCTGTTTCCATTGTTTCCCCAATTTGTTAATTTTAGGAGTTTCTGTTGATTTCTTGAGATTTTCTATTTGGGCAATTATATATTTTATCTGTCTAGGAACAGTTTTATTTCTTCCTTTCCAGTCTGTGTGCCCTTTATTTCTTTTCCTTGCTTTTCTGCACTGGCTGGGACTTCCAGGATGGTGCTGAATAGGAATGATAAGAGTGCATATCCTTCTCTTGTTTTTGTTCCTGATCTAAGAAAAGTATTCAGTCTTTCATCATTAAGTGTAATGTTAGCTGTCAGTTTCTTATGCATCCTGTTATCAGGTTAAGGAAGTTCCCTCTGTTGCTAGTTTGTTGAGAGATTTTATCATTAAGGGTTGTTATATTTTGTCAAATGATTTTTCTGCACAGTTTATATAATTGTCTCATCTTCCTCTTTAGATAGTTAATATAGTAGATTGAATTGATTTTCAAATATAGGACCAATCTTGCATTGCCATGATAAACTACACTTGGTCATGGTCTGTTATTCTTTTTATATATCACTGGATTCAGCTTACCAACATTTTGTTTAGGATTTTTACATCTCTTTCCATGAGGGATATTGGTCTTTAGTCTTTTGTGCTGATTTTATTTGTTTTTAGTATCAGAGTAATGCCAGCCTTATAAAATGTATTGGGGAATGTTTCCTTAATTTTCTGAAGCCGTTTGTATTGAGTTGGAGTTTGGTGGAATTGACAAGTGAAAGCATTGAGGCCTGTATTTTTCTCTTTTGAAGGTTTCAAATTACAGATTCAATTTTGTTTAAAGTTATAGAACTATTTTGGAGAAGGCAATGGCAACCTACTCCATTATTCTTGCCTGGAGAATCCCATGGACAGAGGAGCCTGGCAGGCTACTGTCCATGGGGTCTCAAGAGTCAGATACAACTTAGTGACTAAACCACCACCACCATAGAACTACTTAGCTTATTTGTTTTATCTTGGATGAGCTTTCATTTTTTTGGAATCTTGAAGAATTCTATATAAGTTGACATTTATATACATAGAATTGTTCATAATCTGTCTCATTTTCTTTTTAGTAGCCATGGGCCCCACAGTAATACCTCCTATTTTATTCCTGATATTGGTCATCTGTGACTTTCCTCTCTTTTTCTCAGTCTTGGTAGAAGGTTATTAATCTTATTGACCATTTCAAGTGACCAACTCTTGGTTTCATTTATTTTCTCTATTGATTTTCTGTTTTCAATTTTATTGATATAATTTTATTGTTGTTAATTCCCTTGTTCTTCTTTGCTTTCCTTGTATTAAGTTGGAAGTTTAGATTATTTATTTATAATATTTATTCTTTCCTAACATAAGAATTTAATTGTATATGTTTCTCTCTAAGCACTGCTCTAGGTACATTACACAAATTTTGTTATTGTTATATTTTCATTTTATTTGATTCAAATATTTATAATAATTTCTAATTTTCCCTTAGACTCCATGGCTTTTTTGGAAATTTAATCCATGGCTTTTTTGGAAATTTAATTTTAATTTCCCAGTGTGGAAAGACTTTCTTGTCATATTTCTGTAATTAATCTCTTTTTTTTCTTTTTTATATATTGGAATGGAACTTTACTTGTATTTGCAGAGAATTTTGCAAATTTAGTTTGGAATTATGCAAAACTCAAAGTTCACTCTAATTATTAAAAAAAGTTTCTAGCTTAATTCAATTAAAATCTGAGGACACACTGTGTGATTCCAATTCATTTAAATTTATTAAAGTTTGTTTTATGACTCAAAGTATTTTCCATCTTGGTGAAGTTGCGTGTGAACTTGAAAAGGACTATCTGTTTTTGAAGACATTTTTGGATATGTTCTGTTCTGTTCAGTTCAGTTCAGTTGCTCAGTTGTGTCTGACTCTTTGCAACCCCATGAATCGCAGCACGCCAGGCCTCCCTGTCCATCACCAACCCCCGGAGTTCACTCAGACTCACGTCCATCGAGTCAGTGATACCATTCAGCCATCTCATCCTCTGTCGTCTGCTTCTCCTCCTGCCCCCAATCCCTCCCAGCATCAGAGTCTTTTCCAATGAGTCAACTCTTCACATGAGGTGGCCAAAGTACTGGAGTTTCAGCCTCAGCATCATTCCTTCCAAAGAACTCCCAGGGCTGATCTCCTTTAGAATGGACTGGTTGGATCTCCTTGCAGTCCAAGGGACTCTCAAGAGTCTTCTCCAACACCACAGTTCAAAAGTATCAATTCTTCAGCCCTCAGCTTTCTTCACAGTCCAACTCTCACATCCATACATGACCACTGGAAAAACCATATCCTTGACTAGACGGACCTTAGTTGGCAAAGTAATGTCTCTGCTTTTGAATATGCTATCTAGGTTGGTCATAACTTTTCTTCCAAGGAGTAAGCGTCTTTTAATTTCATGGCTGCAGTCACCATCTGCAGTGATTTTGGAGCCCCCCAAAATAAAGTCTGACACTATTTCCACTGTTTCCCCATCTATTTCCCATGAAGTGATGGGACCACATGCCATGATCTTTGTTTTCTGAATGTTGAGCTTTAAGCCAACTTTTTCACTCTCCTCTTTCCCTTTCATCAAGAGGCTTTTTAGTTCCTCTTCACTTTCTGCCATAAGGGTGGTATCATCTGCATATCTGAGGTTGTTGATATTTCTCCCGGCAATCTTGATTCCAGCTTGTGCTTCTTCCAGCCCAGCATTTCTCATGATGTACCCTGCATATAAGTTAAATAAGCAGAGTGACAATATACAGCCTTGATGTACTCCTTTTCCTTTTTGGAACCAGTCTGTTGTTCCATGTCCACTTCTAACTGTTGCTTCCTGACCTGCATACAGATTTCTCAAGAGGCAGGTCAGGTGGTCTGTATTCCCATCTCTTTCAGAATTTTCCACAGTTTCTTGTGATCCACACAGTCAAAGGCTTTGGCATAGTCAATAAAGCAGAAATAGATGTTTTTGTGGAACTCTCTTGCTTTTTTGAAGATCCAGCAGATGTTGGCAGTTTGATCTCTGGTTCCTCTGCCTTTTCTAAAACCACCTTTAACATCTACCATGGGTGGAGTTCTCCCACAACTAGGTTCAGTTGGTTGATGGTGAAGTCAATTCTATATCCCTGCTGATTTTCTACCTACTAGTTCTGCCTACATGAAGAAGAATGTCTTAAGTCTCTAGGTAAATTGTGGATTTGCCTATTTCTCCTTTTTATTCTGCCAGTTTTTGAAGCTAGAGGCATACACATTTAAAATTGTTATTTCTTTTTGATGAACTAATACATTTATCATTATGTAATATTGCTGTAGGTGCATGGTTTAACTTAATTTTTTCATCTGAATATGGAATCTGAGAAAAATAAGTCTAGGGCATCATGGCTTCTTGAATGTAGACTCATTCCTGAATACATTGGCTGTTTCTATAAAGCTGATTTATAAAGGTCTTGACTCTTTTGATGTTAGTTGAGGCAGTAGCACCTGCTTGTCTATGTCTTAAATATAGAAAAGTTAGAAGAGCTTGTCATCAAGAATCTTCTAGGGCAGTGAGGTCACAGACATTTGCCAGGACAAACGGGTTACTCGTTTTTTCTCTCAAACTGTAGGGGAGAAATTGTGTTTTCAAAAGACTTAGTTTCAGTTGATGGATTCTGAGTGGGTGAAGACTACCCAGGATTCTTGTCCAAGGGTTTTCTGCTTTGGTTTTCCTTCATCTCTTGTCTCTGAGAAGAGAGGCAAGGTTTCTATGAAAGAGAAAATATCTATCTGTGAAGTGAGGGAAACCAAACCCAAGAAAGGTTTTTGTTTTTTTTTAATTTTTCCCCAGCAACCTTAAGTTTTGGTCACTTACTTCCACTGCAGTTTTGATAGACTAATGATCTGATGGTATGTGGCAAATACAACAGTCTCCAGCCTGTTCCACTTAACTCATGGCTCAGCAGTGGAAATGACACAGTGTCAGTGGTTTCTGAAACAACCTTTCCTTGTTCCCAGTCTGCCTTTGGAGCAGGAAATGAACCATCCTGGAGAGCAGAATGGAGATACAGTGAGAGGTCAGGAAGGGAAGAAAAAGGAGAAAAGTCTCTGAAAACATTTCTCTTGCTTCTTCTTATATCTATCAGGTTAATTATGCTTCAACTAAAATAATGGATGGTCACCAAATTGAATACCAGCCTGAAACCCATTCTCAGCATTAAACACCATGGATTAGCTGCTTTAAATGGTGAGCTTTAGTTTATAGCATCAGCATAGCCCTCGAATGAGTTATGGATTTGTACTCACTCCAGAACAATCTATTACTCTCCACATAACAGAAAATGCCATTTATTGCAATTTGTGCAAACTATAAATCAACACATTATTACTTAGAGGTATGTAAGCTGTGGCTATACTGCATACTCCTGCATTTGGTAATGGTGTGTGTGTTGGGGGTTGGGGAGAAGGAATATAGATTTTTTTTTAGTCTCCATTTGAATATTTGCAAAAATTCTTAGGAAAATTAATGGTGACTGCTGTCTCCTTTTATTGCAAAGTGGCCTCTCTGTTCAGGTGTTCCTCCAGGTTTCAGATACTGACCAGTCTTAAATAATCAGTCTTCTTGGAGAAATTGATCATATACACTCTTTGAAGAAGGTAGAGTCTTTTTTGCAGAGATTCCAGCCCTTGGCTATACACTAGAACCACCTGGGAGGTGGGGCAGACTTTTGGAAAACATTGATGCTTATGCCAAACCCCAAACCTTACAATCAAAATTTTGGGTGACATCCAGACTCCAGACATTTAAAAAAGCCATCCAGATAATTTTAACGTGCAGCCAGGGTAAAGAACCTCTGCTTTACAAAATAGGAAGTGGAAGAAAACTGAAGATGGAGAGGGAGGCTAGCTGGGAGCTGTAATTTTCTCAAATCAAGGTGGAAATGCATCTTAGGGATTTCAGAGACAAGCAGATGCACAGGGTGCTGCTTGTAGTATTTCTGTGTACACCCTGCAGAGTGAAAAATATACAGTTAAATGTGCCTTATAAGTAAATGAATGATAAATCCTTATGTTCTTCCTCGAAAATGCAGATAACGTATAGAGACCCAGCATGTGCAAACAGGCATGCACCAATCTTGCATAGAACTTTTTCCCCTTGGCTTGGTCCTTCACACAGTGCCTCCTGACTCTTTTTATATCATGGTATCCTGAGAAAATAATATTTGATATGAATGCTGAACTGAACAACTGAGGCTGCAGCCTAGCTGCCCCAACAACTGAGGAGTCAATATCTGGTGGGAAACGGGGTGGCATTTTGTCCCTGAAAGACGGGAAGATTTGCAAGAGTTTCTAGGTATTTTCTTTCTGTTTCCTCTTTTTCTTTCTCTCTCTTTTTCTGTTTTCCCTTTTGTGGTTTGATGATTTCCTTTTGTTTTATGCTTTTGTTCTCTTCTTTTTGGTTTTTGTGAGTCTGTTGTGTTTTTGATTTGTGCTTGCCCTGGTTTTCAACTATGTTGACCTCTTCTTAAATCTACTTGCTTTAGACTGGTAGTCATGTAGGCTCAAACACATTCTAGGAAAAAAACCTACATTTTCTTACCCTCTTTCCAAACATTTTATGACTTTGGTTTCTGTTTTTGCATTTTTGTGATCATCCTTTTGCTGTTCATTGCTTTCACAGAAATTTTTTGATTTTTTAAAAAATCTTTGTACCAGCTAATTTTAGTGATTTATTTTCCAATTATGATTTTCTCTTTCTTATAGATTCTTCTTTTCTATTTAGAGAAGACCTTTCACTATTTCCTTCAGGATAGGTTTAGTATTGCTGTAGTCTTTTAGTTTTTTCTTGTCTGAGAAATTCTTTATCTCTACTTCTATTCTAAATGATAATCTTGCTGGGTAGAGTATTCTAGGTTGAAGATTTTTTCCATTTCAGGACTTTGAATATATCTAGCCATTCTCTTCTGGCCTGAGTGTTTCTGTAGAGAAATCAGCTGATAGTCTTATGGGGGTTCCCTTGTAATTAACTCTGTTTTTCTTTTGCTGCTTTTAGACTCCTCTGTCTTTAACTTTTGCCATTTTAATTATAATATATCTTGGTGTAGGTCTGTTTGGATTTATGATATTTGGGACGCCCTGTGCTTCCTGTACTTGGATATCTATTTCCTTCTTTAGGTTTGGAAACTTTTCAGCAGTAATTTCTCCAAATACATTTTCAATCCTCTTTTTCTCCTTTTTTCTTTCTGGCATGCTTCATATTATATTATCTCACAGGTCTCTTATACTACTTACTTTCTTTTTTTTAAATTTGGTTTTATGTCTGCTCTTCTTATTGGGTAATTTCCATTATTCTATCTTCTGGATCACTTATTCATCCTTCTGCATTATTCATTCTGCTATTCATTGCCTTCAGCTTAGCTTTCATCTTGGTGAATGAGTTCTCTAGTTTTTTAAAAATTTTGTTGAAATATAGTTGATTCATACAGTGTTAATTTCTGCTGTACAGCAAATTGACTCAATTACATATATGCATATTCTTTTTCATATTCTTTTCCATATGTTCAGTATAGTTCCCTGTGCTACACAGTAAGGGTATACAACAAGCTATATACTTATTGTTTATTCATCCTTTATATAGTACTTTGCATGTACTAATTCCAAACTCCCTCCCTCCCCCCACCCCACAACCACAAGTCTGTTCTGTATGTCTGTGAGTCTGTTCTTTTTTGTAGATATGTTCATTTGTGTTATATTTTAGATTCCACATACAAAAAATAAAAAGAGGAGTTGCCTTATAATCCAGCAATCCCACTTAGAGCACAATATCCAGACAAAAACTATAATTAAAAAATATACATGTACCCCAGGGTTCATAGCAGCACTATTTACAATGGCTAAGAAGAGAAACAGCCTAAATGTTCATATATAGATGAATGGATAAAGAAGATGTGTATACATATATATATATATACATATATATATACAATGGAATACTAAATCATAAAATATGGAATATCATATTCCAAATATGGAATATCAGCCATAAAAATATGAAATAATGCCATTTGCAGCAACATGATGGACTTGGAGATTATCATACTAGGTGAAGTAAGTCAGAAAGAAATTTCTCTAATTTTTCTTGTTTCCTTTTATAGTTTCTAGTTGCTTTTTATAGCAATTGGCATTTCTATGAATAGTCCTTAATTCATTCAGTATATTCGTGATCTCCTTTTTGAACTTAGTGTCTGTTAGACTGAAGAGACCTGTTTTATTGTTTGCTCTCTCAGTGGCATTCTCTTGATCATTTCATTGGAGTAGTTCCTCTGCTTCCTCATTTTACTTATATTTCTCTTGCTCTGTGAGTTTAGAAGAAACAATTATCTACTGTGGTCTTGGAGGACTATTTTTATGTGGGAGTGTCCCTGTGTAGGTTGTGTGGGTTTAATATTTTTGGTATGAAGGCTGTTTTGAGCGTGGATGTCCGCCACTCTTTCCTCAGTGTATGCTGGCCGTTATTCCCTTGATAGGAGGTGTGACTGGTGTGGGGGCCAGGGGCTGCACTGAATGTTGAGTGGGGCCTCCCCTGTGCTCTGTGGGTGTTACTGCCCTGTCAGAGGCCAGTCTGCTTCCTGGCTGTTGGAGTAGGAGCCCCCAGATCCATTTCTGAGCTATGCTTCTTAGCTGTGGTGGGAAGTAGGTGGGATTGAAGTGCTCCCACTGGGAGAGGAGCCACTGAGTGGTCCTCTGCTGGAGCTGTCCACCTGTGAGTGTGCTCTGTTGTGTCACTTGTCACATGTTTCGTGGGCTCACAAAGCGCACTGCTGTTGGCACCATGCTCAGCCCCGCTTCAACCCTGAGGATGCCAGCAATCAGCTCTGGTGTCCCTCGGATGTTGTTTTCATAAGGCCACCAGTGCAGATCCAGTGAGTTGCATGTGACAGTGAGCCTGCACCCACTGTGGAAACTATGGAGAGGGCTCAACCCTGACCCCAGCTCAGGCCCTGTGTGTGCATATGTCCACAAAGCCCACCACTGCGAAGGCCTTGGAGCTGGCCCAGGCAGTGGTTGGTGTGGAAGCCTGCAGAGAAAGAGGCTGCTATGGTGGCCTTGCTCCCTCTTTGCCACTTCACAATGGCACCTTGCTTCCATGGTGGCATCGGCTTCCTCCGTGAACACCCCCAGTTGTGACCTTAACACACTCCTGCCCCTTCAGGCTGTCTCTGAGCAGCCAGCAGCAGTCCTGTCTCTGGGTCTGTCCTCTAAACCCTGTGTTCCTGCCCCCAGCCCTTGCCTGTACCAGTGGACACGAGTCTCACGCTGGGGGGCACGGGGCGGTGACATGGCCGTATGTGCAGGTCTCATCCTGCCTGCCACCACAGTCCTGTTGTCACCCTCTTCTTTGAGCTTCTGAATGTCCCTTTCTGTCCTGGCTGGTTTCCCTGCCTATGAGGGAATTCCCAGTGTGCAAGAACCTTTCCTCTTTTTCAGCTCCCTCCCAGGGGTGCAGGTCCCATCCCACTTCCTCTTTTTTTTCCCCCTTTCACCTACCTGGTTACCTGGAGACTTTTCTTGTCCTTTCCAGTGTTTGAGGTCTTCTGCTAGTGTTCAATATGTGTTCTCTGAGAGTTATTCCATTCTTAGATGTATTTTTGATGTATTTGTGGGAGGGGAGTGAGTTCCATGTTCGTCGACTCTGCCATCTGGATTGGAGTCTCCAGGTATTTCTTGACTCCAGACTATTTTCATTTTACCTGCAGCACCAGCAAGACACTGGAAGCCAATGAGGTGGCTGCCAGCACCTTAAGGTAATCATAAGAGCTACAGTTTGCCAAATGAACACCATGTGCCTCTCCTGTGTTAAAGTGTTTCTTTTCTATCAGCCCCTGTTTTCCTAACTACCTTGTAAGTTAGGCTTTCTATATCCCCAGTTCCCATTTTCCAGATGAGAAGTCCAAGATCCAAGAGATAAGTGATGAGCTGCGCTCACATTCCTACCTAACATTGTGTACTCCTGCAAGGCCCCCATCATCTCCATTCTCTTCATTCTCCACCTCCAGTCGTTACTTACTGGATTTGCTAGTGGCAGAGACGAGTAAGGAGTAGTCTACCCCAGGTTTTAGCCACCTGGAGCTGTCTTCCTTTTCATTTGTGATTCAAACCCTGCCTTTTCTTTGCAAGCTTCCCTCACCATGAATTGGTTGTGAACCATCTCCTCCACATTAGAATCCTGGAGCATTTATAATCTCCATGGATGCCTTAATCATAGTAGGGCTCAATAGATATTGGTAATTAATTGATTTTCCAGAATTTAATGATTTTTTCCCTTCAAAGAGTGGAATGAAACAGGGTAAGCAGTGTACTGTCCTGGAAAGCATGACATTTTGAGACAAGACAGATTTGGGTTCTGGCCCTGACATTAATCAGCTGTGTGGCCTTAGGCAGGTCCTCCGTTTTCTCATCTTTAAAAATGGCACAATAATATTACCTTGCAGAGTAATCATAAGATAATGATAGCATTATCTTATAGAATTATAACCATTATCTTACAGAATAAAGTATTTAGTATAGAACCTGAAATTTGTTCTTAGGAATGATATAATCATTGTCTTACAGAATAAATTATTTAGCCTATTGTTGCTGGGAAATGGTAACTCTTTTGTCATTATTATTATGTATTAAAATTGGTTGCCATTATTATTTTTTATCACAGTTGTTGTAAGGACAATGTCAGGCTGGAGTCTGTTAAAATGAAAATTTGTGTATTTGTGTTTTATACCATGCTCGGGGACGAGTGTTGGCAAGACTGGCAAGGGGCTAGTGGCAGAGCTGGTGGTGAGAACCATTGGGTAGAGGCTGCAGAGAGTCTTGTTAAACGAGGTCCATCCACTCAGTTTTAAAAACCCATCCTTGGTGGTCAGTTGGATGAAGCGAAATAGCAGAGCACTGGATGGGGAGTCAAGACAGTCAGACTTACTCCCTGGCTCTGTCACAAACCTACTGTGTGACTAGGGATAACAGCCAAATCCAGGTATCAGAGTGGGCCCAGTCAGTTCAGGAAGCTCTTTCCTCTGAAATCTGCTTAAAGATGCTTTCCTCCTTTGTTCTCAGAGAAAACAGAAAAGACTCCTTGAGAATGAGGAGATCATTCCCCTCGATGACACAACAGTCATGCAAGATTTATTAGGGAATTAACCTACGCAAAAGCCTTTCCTTTGTGCCTCCATCTCACATTCTCCTCTTTCATAATTTACAACTTACATGCTTATTTAATTGTCATCCAAGTATCCAA
This sequence comes from Oryx dammah, assembly GCF_014754425.2. NCBI lineage: Eukaryota > Metazoa > Chordata > Mammalia > Artiodactyla > Bovidae > Oryx > Oryx dammah. The sequence goes on from NW_024070203.1 coordinate 59,837,350, forward strand.
ACAGAGATACTTTTGAGAGAGAAAGGGAGTGCTACTAACAATTAATTTGGAACAGCAGATATTGACTGGGATTTTCATACACCAACGAGGATGTAAGTCACCCTGCCCCTGACACTTTATTCCACTTCTCTAGTCACACCTGTGAAAGTGCTCTCTCCAGAGCAGGAGGAGCGTGTCTGTCTCCTCCCTACATCGTCAGCACTCTGTACAGAGTCTAGGACGTGGTGGTGGGTGCTCGATAGATATTTGGTGAATGAAAGAACTTACGAAGGAGCTAGTTGCGGGACATGTTGGATGACCTTGAGCAAATTGCTTCAGCTCTTGGTGCTGCTGGAAAATGAGCAGGAGACCAGTAATCTTCAAGGTCCTTCCAGTCTCCCAGCCTCTGTCTCTTCCTGTCTTGGGCAGTTTCTGCTTCCTCCTCCCCACTCCTCCCCATCCTCTTGGCTGATGGAAATGGGTTCTGTGAGCACCAAAGCCCTGATCCTGAGATGGGGCTGCTGGTGAGACAGCTGTTGATGCCGTCCATACTCTGTGCCAGGGAAAGGTCTCTTCACATCTGCAGGAGTCTGAATGGCAGAAAGGAGAACAAAATTAAGAAAACTGTGCCTGTGCCATTCTAATTTATGGTTAGTTATTAAAAAAAAAAGGCACAGAGAGGAGGCTCCATGGTGCCAAGGTCATAGAATAAATTGGTGACCGGGATAGGAAGAGCCTCAGACAACTATTTACTCAGGGAGCTCTTTCAACCTGAGCTGGGGGGCTCTGAGTCCAAGGAGCTGCTCAGCATAAGCACAGGGCAGCTTTCTTGTCAGCCTCAGCCCTTTCAGGGAACCAGAACTGCAGTCATATTGAATCATGAACTAGGTTAGCCACATTAGAGGTTTAGCTACAATATATTTCAAACTTAAAACACAGGCTGTGGCAGTGGTATCAAAACCTGTAATTTCTGATGCAAATGAACAGCATGAAAAATGGCCCCTGGCTACTGGGATAGACAGAGGAATATGTGAGTGAAATAACATGGCAGTTATGTCAAAATTGGAAGAATAACTATATTCCAGAATAGTAAATTATTATCACGACCTGACTGGTAGAGTAACCCAGAAGGTAAGAGAATGTGTGTGTGTGTGTGCGTGTGTGCGTGTGTGTGTGCGTGCGTGCGTGTGTGTGCGTGTGTGCGTGTGCGTGTGTGTGTGCGTGTGTGTGTGTGTGCGTGTGCGTGCGTGTGTGCGTGTGCGTGTGTGTGTGCGTGTGTGCGTGTGTGTGTGTGCGTGCGTGTGCGTGTGTGTGCGTGTGTGTGTGTGTGCGCGCGCGTGTGTGTGCGTGTGTGTGTGCATGTGCGCGTGTGTGTGCGTGTGTGTGTGCGCGCGTGTGTGCGTGTGTGTGTGTGCGTGTGTGTGTGTGCGTGTGCGCGTGTGTGTGCGTGTGCGTGTGTGTGTGTGTGTGTGGGTGGGTACCTGGATAAAATTACATTGTCAATTTTGTTTAGTCCCTCGTTAAAACCTGAACATTCATTTCTGAAAATATGTGTGGAACATAAGGTGACATTTGGGAAAAAAGCATAATTTTCAAAGAATACTGATCCCATTCGTTCTTATATTACAGATGCCGATGAATTTAACTTTTATAGTGTTGCTAACACATGGAAGGCATAAAATGGACTTTCAACTACCTCGAGTTTTCAACAGTGTCTCAGGGAAGTGCCTGAGCATTATAAAATGTTTTTTTTTTTTTTGGAGTACGCTATAGCATCAGGTTGCATGAGCACAAGTTCATGGAATCAAAAATCTCTCCCTTTCAAGTCTGAGGGCAGTTTCTTGTTGGTTGAGAGACCTTATGCTACCTATGTAATTGTACTGAGCCCAGCTTTTCTTACCTTTAGAATGGGGATAATAGTACCTTTCTTACAGGGCCTCATAAAGATTAGAAGTGACAATATGGGTGAAGTATTGATATTTGGCATAGTACCCTTCTTATAACTAGACACTCTGTGAAGGAAGACTGATATCATCAGTATGATTATAATTTAATTCTGATATATAATATGAATCTTTTGAAATTAATTAATATTTTGAAATTAATTATTAATTTACTCAGAGGTTAAAGCATATATAGTGACTTGAGTGTGTTGTTTTACGTACTTAACTTTTTTGCATGTTTTGACTCTGACAGTGGGTTGTTTGTATGGTGGGTTAACTCATCTGTCCAAAGTTAGCACTTAAAAAAATATTTTTAATAGATTAAGCTATAGAATTCTCCCAGTCTGATGGAAAATACAGGTATACTTCACCTTTATTTATTCAAATGTTATTACTAAATATCAGATATTAAAATATGAAATAGAATATTTTATAAAAATATTTTAAAATTTTGTAAGATAAAATGTCAAGTTTTATATCCAGCATTAGCTTTCAGTAGTCATACACACACACATTTAAAAAATTAATTTATTTATTTCAATTGGAGGCTAATTGCTTTACAATATTGCGGTGGTTTTTGCCATACATTGGCATGAATCAGCCATGGGCACACCCAAGTCTTATTCAAGTTTTATGCCCAGTGTTAGCTTTATTTTACATACACACACACAAAATAAATTTATTTTGAGATTGCGTATCTGTCCTAAAGAGCAGCAAATCAAGATGAGCAACAGTGTGGCTGAGTGCGGAGCTTTGGAGTCATACAAACCTGGGCTTGATTCTTGGCTTTTTTTCTTCCAGCTGCGTGACCTTAGATTAAGCCTCTAGGAGCCTCAGTATTCCTTATCTAGGAAATAAAAGCAAGATCTACTATAGAATTATTTAAAGATGAAGGGAGATTCTGCTTGGCATGTGACAGTCTACATAATAGTGTTTGTTATTTAAAAAGTTATATGGGGCCCAAAACTATAGTTATATGGGGCCCAAAACTATAGTTTGATCAGAGGGAAGAGATATTTACAGGGCTGTTTCATATATGGAAATCATGTAAATATCCAAGCAGTTCTTTTAAGGTGTTTAGAAGGATGGATATAATTTCTGTGTAGTCAGTGGGATCTTTGGGGTCATTTTCATAACTGGACGGAATTATTCTCTTGGTGTTACGATATATTTCATAGTTCTCCAAACCATGATGAAGGAAGAGCAAAAGGGAACATTATATATAGTATACATAATACTCTCTTTAGGAGAGTGAGACCAGATAGAGTTCATTTTAAAAGAAAACTTACTATTTGCATTACCGACAAGTAAGTGCGGTCTTGGGTTAATATTATAGCTAAACTTAATGTGATTCAGTGCAGTCAGTGTCAAAGCATTTTTCACAACCATTGTTTCAGTAGGAAAATGTGAGTATGATAAAGAAGTGCGACTGGCATTGGTCAATGTGAGGAAAGCTAGTAAAAATCTATACGGTTTGAGTGGACATTTTTGTAGAGCAACATATGTATATATATAGATACGGTTATCTGGGGATTTGAAAAGTGGTCTACTTTGTCCTCCAATGAATCCCTCAAATTCAACAATTTGCACTGGGTTTCCCCCATGGTGAATATAATGCATTGCCATAATTCAAGTCATATTCAGTTAACTCAGGGGTTTCAGGGAGCCCATACATTTCAAATTTATTTCCAAGGTCATGAAGCCATCCCCTATGGCAAGTGCAAAACGCCTTTGATGTGGTGGGCACAACATCTGTGCAGACAGACACACTTAACTCATACAGCTCTTTGATTTCACATTTCGGTTGCGAGGTAAGGTCTTTTGAACCCAAATACGTTTACGTTTAATGTTAAGTCACATCAAACAACTAGGCAAATGGGCCTTGGAAGTGGAAGAGATGGCACCCTGGCTATAAAGTCGGTTCTGGGACACCTGACAAGGAGAAAGAGGGCCTCCTGGGCTGTAGTTACCGCTGTCATCTCGGGTTAAATGCTGGTAGTGACTCAGAATCAGCTCCTGAAACACATGTTCCACACTACACTTCTGAACTCCCAAATATGCCTCTGCTCTTGGTTTCCCAGTTCAGTGAATGGCACCAGCATCCACTCAGGTGACAGTGCCAGAGCTCTCATGGCATTCTTAATCTGATTCGCTCCTTCATTTCCATCTCCATCTTCAGTGGATCTCCGAGATTGGTTAAAGTTGTTCACGTCTGTCTAGCATTGCTTTGTTCTTGTATCTTGCTTGGATTATCACTACAGTCTCCTTATTTCCTTCATGACTTATAAGCTTGCTTTACTAATCCTCCTCTAGTCTATAGCCATGATGAAATCTCTCCTGTTTTGGCTAAAATCCATTCTTCTTTGGGGACTCAGTTAGGATATAATTTTCTCTGGAAATTGTAATTTCCTACCCTGATTGGCACCCTAGACTCCAAGCCAAGACTGAGTTAGTGGGTCCACCCCTGCACCTTGCACTCAATTTCTGCACAAGACTTCTTTGCTATTGTTGTTCAGGTGCTAAGTCATGTGTGACTCTGCAACCCCATGGACTGCAGCACCCCTGGCCTCCTTGTCCCTCACTCTCTTTTGGAGTTTGCCCAAGTTCGTGTCCATTGAGTTGGTGTTGTTACCCAACCATCTCATCCTCTGCTGCCCTCTTCTTAGGTGTATCTTAAGACTTGCTGCTACTGTTGCTAAGTTATTTCAGTCATGTCCGACTCTGTGTGACTTAGGTGTATCTTAATTCCTGTGCCCTGGTCCATATCACCTATTGACCATAAACTCCTCAGAGCAAGGACTTGTTCCAGGACCAAGAGAGAGGGGCACATATTCAGTGTCCAGCAAATATCTGCTAAATAAGTAAATGTTTTTAAATCTTCTACTCCCTCTCCCTATAATTAAGCACCAGACCTCAACATAGGTTTATCCATATGTATACAGCTGTGCTGGGTGTAGGAAAGATTCCTTTATAAGGGAAAGCTGGCCCAGTGGAAAGGATGCTTTATGCACACGTTTCTTTCCTCTTCCCAGTTTATAGATCTTTTCTGAATTGTGGTTATTTCTCTGGGTGAGAAGGGAATTCATTTGTCTCATACACCAGTAATTTTCAAGTGCTGTCCTTTATACAAGCCTGGATAGGCACCAGTGGGGCCATAAGAGAACATGGTTTTTGCCCCAGCAGATTTGGGAAGATTGAAAAGATGAAATTTCAATGGAAATGCCAATTTAAAAAAGAGTCAAATGGCATTTATTTAGGTGATTGTGACAGTTGAGGTGGGAAATGCTGAATAGAAGAGGTGCTACTTGGTAACAGGGCAGAAATTGTAAATTCTTCAATTCCTACTCCTCCACTGCCCCCCATAAAATGAGAGCAATTTGAGCCCCAGAAAAAGTATGAACTTGGAGCCACATGAATTTGTGACTCTGTCACTTTTTGGAACAAAACTGTAGGACATTGGGTAGGCTACTCAATCTTGCTGATCCTAAATTTTCTTCTTAAAAATGAGGATAATAAATACTTTATTGTATGCAAAAATAGAGGAAAACAATGGAATGGGAAAGACTAGAGATCTCTTCATGAAATTTGGGGATACCAAGGGAACATTTCATGCCGCTTGGACACAATAAAGGACAGAAATGGCAAGGACTTAACAGAAGCAGAAGAGATTAAGAAAAGTAGCAAGAATACACAGAAGAACTATACAAAAAAGGTCTTATTGATCCAGAAAACCATGATGAGGTGGTCACTCACCTAGAGCCAGACATCCTTGAGTGCGAGGTCAAATGCGCTTTAGGAAGCATCTCTACAAACAAAGCTAGTGGACTGATGGAATTTCAGTTGAGCTGTTTCAAATCTTAAAAGGTGATGCTGTTAAAGTGCTGCACTCAATGTGTCAGCAAATTTGGAAAGCTCAGCAGTTGTCACAGGACTGAAAAAGGTCAGTTTTTATTCCAATCCCAAAGAAAGGCAATGCCAAAGAATGTTCAAACGACTGCACAGTTGCACTCATCTCACATGCTAGCAATGTAATGCTCAAAATCCTTCAAGCTAAGCTTCAACAGCACATAAACCAAGAAATTCCAGATGTACAAGCTGGATTTAGAAAAGGCAGAGGAACCAGAGATCAAATTGTCAACATCCATTGGATTATAGAAAAAGCAAGAGAATTCCCAAAAGACATCTACTTCACTTTATTGACTACGCCAAAGCCTTTGACTGTGTGGATCACAAAAAACTGTGGAAAATTCTTAAAGAGATGGGAATACCAGACCACCTTACCTGCCTCCTGGGAAATATGTATGCAGGTCAAGAAGCAACAGTTAAAATTGGACATGGAACAACAGACTGGTTCCAAATTGGGAAAGGAGTACGTCAAGGCTGTATATTGTCACTGCTTATTTAACTTACATGTGGAATACATCATGTGACATGCTGGGCTGGATGACTCACAAGATTGCTAGGAGAAATATCAACAACCTCAGGTATGTAGATGATACCTCTGTAATGGTAGAAAGAAAAGAGGAACTAAGGAGCCTTTTGATGAAGTTGAACGAGGAGAGTGAAAAAGCTGGTTTAAAACTCCACATTAAAAAAACTAAGATCATGGCATCTGATCCCATCTTTTCATGGAAAATAGATGGGGAAAAAGTGGCAGATTTTATTTTCTTGGGGTCTAAAATCACCGTGGACAGTAACTGCTGCCACAAAATTAAAAGATGCTAGCTCCTTGGAAGAAATGCCATGACAAGCCTAGACAGCATATTAAAAAGCAGAGACATCACTTTGCCAACAAAGGTCTGTCTAGTCAAAGTTACGGTTTTTCCAGTAGTCATGTATGGATGTGAAAGTTGGACCATAAGAAGGCAGATCACCGAAGCATTGATGCCTTTGCACTGTGGTGCTGGAGAAGACTCTTGAAAGTCCCTTGGACTGCAAGGTCAAATCAGTCGGTCCTCAAGGAAATCCACTCTGAATATTCATTGGAAGGACTGATGCTGATGCTGAAGCTCCAATACTTGGGCACCTGATGTGAAGAGCCAACTCATTAGAAAAGACCCTGATGCTGGGAAACATTGAGGGCAAGAGGAGCAGAGGGTGGCAGAAGATGAGATGGTTAGATAGCATCGTTGACTCAATGGGCATGAGTTTGAGCAAACTCTGAGAGACAGTGAAGGATAGAGAAGCCTGGCATCTGTAGTCCATGGGATTGCAAAGAGTCAGACATGACTTCACGACTGAACAAAAACATACTTTATTAGGTTATTGTTATATAAGACCACATATAAATTAAAATAAATCATATAAACTTGTTTAGCATTATTTATTTAAATGTCAGGGCTCACAATGTACCAGAATTGCTAACTGCCTAAGAGTTAGAGGAAAAACTTAGAGGAAACTCAAATTTTAAAGTAATATTTAAGTATCAGTTGTCCAGGATCCGGGCGGCAACTTTTGTGTGCAGAAGAGGTAAGCAGGATAGAGCCATCACATAAGGGGACTGGAAGCCTTTGTGGGGGCAACCAGGAATATGATGACCAGGACATATGCCAAGTCAGGTACTACCAGGACTGGCCAGGAATCTAGGAAGAGAATGATTTTATGGAAGAACATTTGGTTTGTTTCCAGCTTTGGGCTGTTGCAAATAGAATTGATGTAAACATTCATGTGCAAGATTCTGAGGATAGCTCTTAAGTAATCTTCATTTTTCTGGGATAAATGCGTCAGAGTGTTACTGATGAATCTTATGGTAGTCGCCTGTTTATTATTTTAAGAAACTGCTGAATTGTTTTCCAGTGTGGGTATAGTATTTTACATCCTTGCCAGCATTTCGTATTCTCACTGTTTTTTAACTATTCTGTAAGCATGTAAAGATATTTCATTATTTTTAAAATTTTCTTTTCCCCAATGTGTCATGATGTTGAATGTTATTTCATGTGCTGTTTGTTATCTGTCAATTTTCTGTGCTATTTGTCATTTTTACTAAAATGACTCTTCATGTCTTTTGTCCATTTTTTATTTGGATTATTTACTTAATGTTGAGTTTCGCGAGTTCTTTAGATACTAGCCTTTTCTCAGACTGTAATTTGTCTTTTCATTTTTTTCACAGGGTGTTTCAAAGAGTAGACGTTTTACATTTTGATGAAGTCTAATTTACCTTTTTTTTCCCATGATTTGTGCCTTGTTTTGGTCAAGTCTAAGAATACCTATCCTAGCTTTGTATCCTAAATGTTTTAAAAAGTTTTAGAATTTTACACTTTATAGTTAAGTCTGTTATCCATTTTTGAATCAGTTTATGAAGTGTGAGACTTAGTTTGAGGTTCAAGTTTTGCCTTTGGATATTCAGTTGCTCTAACAAATGTATTTTCATTCGTTGAAAAGACTTTTTCTCATTCCGTTAGTTTGCATCTTTCTTAAAAATTACTTGGGCATATTTGTGTGGGTCTATTTCTGGTTCACTATTCTCTTTATTAGGCATATTTTTGTGAGTTTATTTCTAACTATTCTATTCTATCGATCTGTGTAACTATCCTATGACAGTACTGCAGAATCTTGATTATTGTAGCCATATGGTAGGTCTTGATATTGGGTAGATGGTTTCATTTCACTTTATCCATATATTTCAAAAATGTTAAAAATTTCAATTTATTTGCCTTTCCAAATAAAATGTAGAATAATCTTTTCCATATCTACATAATATCTTGCTGGGATATTGATAGAAATTGTGTCAGATCTGTGTGTCTTTTAGGGAGAAGTATATTTTTGCTATGTTGAGTCTTCCAATATAGGAATATAGTTGTATCTTCATTTATTTAGATCTTCCTTGGTATATATTTCATTAGCATATTATAGTTTTTAGCATATAAGTCCTATAAATGTTATGTTAGATTTAATGTAAGAATTTCATTTTTGAGTGACTATAAGTGTTGATCTTATAATTTTAGTTTCCCTGACTTTGTTGCTAGTATATAGAAATAAAATTAATGTTTTTGTGCTTAACTCTTGTCTTGCTGAAATTACTTAATAGTTTATATGAGGTTTTGGGGTAGATTTCTGGGGATTTTCTATGGAGACAGTGCTATCTGCAGTTAAGGGCAGATTTACTTTTTCTCTTCTGATTTCTATGCATTTTATTTCCATTTCTTTTCTTATTGCATTGGCTAGAACTTATAGCTGTATGTTGAGTAAAGGCAGTGAGAATAGACATTCTTGTTCATTATCATAGGGGAAAAAGCATTCAGAGTGTTACTATTAAATATGATGTTAGCTGTAGATTTTTTATAATGCACTTTATGAAACTGAGAAAACTTCCCCTCTATTTCTGTTTTTGTGAGACTTCTGTCATGATCTAGTGATCTAATGTTGAATTTTATCAGATCCTTTTTTCTGCATCAATTGATATGACCATGTAATTTTTCCCTTTTAAATGGTTAGCTTGATGGATAACATTGATTTTCAAATATTGAAATATGTAGTCTTGCATTTTGGAATAAACTCTGTTTGAGTATGGTATGTAGGTCTTTTCATATATCGCTGAATTTTGTTTGCTAACATTTTAAAAAGGATTTTTGTATCTATTAATTAGGAATATTTCTACTATTTTTGATGGTTTTGATATCAGGATAATATTAGTTTCATAAAATTAATTGGGAGGTATTCTCTTTCCTATTTTCTGGAAGTGATTTTGTTGAACTTGGTTAAATCTTTTTTAATGTTGGAAGTATTTTCCAGTGAAAACTTCTGGGCTTGGGGATTTCTTTTTTGGAGACTTTAAATTAAGAATTTGATTTCCTTAGTATTTATAAAGCTATTCAAAATATTTCATGTGAGTGAGCTGTGGTAGTTTGTATTTTTCAAGGAATTGGTTCATTTTATCTAGGTTGTCAAATTTATGTGTTTAGAATTTATAATATTTCCTTATTATCCTTTTGATGTCTGAAGATTCTGCAATTAGGGCCTTTTTTTTTCATTCTTGAGATTGCTCAGTTTTAGTTCTCTGTCATTACTCCCCAGGATAAGGGAGGTGAAAAGCCCAAGTTCCCCACTTGGTTTCCACTGACACTTTGGCAGAGATCTGATGGGGATGAAATTGCTGGCCCTCTCTTCTGCCCTCCTCCATACCACCTTGATGAGTGGATGGTTTGTGAGGGGTGAGGTGCAGTCAGGTGAAGACAGATGCCTAGGTTTCCTGTATTGACCTTTGTGGCCATGGGTGGAAGTGGGAGCACTTTTTCCCTTTCTTTTTTGGTCTGTGTTTGCCTGGAGAGGATTGAGTTATTGTCTCAAAATTTTCTCTTTTGCTAGGATGCCTTTTTGACTAGACAGAGAATGTTTTAATTTCTTTTTTTTTTCTGAACCTGCAGGTATTCCCAGATTGCCAGCTTCTTCAGCTGTTAAGTCTGGGGTATGTGAGGGAAAATAAAAACCCAAGTAACTCACCACTGTCTCCTTCCTTGTGTTCTGAGTTCCCTTGTTGGTCTGCTTTATTCTTTCTGTATTTCAGAGTCTATTATGCTTGTTTTATATGTAAAGTTCGGGGCTTTTAACTGTGCTTAGTGAGAAATTGAGAAAAGTGCTTTTACTCCATCTTCCTGGAAATGGAAGTTAAATAGTACTTTTTATTATCTTTCTTTGAACTGTTGGCGCCTACTGGGGGGTATTTAATGACGATTAAGAGAGACAATGATGGAGAAATTGTTTTAAAACTATAAAGCAGAAAATAAAATTAATAGGTTGTTATTTTCTATTAGTTTTTAATATTATAGAAATTATGAAAAGTTCTGTTTGTCACTAATGATGGTGGGTTTTAAGTTTGTTTTTGTTTCCTCATTGAAATTAACTGGTGAAGTGAAACAGTCATGATGGAACAGCACAAAAGGAAAGAAATACCTTACACAGACATAGATGAGCTAATGCCAGAAAGACCAATACCCACTTCAAATTACACAGTAAACAGGAAGTCCAGGAAAAATATGCTTAATGAGCACTGTTCCTTTAGAATTAAAACAGAATCATTACTTTTGTATTAATATAGATCTGCTTTCTATTTCATCAGAAAATGTCAGAGACTGCATTATTGTGAAGAGAGCATGTCACCAAGGGGTGGGTAGTGTGGTGACCCAGGGGGTGCTTTAACAGGTCAGTGTATCACATGGCTGAGACAACTGCTGAGAATTGCTATTCTGTTGAGAAAAGAAATAGAGCAAGTTTAACTTTGTGGCATAATTATATTTACCTGAATGGTTGTCTGTAAAGCAAATTTTGGTGAGTTGGATTGCATTGTTTCATTTGATTCTATTATATATTTAGAGATAAATCCTCAGCATACATAGTAGTTATATCAGAGTCTAAAACTGCTTGCAGGAGACCCTTTCCCAACCATACATGACCCATTCCTGTCTTGTAACATTCATCTCACAGAATCTGGAATAATATCTGGTTCTGCAGTCTTGTTTCTATCCCAAGTTAAATATTTTCTTTGAAAATCTGAGCTTTAATTTCATGAAGCCAGTTTTCATTTTGTAGTGTGTTCTCTTGACAGAAGCACATCCTTGAAGTATTTGAAGCACCATAAAATGATTTTATGCTGTCAGATATTTTGGTTCAATATTAGTGTCTCTATTTTTTTCCTGCTCTTCTATATAGTTCACAGAACCACTCAAGACAAGCATCTTCCTTCAGTTCTTTCTTGCCTTTCATCGTCTTTGCCTTCTTTTTTTATATAATTTTATTCATTTATTTTTGGCTGTGCTGGGTCTTCGTTGCAGTAAGCAGGAGGTATTCTCTGGTTGCAGTGCATGGACTTCTCATTGCAGTGGGTTCTCTTGTTGTGGAGCACAGACTCTGTGGGCTTCAGTGGCTGCAGCATGAGGGCTCAGCATTTGTGGCTCTGGAACTCTAGAGTGTAGGCTAGTAGCTGTGGCTCATGGGCCTAGTTGCTCTGTGGCATGTGGGATCCTTCCGGACCAGGGATAGAACCCATGTCTCCTGCATTGGCAGGCGAATTCTTTAGCACTGAGCCACTAGGGAAGCCCTGTCTATAACTTCTTTCTGCCTCTTACCTCCTTGGTGAGTTAGTGGGCTATTTTTTTTTTTCTGGAAAATTCATAACCCTGTTCCCCTTGATGCACTTTGCATTTCACCATTAACAAATGGACCTTCATGATTAGGAAGGTGTCACAGGCATATTGATTATTACCTTTTCCTGAAGATATAGGCTTGGGTTCTCTTCTTGGCCTCTATAAAACTAGCTACCTAGTCGTGATTCAGAGTGTTGAGCAATCATATAAACGAGCAGCATGAAGTAACTGCAGCCACATTCTGAAGTTAATACTTTAGCTCATGTGACTTGTTGCATAGCCTAACAGGCCAGTTACGGTTATTCTCCCTGCCTAGCATTTTCTTTCACACCTTGTTCATCTAGGTTAAATGTTCCCTTCATGGGGAAGTCATTGCCTTTGTTAGGTCATAGCATTTATTATTTCATTCGTTCAATCAAAAAATTCATTGTGCACCTATTATATGCTAGAAGTGATTCTAGCTTTGTATACTACAGCACTCTGCCTGTCCCTCTGTTAATAATTATTCAGATTCATATTCATCTAATAACTATTGAATACCTGCTGCTTGACAGGCTTTATGCTATGTAAGTTCCTGTGTATTGTGGGCATTTTTGCTTTTAGTTGCTTCTTTGTACAGATTGTATAATTCTTAAGAGACTTTTAACTCCTAGAGGGTAGAAGTAGTGTTGCATACACTTATATTGGTGTTTTACCTGAAATAATATCTGGTATGTAGTAGGTACTCAGAATATATTTGATGGATGAATGAATGGATAAAAAAAATATGCAGGGCTGACTACGGTCGTAGAGAAAGGCATGTGTGTCATTGCATGTGAAAAGGTAAGGTTGTCTCTGCTTGTGGCATCTGTGACAAGTCGATTCCATCACAAGCAGATCCAGCCAAATTGACTCTCTTTGGGCATAGAAATGTTTTCCCTCAATCAGATTCTGTGCCGTTTACCATATACAGCTTGATGCCAAAGTATGCTCCCCTGATGAGCGTGACATTTTATTTGCATACACATAAGCAAGTTCAGAGTTTAATTTGGAAGTGCAACCCCACTAAGAGTGCATGTCTCTATATTTATTTAGAAGCTTTGTTTGGATGGGCACATGGGGGTGATCTAGGACATGAAAGCTTGGAAAAATGGATAAAAGCTAGTTCTCCCTTCACTGCATTTTTGAATGAAAAAATGTAACCTTTAATTACCCTTTGACCTGTTTTTATTTTTGTTCCAGAACATCCTCCAAGGCCTCTTCAGTTCTTTTGTATTGATTTTTATAGATTGGTCATACAGTGTTTGCTTTGGTGTTTAAGAAAAGTTTTCTGGTGGTTAGGTAGAGTATGTTTGAAGGAAATTTACTGGTGGTCAGTGAGTTATGTTTGAGGGTCATTTGCAAAAATTGACAGGCCCAGATTACTAACAATGAAGAGAAATCACCCTGTCAGGACCCTTCAGGTGAAATTCAGTGTTTACCAATCCATCAAGGTAAACTTTATGCTGCCTCTAAAAAAATGGGCTGCCTGTTTTCTGATTTCCTAAAAAAAATGTCATGAATGTGAGGGGTGAGAGGTGGGGTGTGGAACAAGAGGTTCCCTTTTGCCTTTTTTTAAAAATATAAATTTATTTATTTTAATTGGAGGGTAATTACTTTACAATATTGTATTGGTTTTGCCATACATCAACATGAATCCACCACAGGTATACACATGTTCCCCATCCTGAACCCCCCTCCCTCCGTCCCCGTACCATCCCTCTGGGTCGTCTCAGAGTTGCCTCTATCCAGAAAGTGAGGCAGCCTGCTCTTAGTTCATTGGATTACAAGTATTTCCTTTGTTGGCAGGAGTTGAAAAATAAAATAAAAAGAACAAGAAGAAGTCAAGTTCTGTTTCTCATATCCAACAGGGCTGTGTGGTGTCCTTATTTAATGGATGAATATATACCTCACAGACTTCTTATGTACAGAGACTTGACATGGGTAATGAAATAGGAAACTCAAAGCAAACACCGAGGGAAGGAAATGGCTAGCGTAGTACAGTCCCAAACACCTCCCAACTACTGCCTGCATTTCAAGGCAGTCAACAGAGAAGGCAGCCTCTTTCTCTTTCAGGATATCTGTTTATTTTGCAATTAACCAGGAAGAAGAAATTTTTTCTGAAACTTTTTTGATTGAGGGCTTGTCATTTAAATAGAAGTTACTGCTTTCAGGATTAAGCACATTGCAAAGAAATGTCTCAGTGTTTTAGTTGTATAAAACCTGGGATGATTTATACTTACACAAAAGATTAACCCTGTTAGTTTGTGCTGTTTTCCTTTTCTATGCCAACTTCATCACACACAGAAACACCTGAATTCTGGAATACAGAGGGTGAAAACAGACATATATTCACATATACCGAAGGACCCTTGAGGATGTTTTTCTTCTTTTATTCCTATGAAAAGTGATTTATAACCAAACCAAGGAAAACCTCAAGTTACTGGTGTGGTGAGATTTATTATTACTACCCAAAGTCAAATAGGTTGGAAGGATTATATTTGATGCCAAGGTTCATCCAAATCACAGTGGTTTGGAAATCACCTTAAACTTGGAAGTTTTTCTTCTTTTCCATTTAAACCAGCATCTTGTATTCACTCTCATCTGTAGAAGTTGAGATAATTTCAGTAGGGCTTTTGTTTTGTAATTTTATAGCCTACTTCAATTGTAAGATTTGGCTTGCAGAACTTACTGTGGAAAGCTTCCACAGTTTTCTGACTTTTCCCACATTTCTACTGAGATATATATCTATATATATATCGATATATTTTACATCCATGTATGTCCCTCAGGAAATATGAATGAAGTTGGTTAATTGCATTTATTATTTAGAAGACAATAATTATAATAGCTACTTTTGTATAGTGCTCTAGCTTCCAGGGCACTTTCACATAATTATATCATTTGATCCTTAAAATAGTCCTTTGATGTCAGCAAGGAGGATATTATTATCTTTATATTAGAGAGGAAGCAGGTTCAGAGAGGTTAAATGGCTGGTCTGAGGTCACATGATTAGTAAGAAGAACCAGGATTAGAGAGTGTGAGGTCAGAGTCCACAGATGCTCAGTAGCCATCATGCTTCTCCACTCTGCTTTGGACTAGCACCCAAACAATAAAATGATTTTCTCTAGAAAGGATTCTTATTGCATAGTATCAAAGTATACACTGTGGAAACTACCTCAAAAATACTTATAAAGCAGTAGAGTAGAACAGTGACTATGAGTAGAGTACTTAAGATTTTAGGGTGCACCTTTAGGTAATTTTTTTTTAATTGATATATATATATTTTAGATGTTATCTTTTTTTTTTTTTTAATTTCTTTGGCCATGCCACATAGCATGTGGAATCTTAGTGTCCCAACCAGGGATTGAACCCACACACCCTGTATTTGAAGTATAGAGTCTTAGCCAGCAGGCCACCAGGGAAGTTCCACATTTACAGAATGTTAGTGAGGAAGGGTTTACTGTAGAAGACACGTGTGGAAATTATTGCTTGTGGATATTGCATTTGAGTCCTCTGAGAGGCAGACACCAAGCGAGGACTAGGTGTATAAGAAGTTCATTAGGGAAATGCCTGGGAAGGAAGAAGGGCAGGCAGGGCGCTGGAGGAGGTGGAAAATCCTTTGGATCATGATGCAGGCGTGACCCCTGGGAAGGAGAGAAGGAAGTTGGGTTGATGGGTGGACAGGAAGTCTCAGACGATAGCCCAGTTGTAAGGAAGTTTGCATTCAGGCTGACTGGGAGCCCTCAGGCCAAAATCTCCCATAGATGGGTCCTCTGTCTTGCAGGATGGGGTCTGTGTTTGTAACCCTGCTGGGCTCAGCCACTGGCTGGGAGTGACCCATGGGAAGCATGATCCCAGCATGAACATGACGGTGTATTCAGAGCACAGCAGCTGCAGCTAGTCTGTCAATTATATTCCCTACAGAAGGAGATCTGAGGGTGTGCTTTCATAGTCACCGTGGATGTGTACAACATTCATTTCCCATCTCTTCAAGAGTAAGGAGTAAACAAAAATACAGCAGAGATTCTTGGCAAAATGCAAGAACATTAGGGATAAAATTAGATGCTCCATTATTATGATCAATAAACTGGCCTGTTAATATGAGGGAAGGTTAGAAGAATTCTGGAACACTTAAGATTTTGGCTTTTCAAAAGTTCTATTTGTAATCCTTTTTGACAACCAAAACGTGTGCTCTGTGAAGGCAAGAGTGGTGAGATTTTTTTTTTTTGATTAATAAAAGCACAGTGCCTGATCCATAGTAAATGCTCAGTCAATTGTTGTTGAATTGTTGAACGTACAGGTAATTACAATTAAAGGGAAGGGGCATATTGTCATTTCTAAATGTTCCATTTCTTCAACATGTGAATGATACCTGAAAGTGTTTCTTTATTAAGCTTGTTACCAGTGTTAATAAGCAAATAAGTTTTTGGAGTGGAGGTGAGTGCAGAAATTGTGGCTCTAAGAAATCATTAAGGTCAACCTCCTCTGGTCTGATACCTTGGATCTTAGGTCTTGGGTACAGGTCTTGACCTGATATAGCCCTTTCCTTCTGCACAGTAGTCTGCTGATGGCCAAGTGTATTTGTCTAAAATGGTTTGCACTGTCTTAGCATCCTTGTTTAGGTAGAGGCACTGGGGATGGCAAAGGGGAGATAAAAACTCTGGATACACAGGTGAAGCCATTCTGCAGTTGCAAAATCAATAGTAATTCAATACTTAAAAAACAATCTGTTCATGACTTTCAGGTCATGTCAGGGTTTATTTGTGTGGCCTTTCAGTGCATGTTTCTATAAATAAGACTTCTGATTCCCTAGGCCCTGTGAACACCTATGATTCTTCTTTTGTCCCATATCCAATTAGTCAAGGAGTAAAGCCAATTCTTTTGTCTTTTATCTGTTAAGATCTTTTCTTCTGTTTTAGGAAGCATTATTTAAGCTTCCTGACTACTATGAATAAACTTGATGGATTTCCTTACCTCCAAGAGCTATGTGTACACATGGTTCTCTGGATACTTGGGTTCTGCAGCATCAGGTTCAACTAATATTTGATCAAAAATATTTGGAAAAATTTTTCAGAAAGTTCCAAAAAGCAAAACTTAAATTTGCTGTGCATGGTCAACTAAGTACCTAGCACTTACATTATATTTACCACTATTTATTTAGCATTGATATTATATTGCTAAGTCACTTCAGCTGTGCCCAATTCTTTGTGAGTCCATGGACTGTAGCCTGCCAGGCTCCTCTGTCCATGGGATTCTCCAGACAAAGATACCAGAGTGGGTTGCCATTTCCTCCTCCAGGAGATCCTCCTGAGGCAGTGATCGAACCCACGTCTTTTATGTCTCTTGCATTGGCAGGTGGGTTCTTTACCACTAGCACCACCGGGGAAGCCCTGTATTATAATGGGCTTCCCAGGTGGTGCTAGAGGTAAAGAATCCTTGAGCCAGTGCGGGAGAGGTAGGTTTTATCCCTGCATACAGAAGCTCCCCTGGAGAAGGGCATGACAACCCACTCCAGTGTTCTTGCCGGAAGAAATCCATGGACATAGGAACTTGGCAGGCTACAGTCCATGGGGGTCACAAAAAGTCAGACTTGATTGAGTGTCTGAGCAACAGCAACAGTTATTATCAGTAGTCTAGAGCTAATTTAAAGTATACAAGAGGATGTGTGTAGGTTATATGCAAATACTACGCCTTTGTGTATGGGGGACTTGAGTGTGTTCCAGCTTTGGAATCCAAGGTGGTCCTGGGGCCAGACCCCTGTGCATGTACATACAAGTGTCACATGTACTGTATACCTGGACTTTAGTCTCAAGGTCTGCCTCGACCTGGCAGTGGACTTTAATGCACATCATTTACTCCCTTTCAACCTCAATTATCTCATTCAGTAAAAAAATGAGGATCATAAGGCCTATCCAGGGGATGGAAGTGGACTTGAAGTGAGATAGTGCAGAGTAAGCAGCTACTGCAGCACCTTAGAACTGAACTGAACTGAACTGATTGCACTGTGTGGGTATAGCACAGTTTGTTCACCCATTTACCAGTAGAAGAGTATTTAGGTTATTAATAGATTTTGGAAATTGTGATTAAAGCTGCTTATAAACATTTATGTACAGGTCTATGCCTCACTGTAAGTTTTAATTTCACTTGCATAATTAACTCAGTTCAATCGCTCAGTCGTGTCCAACTCTTTGACCCCATGAATTGCAGCACTCCAGGCCTCCCTGTCCATCACCATCTCCCGGAGTTCACTCAGATTCACGTCCATTGAGTCAGTGATGCCATCCAGCCATCTCATCCTCTGTCGTCCCCTTCTCCTCCTACCCCCAATCCCTCCCAGCATCAGAGTCTTTTCCAATGAGTCAACTCTTCGCATGAGGTGGCCAAAGTACTGGAGTTTCAGCTTCAGCATCATTCCCTCCAAAGAAATCCCAGGGCTGATCTCCTTCAGAATCAACTGGTTGGATCTCCTTGCAGTCCAAGGGACTCTCAAGAGTCTTCTCCAACACCACAATTCAAAAGCATCAATTCTTCAGTGCTCAGCCGTCTTCACAGTCCAACTCTCACATCCATACATGACTACTGGAAAAACCATAGCCTTGATTAGATGGACCTTTGTTGGCAAAGTAATGTCTGTGCTTTTCAATATGCTATCTAGGTTGGTCATAACTTTTCTTTCAAGGAGTAAGCGTCTTTTAATTTCATGGCCACAGTCACCATCTGCAGTGATTTTGGAGCCCCCCAAAATAAAGTCTGACACTGTTTCCACTGTTTCCCCATCCATTTCCCATGAAGTGATGGGACCAGATGCCATGGTCTTCGTTTTCTGAATGTTGAGCTTTAAGCCAACTCTTTCACTCTCCTCACTTTCATCAAGAGGCTCTTTAGTTCCTCTTCACTTTCTGCCATAAGGGTGGTGTCATCTGCATATCTGAGGTTATTGATATTTCTCCCGGCAATCTTGATTCCAGCTTATGCTTCTTCCAGCCCAGCGTTTCTCATGATGTACTCTGCATAGAAGTTAAATAAGCGGAGTGACAATATACAGCCTTGACGTACTCCTTTTCCTGTTTGGAACCAGTCTGTTGTTCCATGTCCAGTTCTAACTGTTGCTTCCTGGCGTGCATATAGGTTTCTCAAGAGGCAGGTCAGGTAGTTTGGTATTCCCATCTCTTTCAGAATTTTCCACGGTTTATTGTGATCCACACAGTCAAAGGCTTTGGCATAGTCAATAAAGCAGAAATAGATGTTTTTGTGGAACTCTCTTGCTTTTTTGATGATCCAGCGGATGTTGGCAGTTTGATCTCTGGTTCCTCTGCCTTTTCTAAAACCAGCTTGAACATCTGGAAGTTCACGGTTCACGTATTGTTGAAGCCTGGCTTGGAGAATTTTGAGCATTACTTTACTAGTAATTGTGCAGTAGTTTGAGCATTCTTTGGCATTGTCTTTCTTTGGGATTGGAATGAAAACTGACCTTTTCCAGTCCTGTGGCCACTGCTGAGTTTTCCAAATTTGCTGGTCTATTGAGTGCAGCACTTTCACAGCTGTTTCAGGATTTGAAACAGCTGAGCTGGAATTCCATCACCTCCACTAGCTTTGTTCATAGTGATGCTTCCTAAGGCCCACTTGACTTCACATTCCAGGATGTCTGGCTCTAGGTGAGTGATCACATCATCGTGATTATCTTGGCATAAATAACTAGGAATGGTATTAATATTTTGGGTTTGTATGCTAAGTGTATGTTTAACTGTATAAGGAACTGTTTTCTCAAGTGGCTTTATCATTTTCTGTCCCACCAGTAGGATGTCAGAATTTAGCTGCTCCACATCCTCACCAGCACTTTTTATGAAAAGAGTGCTTTTCACATAATAAGCACTGAATGTTTTGAAAGAAATTTTAATCTCTGTTGCTTACATTAATTCCAATGCTCTTGCTATGACCACTATCTCAACAACCTCTCTTATGAGTTAACTAACTCCTGAGTATGACTCAATTTCTTTCTGGAAGCCAGAGCACCTTTTCATTAAAAACACAATATTGGGTTTGGCAGTAAAAGAGGCCACATAGGTTTTATGCTTCATTAAAACAAGACTCAAAAACCAAACACAATAGGCAGGGGGATGGGGATTAATAATCTTTGATTTCTAGAGAGTAAAAGAATCCTCTATATTAGTTCAGTTGAAATGGGATCCGGCCTTAGCTCACGGCACTGGCCCCGCCCCCAACCACATATTTTTCGGTTGCCTGATTGGACCATCCGGTGTTTCCCTGGAGCAGGATTCTTTCTGAGGCCAAGTAACTGCAGTGAGGGAAAGGTGGGCAGAGATACCTAATGAGGCACTAACTAGGTGCTAACAAAAGGCTGGAGCCAAGAAGAAAGAATGTGGAAATGTGATAATGAAGACCTTGTAGTTAAGTTTCAGGGGAAACAGAATCTTTAAGAAGCCCTGCCCTAAGAAGGACCTTTACATGTAACAGAGGTTCCTGTATGTGAGAGTTAACACCAGTCTGCTGGAGTGAGTTGGAAAGACATGTTGAGGGAAGGCTCGTGATTTACCTGTATTCATAGTCATAAGCAAAACACAAATGAATTCATAGAAACCAGTAACCACTTCATTTATTTATTTAAACTTTTAATTTTGTACTGGAGTACAAAACAAACAATATTGTGATAGTTTCAGGTGGACAGTGAAGGGACTCAGCCATACATATACGTTTCCTTTCTCCCTCAAACTCCCCTCCCCTCTGGCTACTACAACATTGAGCAGAGTTCTCTGTGCTATACAGCAGATCTTTATTGGTTATCCATTCTAAATGACAGCGGTACGTACATATTGATCCCAAACTCCCTAACTATCCTTTCCCTCTTTTCTTCCCCCAGCAATCATAAGTTCTTTCTCTAAATTTAGAGTTCTTTCTCTAAACAGTTGTGAGTCTGTTTCTGTTTTGTAAATAAGTTCATTTGTATCATTTCTTTTTAGATTCCACATTTAGAAGGGGGTGATTGCTTGGCGCAAGATATGGGCAGAAAATTGAAAACAAAGCAAAACCAGAAAACAGATACAAGCAAAACCATCTTTTCTGTCTTTCTATAACTTCTCGAGTAATCTTGAGCAATTTTCACCAGGTTTTTGCTGTGCCAGTCATTCCCCCATGAAAAGAGATGGGAAGTGTTAACTGATTGCTTCATTCTAAAAGGAAAAGAAGCTTTAAAAGGTTTAACACTGTAACTATGGTAAATAGAACTAGAATGAAAAGAGGCCAAAGGGTGTAGCCGATAGAACTGAGTGGGGATTAGAGAACCTGGGGCCAAGACCTGAGTTTGCTACCAACCAGCACTGTTACCTTGGGAAACCCTTCTTAACCTTCCTGTATCTGTTTCCTTGTGAATAAAATCAAGGTGTTTGAGAAGCTGCTTTTTAAGATCTTTTCTAGCTTCAAGACCCCATCATTCTAAAGAATAAACAGGATGCACAAGATTGGTTTTCTTTTGGGAAATATTTTTCTATGGCTTTTGGCTAGAGAAGTAGGAGGTAGTCCTGGTTTCTGTAGCTTATGGTGATGGGAATTCAGGTATGAGAACTGTCCCTTTAAATTGTCTTAAAATTCTGATGCATGTTTCATGGACATTTGGGAGTTGTGAATCTTTGTAATTATTTCCTAAAGAAATTTCAGGTCTCCATTGTTTTCTGTGGGCAGATCAGCCCGGGCAAACCACAACACAACCATCTTGAGACTTAACTGGAATGCTATGCTAAAACTATTTTCCATTTTCATTATAGCTGTCATAAGAATAGATGTGCCTCACAGCAATTTTAGTTTCTCCTGTTCCTTATTGCCTCGTATGTTGTGTGAATTACAGGGGTATGTGCTGTTTCCCATATGCTCTGATTTGATTTACTGCTCCTTCCAGTTGGGCTTTTACTAACCTGTGAACAAGGAAGGCATAACAAGCAACTGAAACTAATGATGTGGGAAAGGTCAAAATAGTACCGAATTTGGGATAAAGAAGAAGTGTCAGAAAGCATCGATGACGAAGTTGCATTGATTGCCGCTGCTCTCTGGGCCGTCTCCCTCCCCCTGCCTTTCTTACATGTGTGCTCAGTTGTGTCCGACTCTTTGTGACCCCATGGACTGTAGCCCACCAGGTTCCTCTGTCCACAAGATTTCCCAGGTTAGAATCCTGGAGCGGGTTGCCATTTTCCTTCCCTGGGGGATCTTCCTGACCCAGGGATTGAACCTGAGTCTTCTGCATCTCCTACATCGGCAGGAGGATTCTTTAGCACTGAGACACCCGGGAAGCCTCTTCTCTTCCCCTGTATTTGGATAAAAGCTGCAGAGGCAAGAATGTGGGGATTGGATCCCAAGAGCAGTGGCTGGAATCTCCTGCATGGTTGGGAATGGGACTTGGAAGACACAGTGGGGTGTCTCCCTGTTATTAGGAAAGGTACCTTAATGAAGGCAGTCAGAGTCTGTTATGTTAACATCACTGCCAGAGGTATAACAGAATGGAAAGGGAGACAGAGAATAAATTCATTCCCATTTGCTTATGGCTTAATGATCACATCAAGCTATATTCACTGAGTTGCAGACATCAAATAAATTTTTACTTACAACACTTTAAGTTGTAAAATGTATGCCATTTTGTTATAGATAGACTGATCAAATCAATAGTTAATTAAGTGACATATCCTTTTACTGAATGACATTGGAAAAACCAAATGAGTCATATTACATAAGCATATTACAGATTTTCTTTTTCACCTTGAGGCATATTTTTTTAGATATAGTAATAGACAAGTTATTATAATGAAAGTATTGATTGGAATTATGGCAGGATGTAGTACAAGCCACAGGCTAGGCATTTACTTATTGAATAGAACCTTTTCTGATACAATCTACCACCTTTCAAAAGATAAGGTATCTTGTATATTTTTGCCTTTTCTGATCTTAATTAGCAATGTAGTGGAAAGAATCCTGGTCTCATAGCTATTATCTTGTTGGGGTTTTAGATTAGTTATTTTAACTCATTCAGAACTGACTTTTATCATGTACAGTAAGTCAATGAATGAACTGTGGCTCCCAGGCCAGATCCAGCCTGACACCTGTTTTTGTAAATAAACTTATTGGAACACAGCCACTGTCATTCATTTTCATATCGTTTGCGTTTGCTTTCACCTGCAATGGTTAAATTGAGTAGTTGTGGCAGAGACCAATAGGGCAGGCAAAGCCTAAAATATTTACTGTCTGGCTTTTTAAGCAAAGTGTTTGCTGATTCCTGATACGATGTAAGAGACAATGGGTCACCAATTTTCAATACTTTTGAAACTCGTGAGACCCATTTTTTTTACTCTAATACACAAAATAGACAAAAACAACATTTCTGTGGTTGATGAACTGGTTGGGACTGAAGGGATCCTTCCAATTTGGCTCTCCAAAGACCCCCAGGGCCCCAATGTAAAAACTCCTTTGAAGAAATCATCTCCAAGGTATTTTCAGCTTTGAAACTATACGTATAGTTTCTTATTCTTCAGCATATGTGGAAAAGTACTTTCAGTGATAGGCTTACCTCTCGTTTCTGGCCTTCCACTCTAAGGCTGTGACAAGGCTTCATTTGTCTTCAAGCCAATTTCAGTTGGTAGAACTGTGGGGATTGTACAATACAATATATGCTGTGTAACAAATCTTCAAGTCTTCATGTTTCTTAGAAAACTTCTGTATACTGATACAACAGGAGCAAAGCTACACTTTAAAAACAGACCCTAAGGGTAGAATCTATCAAAGCCTAATGTCTCAGCTGCGACATGCAAGTTTTCCTTTCAAAGCATGGACCAATGGGTAAATTGTTTGTTTCCATATACTTTACTCCAGCTTTTCTGATAATGGAGGCAGCAGAGAATTGAATGTGGTCTAACAGCATAATAAAATCCAATTCAGTTGGTGTTTATGGAGTGCCCACAGGGTGTGGGCTATTGTATTTGACGAGATAAAGACCTCTGTGATGCTCATTTCCTCATTAGTGCATTTCTAAGGCCTATTTTGCCTTCCCAAATAACCTGGAAACTTTCAGATCATTGGAGAAAGTTCCCAGTAAGAGAGATGTCCTTATTCCTTCACTTTTTTGTATGTGAAAGAATGAAAATGTAGTGAGGTTAGGGGTAGCTGGGGGTAGAGGAAAGGAATTAATAGCTATGGACTACCTGATATGTGCCTTTTGTTATACTCTCATAAATTTTTTCTTTTCTTTCTCATAACTATTTAGAGAGCAGGAATTAAATCATATAAATGTGAAAATAGCGACTTCCCGAAGTTACCCAACAAATAAGCTGCAGAACAAGGATCCTAAGTCTGAATGCTTAAATATATCCAATTGTAGTGTCCATTAGCTCTGGTTCAAACATTTAAAACACAGTATGTACTCGTGTCCGACTCTTTGCGACCCCATGAATTGCAGCACACCAGGCCTCCCTGTCCATCACCAACTCTCAGAGTTCACTCAGACTCACGTCCATCGAGTCAGTGATGCCATCCAGCCATCTCATTCTCTGTCATCCCCTTCTCCTCCTGCCCCCAATCCCTCCCAGCATCAGAGTCTTTTCCAGTGAGTCAACTCTTCACATGAGGTGGCCAAAGGAGCAACTGAACTGACCTGATGTACTCATGTAAATATCCATATGATTAAATAGATCAACAGCCCTGTAACAGTTGGAATTGTCATTCTGAATGCGTAAGAGAGCATTACTCTGCATAATGAGTGGTCTGTATGACTTGAGAAACATTCTTAGTCTTCAGTCCAAATAGATAATAGGGGACTATCTCAGCAAGAGGTCAGGAGTAAAAAATACATCTTTCTCTTAAGACCAGGAGTAGGCAATCCTGTTCTTGAAACGGCCAGACAATATGTGGGTCACGTGGTCTCCGTCACCTCCTCAATCTAAACCAATGAACATGGCTGGGTTCAAATAGAACTTTGTGGACAGAATTTCATGTAATTTTCAGATCATCACATTCTTTAGAGTTCTGTTAATCATTTAAAAATGTAAAAAACGCTGTTAGCTCACAGGCTCCACCAAAACAGAAGGCAGTGTTTGTCAGCCCCTGCTTTAGACCAGTGTGTCACAATCACTGTGTAAAAATCAATGAGAAAGCTTATTGAAAATGATTCCTCAGGCTTTACCTCTAAAGATTCTAATTCAGAAGGTCTGGGCTGAGGTCTGTTATATGTATTTTTCGAAAATCCTATAGAGACATACCTCGTAGATACTGTGGGTTTGGTTCTAGATTATGGCAATAGCGTGAATATTGCAATAAAGTGAATCACATGAATTTTTTATGTACATAAAAAAATCACAGTACATTTGAAAGTTACATTTACATTATCCTTTAGTCTAGTAAGTGTGCATTATGTTTAAAAAATGTTTGTGCTTGCATGCCTAGTCATGTCCAACTCTTTGTGACCCTGTGGGCTATAGCCCGCCAGGCTCCTCTTTCCATGGCATTTTCCAGGCAAGAATGCTGGAGTGGGTTGCCATTCCCTTCTCCAAGAGATCTTCCCACCCCATGGATGGAACCTGCATTCCCTTGGCTCCTACATTGGCAGGCAGATTCTTTATCACTGAGCCACTTGGAACATACCTTAAATAAAAGCTCTTTATTGCTAAAAAATGCTATCATCTGAGCCTTCAGTGAGTAGTAGTAGTAACAGCAAAGGTCACTGAACACAGCTTACAATAAACATAATAATAATGAAAAAGTTTGAAATATTGCTCAATTTACCAGGATGTGACACAGAGACATGAGGTGAGCAAATACCTTTGGAAAAATGAGACTGATAGAACTGCTTGATGCAGGGTTACCAAAATCTTCAATATGTAAAAACACACAATATCTGTGAAGCACAGGAAAGTAAAATGCAATAAAACGAGGTATGGCTGTTGGCGACTTTTTTGGCAATGTAAGTCAGGTTTCCAATGGAAATAGAAGCACACTAAAATTAGAACAACTCACCAAGTTTTATTTATGGGAGCACTAATTAGAAAGACCTGGGTGGGGTATAGGTGAGCCATAAGGAATAATGCAGGAACCCAGGACTAGCAACAGAAGACCTGTTACCACTAGGCCTGCAAGGGTCAGGGGCAAAAGGGGCACTGGAATCCAGAAGGGGAGAGTCGGTGGAGAATCCACCTAGATGTCTGTGGTGTTGAATGAACCATCACTCGGAAACAGCCTTGTAGGAAGGGAGCTGGGGCAATAATATGTTAACTTTGCTTTTTCCCTTTCTTAATTGTCTGGCAGGGGCCCTGTTGATCAGACCCAATCAGAAAACAGGGAACACTGGAGCCCTATTGATGCCCTCCATATTAGTCATCCTCCTGGCTTAGGGCAGACTGGAGAAAAATGAAGAGAAAATCTGAAGGGGCAAATGAAAGACACCTTGAAGAGTGATACAGGCATGCTTAAGAACTTTGGCCTTGTCTCTCCTCATATTCCATGGATAATACTTTTAAACACAACTCTGTGTTACTGCCCAGGCCCTCAGGTAGTCATGGCAGACCATAGCTGACTCTACTAACTCCCTTGATTGGCTGCCAATCATTTGGAGGGACAATTTTGTCACATGCTCTGATGAATACACTTAGGATGAAAGTAAGTCTCAATCTCAGGCATAGGAGATACCCACGTACCTGCTCCCCTGCCTCCCCTCCGCCCCCGCCCCCCAACATAAGGCTTCCCTTGTTCTCTCTCTTCTCTCCTCTCTGCACAGCAT
Source organism: Oryx dammah (assembly GCF_014754425.2). NCBI lineage: Eukaryota > Metazoa > Chordata > Mammalia > Artiodactyla > Bovidae > Oryx > Oryx dammah. The sequence continues at coordinate 59,864,136 of NW_024070203.1, forward strand.
TTACAATTTTTACCACACTTCGGCCAATATATCAATAGCCGGGAAACCAGTATGGATCGCATCAATTAGGTAGACCTTCTCTGACAGCTCATTTAGTAAGGAATTTGCCTGCCATGCAGGAGACCCTGGTTTGATTCCTGGGTCAGGAGGAGCCACTGGAGAAGGCATAGCCTACTCACTCCATTAATTCTTGGGCTTCCCTTGTGGCTCAGCTGGTAAAGAATCTGCCCACAATGTGGGAGACCTGGGTTGGATCCCTGGGTTGGGAAGATACCCTGGAGAAAGGAAAGCTACCCACTCCAATATTCTGGCCTAAGAATTTTATGGACTTTATAGTCCATGGGGTCGCAAAGAGTTGGACACGACTGAGCAACTTTCACTGATGAACACATGAGGGTTTGGGTGTATTTGAGATGTCTCTTAGTTCCACAGACTATGGCTTCCTTGCTGGCTCAGCTGGTAAAGAATCTGCGGCAATGTGGGGTGCTGCTGCCGCTAAGTTGCTTCAGTCGTGTCTGACTCTGTGTGACCCCAGAGACGGCCTCCCACCAGGCTCCCCCGTCCCTGGGATTCTCCAGCCAAGAACACTGGAGTGGGTTGCCATTTCCTTCTCCAATGCATGAAAGTGAAAAGTGAAAGTGAAGTTGCTCAGTCATGTCCGACTCTTAGTGACCCCATGGACTACAGCCTACCAGGCTCCTCCATCCGTGGGATTTCCAGCAATATGGAATACCTGAGTTCAATTCCTGGGTTGGGAAGATCCTCTAGGGAAGGGAATGGCCTCCCGCTCCAATATTCTTGCCTGGAGAAATCCATAGACAGAGAAGTCTGGCAGTCCTACAGTCCATGAGGTCACAAAGAATCGGATACGATTGAGTGACTAGCACTTTCACTTTCATTTTTAGTCCCACAGAAGGTGTAAAATTGACCCACATAAGAAGTTGGTTGAATGGTTGGGGTCTGGGACCACAGATTCCAATGTCAGCAATAGGTCTTAGCCTCTGGTTTCCCTTCTATTGATATATTGGGGGAAGTATGGCAAAATTTGTAAATCTTGGGCAGAGAGGAGAGAAGAGGGAGAATAAGGGAAGCCTTGTGTGTATCAGGGCTATTTCCTGAGCCTGAGATTGAGACTTACTTTCATCTTAGGTGTAGAGGGTTATAACAAATACCCATCGATTAAAAGGATAAATCATTTCTTGTTTGAGCAATAGGTAGTTAAGACTGGAAAAAATTATCTAATGGTCAGAGAGGGGCAATATAAAATATTAATAATATATGCTATAATCTATTATATGCTGATATATTGAAATCTCTGATATTACCAGAGGGGCTAGAAGGTATGGGAGACCAGTGATTGGGAGTAGAGACACTTGAGATAGGATCATGATGACTAGGAAAGACTTCTGGATTTGGTTGTTAAAAAATTGATAGTGACCATCCACATAGTACAATTTCAATGGACGCAAAGGAAAGAAGCTAGATTTACATGGTTTACAGAGTTGAGGGGGAAATGCAGACTCCTAGGCCCACAGACCTAAAAGGCTTTCATTGGATCACACACACCAGCATCCTGAGCAAATTCCACCTGACAAGATGGCCAGGAAAGGAGAAGACCGCCAGTTGACAATTAAAAACGGCAACAAAAGTTTTAGGAAACTTTCCATTTTCTAGAATTTAAACTTAGTGGTCGTCATCCTTGAAGAAGATAATTCCTGTAAAACATGTCCACTGAAAAGTATAGCTCCAATTTACTTGCTAAGACCTTCTCATTTTCCAGGAAGATGATTCCATCGCTGAAAAGTCCTTTGCATGCTAGGAGGTGCTGAGTGTATTCTCTGAAGTTGCAAGGTACTTTTCTACTAGTGGTTTCATCTTTGTTTGGTAGACTTTATTTTATAGAAAATCCTATTTCTTAATTCTTTCATGTTTCTCTATAGTGCCTATATATAGTAGGACTGTCCAATCTGGTTTAGACAAAGAAGAAACAGAAATAAATATAAGCTAAAGGCTGAAAGCTAGATCTCTTGAGTTGATTTGGGTTCTTAAGGGTTTTGAGGCTCAAAGGCAAGAGCAAAGAGAACTTTTCTTTGAGAAGGCGCCACTGTGGTCTAAGACATTTTACATATCCATTTGGCTTTTGCTATTTGCATAATAACTATCCATTTATTTTCCCATTTGTCTAAATTTGCACATTCATATGGTTTATTTTATACATAAGAAGACGTCACTCCCCCTTACCCTCCATCAGTATGAAGCAATGAAGAAAATCTGTTTGCCAAATGAAAAATTTGAGAGATTTTTCAAAAGGGGCATTAATGAATTGGTGGTAGCTCTGGAAAAAAAAAAAAGAATGGCAATTTTCAAATTAGTAAGTTTTCTCTTTGTTCTTCTCCAGAAGATTTTAAATGGATTATCCTAACCTCAAGCCAGAATATCCACTTTTCTCTTTAATATCCTGATTGTTTAATAAGTCCTTGCTCTATTACTTATTCTGCTGTTCTAGCCTTGCATTTTCAGGCAGTGCCTCTTCCATGGGAATGGCAGGACAGAGCTCCAGTATTTCAAAGGAGCTCACATGTAAAGTTTGGAAAACCAGTTCTGCAGAGAAAGAGCTCCTCTTTTATTACTCTCTTCATTGACACTTAGGCAGAGTTTGAGAAATTATTAGACATTTTCCACTTGGAGATTCTTAGATAATAAGATAAAGTATATAGTTGGAATTGGCAGTGAACAGAAAAAATAAAGAAGTAACTAACTGATCAATCACCAGAGTAGCTAATTACCCAAAAATAAGTTTCCATTTTCTTTGATGAATTCTCTCTGGCTCTGGCTATCTGTTTAATTACAGTGTATAAATCGAAACTAGCTCCTAAGAGGTGAGAAGGCACTAGAAATGCTCTTATAAAATGTTCAATGAATTCTATCTTTTCCTTAAATCATGAATTGCTACTTAATCACAGGTTACTTTTATTCAGCATTATAGAAAAAAATGACATAATAACCCTTTGGAAATTGCTGAGACTGCTTATTTTGAAATATATATATGAAATAAAATATCTTTCCTAAAGACGTCTTTAAAACCAAAGATCTTTACTCTGTTGCTTCATTTAGTTTTTTTTTTTTTTTAAATTAAAAGAAATTTTGTTTTATATTGGAGTCTGGTTGATTAACAATGTTGTATTAGTTTCAGGTGTACAGCTAAGTGATTCAGGTCTACATGTATCTATTCTTTTCAAATTCTTTTCCCATTTAGTTTACTACAGAATATTGAGCAGAGTTCCCTGTGCTTTACAGCAGGTCCTTGTTGATCATCTATTTTAAATATAGTAGTGTGTGATTTAGTTTTAAGAATACCCCCTGTCTCAATCCCCAGTGTTCTGTTTGATTATCAGGATTTTTTTGTTGCTTTGGGCTTCCCAGGTGTCACAGTGGTAAGGAATCTGCCTGACAATGCAGGAGACGGGACACGGATTCAGTTCCTGAACCAGGAAGATTCCCTGGAGTAGGAAACCAGTATTTTTACCTGGAAAATTCCATGGACAGAGGAGTCTGGTGGGCTACGAGTCCAGGAGGTCACGAGTTGGACATGACTGAACACATTGTTTTGGTTAGTTTTCGTGCCTATAATTTGTATTTTCCTCAAACTGTTCTGCCACTTTTTCTAGGTTATTCTGTAAGTTACTATTAAAATACCAAACTTTAAAAAATATTGCTATAATATTTGATCACCTCATAACTATAATTGTCTTCCAAACTGAGTATTGCCAGTCAGGGGAGCAGATGTGAGAGTGATGGGATCTTTTATTAAAAAAAAAAAACTTAGAGAAGATCACATTTACTATTGCACCCACACAATAAATGACCTTATTTTATTTTTTAAATAAAAGCATAGTTGATTTACTATTCTCTATTGGTTTCTGGTATATAGCAAAGTGATTCTGAATATATATATATGTATATATACATGTATATATTATGTATATATACACAATATATATATGTATATATATAAATATATATGTGTATATATGTATATATGCATATATTCTGTATGTCTATATGTATATATATATTCTCGGGGCAAAGACATTTAAATGGTTCCCTTAACACTTTAGTTTTTGTTATTTTTAAAAAACTGTATTTTAGGAGTTGTAGATGAAATGAGAAAGAGAGCAGCAGGTGTGGAAGAAACTTTGGTAGACTTCTCACCTTCACAGAGGAGCATTTCAATGAATAACTTCAAATACACACACAAACACAAACAAAACAAAAACCCTGGAATGATGTTCTGATTTCCTATTTCTGTTCTTCCCATGTTCTTTGATGTACTTTGTCCTTCCACAAATGCTTTCTGAAATTCTTATCACCTTTATATCCTCAGAATGTAGGATGACATACCTACAAGACAAGACAGAAGCCATGAGTAGACAGGCCAAGCATGGTGAGTTCCAGAGACAACGCCCCCTTCCCCTGGCCCCCAGGAAGCAGCAGTGATTTGGAAAGAGTGTGGGCTTGGTGTTCCCAGATCTCTGTCTTTTCCAAGAAAATCTGGAAATCTGGATTTTTTATGTGAAATTTCTTGAAGTTTGAATGCTGGGGACTAATTCAGTTAAAGGAAAAACATTGCGTGGGCCAATGGCACACACGTGCAGGCCAGATTGAGTCTTCAGGCCACCACTTGGCAACCTCTGACAAACATAGTATTATAGGCTTTGGATAGATCCCTGCTCTTGCGACTTCAGTGCCACCAGGAAAGGAGAAATTGCCATTCATATGCTTTGATTTCAGTATGAGAGGCGAATGAAACTGACAAGCTCAGACACACATTTATTTGCATGGAAGAGAAACTAGAATTTGCATCAGACTCTAGTTCATTGTCTTAGTGAGCAGAGAAATGTGGGAATTATATATCTATTTAGGTTTTTTTTTTCCTCCCAGGAGCTTTTCAAAAAGTCTTCATAAGCTCATGGAAATATTTTCTAATTTTACAGTGACCTTTGATTTATATATTTTTAGTTTTATATTGAGGAACTAGGATCAGTCAAATATACTTTCATCTATTTTAACATATATAAGTAAGGCTAATTATATACTTTGAAATTTGCACAGTGTAAAAGTCTTGGCTAATGTCATCATTAACCAGAGCGAGACTGTGTGTGTGTGTGTGCAGTTTATACGTTTTGGTTCAGAAGAAAGACAGTGATTAAGAGTACCAGCCTTTAAAAGGTGATTAATAAGGTAGCTTTGGAATGAGAAAAACTTGAGTTTTAATCCCATTTTTGTTTTCACAATATGTCCTTGATTAAGGAACCTAATATCTTTAAGCTTCTGTACTCACCCTGCACAGTGGGTATGATTCACCATTAGCAGTAGGACTTGATTGCTTCGCAGCTCCTGGATGGACAGAGACTTGGTGAGTGGTTAGATGAAGGCTCTGTTTCAGGAGTTAACGATGTGGGGTTGGTAGGTGGAACCAGATCATGGAGGAGCTTGAATACCTGTGAGAAGTTTGGTGTCTGGTGTCCAAGTTTAGAGACAAAGTTGGAATCTAAGTTTGTAGATGGGGGTGAAGGATAAAAGCATTTGAGTAGGAGGCAACTGAGAGAGAGAGACGCATTTAGCACCAGAGTCTGGGAAGGCTCAGTCTTGCAGTGTTCCATAGGAGAGATGCTATACGTCAAGAATAGACCATGGTTGTGGAGACAAAAAAGGAGAAATGGGTTTAAAAGATATCACTCTATGTGACTTTCATGTGACTAGACTCAATATGAAATGCAATTCCTGTGTTTGTGAAAGAGCTACACTGCAGCAATTATGAGAATCCCAGAATTATTTTAAGTGGAATTTATGGTTGGTAAAGGCTTTCCTGATAGCTCAGTTGGTAAAGAATCTGCCTGCCAGGCAGGAGACCCCGGTTAGATTCCTGGATTGGGAAGAGCTGCTGGAGAAGGGATAGGCTACCCGCTCCAGTATTCTTGGGCTTCCTTTGTGACTCAGCTGGTAAAGAATCCTCCTGCAATGTGGGAGACCTGGGTTCGATCCCTGGGTTGGGAAGATCCTCTGGAGAAGGGAAAACTACCCTGTATTCTGGCCTGGAGAGTTCCATGGACTTTATAGTCCATGAGGGTCGCAGAGAGTCGGACTTTCGCCTCACTTTATGGTTGGGAAAAGAGAAAAGAGAGTGCAGGACTGAGAACTGAATAATGCCTGGGGTGAGGAATTGAGATGGGAAGATACAGTAGAGGAAATGGAGAAGCAATAAGGAGTTTTGAAGAAGAAAAAGAGTATTCTAATAATAATAGGTCTTTTTTGTTTCAGCGTTTGCATGTAGTCTCACATCCCTTATATTTTGAAGGTTCTTGATATGATGGTTCACATCTCGCTCATCTTCTAGGAATACAAGTTTCCCTCTCATTGTTTACATGCACTATTTTTAAGTGCCATGTTAGAATCTGTCTCTGCTCACAGGTTTCCATCATGTGGCTTCATATTATGTCTGTCTCTGAGTCAGTGTGGTATCATATAGGTGAACAAGATAAAAAAAAACAAAACCAAACCACGATCTGATGTAAAATAAGATACTTCATTTCCTTGTGCATTTAGTATGTATCTAATATCAGCAAGGAGACTGATATTAGATACATACTAATATGTATGTATCTACATATGAAAAACTGATGTTTCTTCCTTAATGAGTCATATGGTTTTTTTCCCCTTGATTAGTCATATGAGTCTCATCTTGTTTAAAATACTACTATCCGCTCTTAGAAGTAAGGGCTGGGGCCTTCTTCTGTTGTTGCTTCTACTCGGTAAAATTTTGTATTATTCCTTCCAATTTTGTCTCATGAAATATGAAATTGAACTGTGAATAGGTTTTTTCCTAAATTTTAAATGGTATTTTTATTTATTTTCCAAACTGAAGCATGTCCTTATCACTAACTCTATTATCTCCTGTCATACTTAAAACAAACTGTAATAAAAGATGAGGTAAAAATTTGCAAATGGGCAACTACCCTGGTGGTCCAGTGGTTAAGACTTTACCTTCTGATGCAGGGAGTTCGGGTTCAATGTCTGGTCTGGGAGCCCAGATCCCACATGCCTCATGGCCAGAAAAGCAAAATATCGAACAGAAGCAATATTTTAACAAATTCAATAAAGACTTTAAAAATGGTTCACATTAAAAACAATTCTTTAAAAAAATTTTTTAAATGACTGATTAGCATTTTCACGGAGAAGGCAATGGCACCCCACTCCAGTACTCTTGCCTGGAAAATCCCATGGGCAGAGGAGCCTGGTGGGCTGCAGTCCATGGGGTCACTAAGAGTCGGACATGACTGAACGACTTCACTTTCACTTTTCACTTTCATGAATTGGAGAAGGAAATGGCAACCCACTCCAGTGTTCTTGCCTGGAGAATCCCAGGGATGGGAGAGTCATATGATTGGGCTGGTGGGCTGCCGTCTATGGGGTTGCACAGAGTCAGACACGACTGAAGTGACTTAGCAGCAGCAGTATTTTCTGGATGTTTAAATTTCTATTTAATATTAGTTTATTAATTAGCACTGTTCATTCATTTACTCTTCTTTCTGGCCATTTTAAATATAACTAGATTAGGTTACACTTTCCTCTGGTTTTCTTTCACATCAGCTTGACATTACTCAATTGATAATGTGAGAAATGAGGCTTTATAGCACTTCCTTCCCTTCTCTGTCTACTCAGTTTTAATTTTATGTTTTCCTATTTTCATGTATATTTCTGTTTCATTTTCAAATGTCTCATTTGAAAAAAAATATATTTATTTGGCTGTGCCAGGTCTTAGATGTGGCACACAGGATCTTTGATCTTTGTTGCAATACGTGGAATATTTAGTTGCAGCATGCAGGATTTTTTTTTTTTTCAATTGTGTCATATGGGGTCTAGTTCCTTGACCAAGGATTGAACCCAGGCCCCCCCACTCCCTACCCCTGCCCCGCTGCATTGGGAGCATGGAGTCTTAGCCACTGGACCAAGAGTGAAGTTGCCTTAGATTTTCAAAAGAATTTTTTTTGATGCCATGTGGATTTCCTTTCTAGTGTCTTGAGGCTTGCTTTCCTTTCCTCCTTTCCTTTAATGTGATTGAATTTAAGTTCCTGGAGACTGTTTTTATGTGCCCCAAAGCTCAAGTTAGCACAAGTGGGCAATGAATGCATTCAGCACACAAATACTTAGGATGTTTTGAGTGTGAAGCACCTAGTTAGATGCTGGGATACAAATTCAAATAAGATGTTGCTCAGGGTCTCTGCAAACTGAAAGTCCAGTAGAGAGACAGGCACATAGATCAGTTGTATACAGAATGGTAAGAGGTCTTCTTGAGAGCTACAGATGTTGGGAGTTAGGAAATACTTTTTGGAAGAGGCAGCACAAGTTGAATTTTGAAAAAAGGGTTCAGTTCAGTTCAGTCGCTCAGTCGTGTCTGACTCTTTGCAACCCCATGAACTGCAGCACCCCAGGCCTCCCTGTCCATCACCAACTCCTGGAGTTCACCCAAACCCATGTCCATTGAGTCGGTGATGCCATCCAACCATCTCATCCTCTGTCATCCCCTTCTCCTCCTGCCCTCAATCTTTCCCAACATCAGGGTCTTTTCAAATGAGTCAGCTCTTCACGTAAGGTGGCCAAAGTATTGGAGTTTCAGCTTCAACATCAGTCCTTCCAATGAACACCCAGGACTGATCTCCTTTAGGATGGACTGGTTGGATCTCCTTTCAGTCCAAGGGATTCTCAAGAGTCTTCTCCAACACCACAGTTCAAAAGCATCAATTCTTCAGCACTCAGCTTTCTTTATAGTCCAGCTCTCACATCCATACATGACCACTGGAAAAACAATAGCCTTGACTAGATGGACCTTTGTTTGCAAGTAAGTAGGTATAATTATAAGTGATAGGACCTAATCTTAACTTGTGTTAGTGGATGAAGAGATGAGGGGAGGAGGACAGGAAGAATGTTAGGAATACAGGCTCTGTAAGACTTGTGACTAATAGAATGTTGAGTGGATGGAGAAGAAGGGGGTGGAGAATGCCTCAGAAATTTCTTCCTTGGACTGCTGGGTAAGGGTTGGTACCTGTTTGGCAATGTAAGAATTAATGGAAAAGGAATAAGTTTAGAAACAGAGATGATGATTGCAGGAATGGCCATTGCTCCTCTGTCTCCACTTCTTAATAGTCATTCTTCCTACTGGCCGAGTGTTTAATAACTAGATGGGATATAAACATAATCTTGGACTCTGATGAAAACACGTGGCTACCTATTTATATATTACTTTCCTCTTGCACCTTACCTGTTTTAGGAGAAGGAGGTCAGAATTGAGATGAGCAGCAAGGGATGGAGGGGCCCAGATCTGCTTCAAGGAAGGACTTGCTGCCTCAGCCCTCAACATCTGGAATGATTGAGCATGATGGGGATACAACATTTGAGGCATTTTGTACCATGGGAGACAGTCTGATGGAAAAATTCTTGCTCTCGAGAGCTCTGCTAGGTTGAGGAAGGCTTTGTGGGATCTGTCACACAATTTGATTTCTCCCTTGCCCCATTCTATTTCTTTTTTTCCCCCTTCCTAAGTGTGATTTCTAAGAAAAATCTTGTACCCCAACCTCATTCTTAGTGATTGCTCTGGAGAAGCCAACTTGTAACACAGTGCCATGGAATTTTCAGAACTCTCAGCATTTTGGAGATTGCTCGAGTTCACTTACCCACTCCAGGGTTCTTGTCTGGAGAATCCCAGGGACGAGGGAGCATGGTACGCTGCCGTCTATGGGGTTGCACAGAGTCGGACACGACTGACGCGACTTAGCAGCAGCAGCAGCAAGTTCACTTTCTCCCTGGAATTCTAGAAGGAGAAGGTCAATGAATGTATCTTAGAATATAGCAGGATAAGGAACCCAGTTGTTACTGGCCTAATAGGCTGAGGGAAGATTGCCTTAGCTTGGGAAGATATGAATCTGAGGAAACAAGTGAGCCATTAATTTTATAATTGGTTTAAAGATACTTCCGATCGATACTTCCGATCTCCAAGAGGATTTTAGTTTAAAACCAACAGATTGCAACAATTGTTCTAAATGGGAGCTTCCTTCAAATAAAGAATATCAAAGAAACCATGGGAAAGTTTGAAACAAGTTTAGTTGCTGTGAACCAGAACACTTTAATCTCTTATTAAATGAATGCAGTGTGATAATAATATAATGATACCTCCATTTAGATTGCATATTTATTTTCCCCAGGACATTCTTAAAGTACTATAATATAGTCTTTTTTTTCCCCCTTACTGCTAACTTTTCCTCAAATGGAGGAAGGAAAAATAAAAGTGATTGAATCTTTAATAGCTAATGGTCCCCCCCCCCTTTTTTTTTATTCAACTGCTTCCCCAGTCCACCTGTAAAGCTATGGAATACTAATAGAAATTATTTTCCTTCCCGTCCCTTTGACAGCCTAGGGAAGGCTTTAGGAATAAGAAATTAGATGGTTTGTATGAACAGAGCAATGAAAGGTTGTAGAGATAAGGAATCTGGTTACTGAATAATCTACAAACAACAGTCTACCCCTTGATCATCAGACACTGACACTGAGTCCTAAAGTCTTATTCTAATTGTTACAAACTATCATTATTGACGGTATATCTTGGTAGTGTGCTCAGTAGATATTCTGCTAACATTTTATGGATACTATTTTATTTATTCCTCATGATATTCCTGGATGGTATTTTTTCTCTTAGTACATAGAGTGAAAAACTCAGGCTCTATCCCCATCCGAGTGGTTGAGTAAGAGGTCCAGGGTCACAGCTGGTAAGAGGCAATGCTGGGGTTTGAATCCAGGAGATATTTCATTTTGAAGTTGGACCTTCTAACCACATTGCTTACTGCCTCCCTAAAGTGGAACTCTGTTATCTACAGCTGCTATACCGACTCTACAGTTGGAACAATGGAGTGTGTGTACGTGTGTGTTTGTAGGGTTGGGAATTGGAGGGGAGTCTACTGAAATAGCCCCTGAGAGTCCAGCTTGCTGAATGCGCTTAAAACAAAGCAATTTCACCAGCAAAACCTCAGGCTCCTATTGAATATTCTGTGTTCCCAAACTCCCCCTTCATGGAAATCTTTGGCTTTCCCAGTACAACTCAGGGAAGATTTGACATCGTCAAGGATGACATCAAAAAATAAAGGAACAGCAAACAATAAACGTTGCACAACTATGCTAATTCTTGCCCCAAAGGGGAGACAACAGGAAAAACCTAGAGCTTGCCAAATGGAAAAACAACAGAACTGGTAGAGACAGAAATGTTAATTCAGACTTCAAGATGATAAAAGACTTGTTATAAACAATGGGAATTGGAAAAAAGAAAGTTGCACTCAGCCAAATCCCTCAGATATGTGTAAGCAGCTAACTCCCACTGAGATAGATGGATGCATCAGTTTCTTCATCTTAATGAAGACTATTTGACTTTGCATGTTCACTGCACACTCTGTATTAAAGTCTTTTTCTGGTTGGTACTGATGAAGCAACTCATAAAAATGTCAAGTGCTTACACTGCAAGCAGGGTGAGAAGGGGCTCACAATGGGAAGCACATGGCTCAGTTGTCTTGGGTTCAATACATCCTCTCTTAGCTCCTCATGGGAGGGAGGGAAGCATATGGAGAATGGCTGACCCTATTTTTGGATTCCTACTGGGCCATTATTATTACATGTTTGTTCAATATTGTTATCCTAGGAGCAATCTTCCCTAAATTGCTACCTTCTACATCTGATATTATTTAGAACAATATCCAATTAGCCACATTTCTGCATGAAGAACTTTTCTTCAAAGCAAACATGATAAACTTTGGTAGCATGGTACCCCTACAAATAATGCTTGATTGAGGCTGCTTAATTTAGTAATTTATTTATCAGCTTAAAATGATCCCAGTCATCTTTGCATATGTCAACATCCATTTGTTTTGTGAATATATTGGGGTCAAAATCAGCATCTCATTCATAGGAATACTTATCTGTACCCACAGATGCATCTGAGTGTGCATTTGATATTGCCTCATGCTAATCCATAAAGAAAAATACTTCTTCTATTAAATTGCTTTTATATTTTTACTGGAGATATGTGAATTAGTATTGTTCTGATGTAATTAGTTGTGTTTATTTTTGTCTCTCCAACCAGATTTTAAACTCTTAAGCATAGAAAACAAAATTTCTATTTCTTTTATAACCTTCTCTCTTTTCCCTATCCCAGTCATCAGTAAATGCTTTTAAAATTTTGCACCCTACAGAAATAGGTGCTAAATAAATGTTCAATAAATAACTTGATAGATTTGTATATTCAGAAAGCAAGAAAATAGCCTTAGAGGCATAGTCTAGTTCCAAGTAGGTTGAGTCTTAGAAACCAAAGGAAATCCAAAAAAGAGGATATATATTTATATGTATATGTATAGCTGATTCACTTTGCTGTATAGTAGAGACTAACATGACATTGAAAGGCAACTATACTCCAACAAAAATTTTAAAAAATGAAAAGCAGTTTTGAACTGTTGAAGGAAATTGATTGCCAAGCATGGTTCCTCTGGTATTCCCCATTCCCAGCAGAGGTGTAGGTGTCAGAAGAAGCACGCTTAGCAGCATGAATGGAGGCGATGGGACCTATATTGATGAGTCCATAGAATAGGTGTTCTCCCAAAACTCTTTCCCCTAAGTGTCTCATGAGTTTACTTCTGACATTTCAGTTACGCGTTTTTCAGCCATGCCTTGCCCCCTCCGTTGACTTTCCGTTACCATCTTTTCTACTGTCGTGTCTCATATTAGTTTACATCTGAGGAAGGTTGTCTTTTTTGTCACGTGCCTTGGTAAGAAAGTGTTTCCTTCCAATCCCATCTCAGGGGTCTCCCTATGGTTTTGGCTTTCCCCTGGAATTATGAAAAGTGCAGTCTGAAGCTGAAGTTGTGTATTTTAGAATGCATACGCCACACACCTTCCATTCCTTGTTAAAGCCACCCATGCCATCCCTCCTTAAAATGAGCTCTTCCCATTTTCAGTAATTTCTGGGTAGGTCCATTGGAAGATGGTAGAGAAAAAAAGCATGGGTACAGCCAGCCTGTGCTGATTGATTATTTCATACTTGTGAAACAATTTTCTGTACCAATTATGTCTTTGCAGATGACAGAAGCCATTTAGTCTAATGACCATAGTAATTAATTTTCATTATGAAGCAGATTGGTTAATGATGCTGAAGCCTAGATTTCATTATGAAACTAAAACGTAAAACTTGCCCATACTCCCAGAGCATAACTTTCAAGTTTGTAAAATCAGCGAGTAAATGCAATCATTACTTTCCTGATAAAGTCAACTGAGGCAAATGTAGGGTGAAAGTGTGAAGGGCTGTAGCAGAGGTTTTTTGTTTTTGCATTAGTTGTGATTCTCAGGGGCTTCCCTGAGAGCTCAGTTGGTAAAGAATTTCAAAGTGGTTTTCCTGACCAGTGGCATCAGCATTAGTTAGAAATGCAAATTCATGGACCTCACCTAGAGCTGCTGAGCTGGAAACCCTGGAAGTGGGGGCTCCACCATCTGCACTTCCTCCAGGTGGTCCTGATGTGGCTAAAGTTTGAGATGTACTGGTTTAGAGAACAAAGGAAATGTGGCAACACCAGCTTTCTGGTCTTTTTCGAGTCTCTTGTTTAAGGTATTGAGGGTTATAGATCTTTCCATATTTGGAAGAACCTCACCCAAAAAACCTGAAAGCAATATTTGATATGCTAGAGTGAATTGTCTACCATTTGGGATATTAGACAAGCCAGAATTCAGGCAGAGATTTGCGATTTGGGGCCAAGGGACTCCCCTAACCACCAAAACGTCCATTAGCTGTACTTCAGTAGACCTATGATTCCAGTGACATTGTAGGCAATTTTTAGTATATTTATTTACTTTTTGAACAAATATAGAGCAGCACTTTGAGTCAAGACCTGTTGGAGATGCTGGGGTTTTCAGCAGTGGTCAGAAAGAGAAAATCTTTGCTAACAGCTGAGGTTGTTCTTTTGGATGTATGTCTGACTCAGTCACTTCAAATGAAAGTCACGGTTATATAACTCCTGATGCTCTTCAGAGAGAGAAGAGGAACAAGACAGAATTTCCTTGTGTCAGCTGTTGTCCGTGGTGACATAATTTTGAAACCCATTGATGGAGCGCTTGTTATGGTCTGTCCCCTAGCTAAGTAAATGACCCAGATTTTCTTTCTTTAAAACTCATTTTTGTTTTTGGTGTTGATCAGAGTATGTTAATACCAGTATGTGAGCCCTAAGGGACAGCAATTTTCTCTCTTGTCACCTTTGAATTTTCCTGGAGCAGTACTTGGTAACGGTAGATGAACAGCAAACGTTTGTTCAATGAAAGAATGGAATAATTTCTGTAAGTCATACAGCTAGCGAATAACAAATCTGGGGGTTGAATGCAGTCTGTGTGATTGCAAAGCATTAACTACTGTGCTGCACTGTGAGTTAACCTGAATGGAATGAAGGGAAAATTTGAAAATAGGAGGTTGGACATAAGAAGGGCCTGTGTGGAAGAAGCAACTCCGCTGAAGCTGTTAATAAAGAAAGCAGAATTAGCAGGTCTCCTCTCCTCATGGCTGAATGTGTCTTAGACTTTTTGGGGCTAAACAGAAAACTATAGCAATGCCAATTCACTGCCCTCTAAAAGAGCACATTGGCAGGACTCTGATGGAATAATTAGTCAGCAGTACAATAAATGAAGTGTGATGGCATCTCATTTCATTCTGTCTACTGCAGAGCTTGCCCTCTTTGGAATCGCAAACACGAAACTTGAAAATTACAAATTTCCATGTTGGAAACTGAAATTATATCAGTATGACAATGACCCTCATGCTAGTTTTAATTGGTTTCAGTTAATCCAAATGGCCACTGTTTCTATTTACCGAAGCACACTGCTCAAATATGCGGTATTGGATGTATTTGTGGATTGGTCTCCCCCGCCCCTTCTTTCCCTCTTCTTTTTTTCCCCTTCTCTCCCTCCTCTTTTCTTTCTTTCCCTTTCATTCTCCCCTACCCTTCTTTCTCTCTTACTTTTAAAATGTGTTTTTCCTTTTTTCCAAGTTTATCATTGTAACCTTGTAACGTTGATGTGGATAATGTAGACAGAATTGAACTCACTTTACACACCAGAAAAACTGAGTCATCACTGACGTTATGTAATCTGTGAATTTTGTGATGAGGATGGAAAGAAACCCGCATTTCCTAACTTCAGATGCCTTCATGCTTTTTGATACAAGTCCCAAAGGAAAATCTCAGGTTTGAGCTCAGACAGTGATTCACAGAATATGATGAATAAGGGTGCATTTACTAAGTGAAAGTGAAAGTGTTAGTCGCTCAGTTGTGTCTGACTCTTTGCGACTCCATGGGCTGTAGCCTGCCAGCCTCCTCTGTCCCTGGAATTCTCCAAGCCAGAATACTGGAGTGGGTAGCCATTCTCTTCTCCAGGGGATCTTCCCAAGTCAGGGATGGAACCCGGGTCTTCTGCATTGCAGGCAGATTCTTTACCATCTGAGCCACCAGTGTATAAGTGAAAGAAAATGAAGGCTAGCTTGGAAGCTCTAATTGACTTGTAGTTTAATTTAGGTAGCTCACTTGTCTGTTCATCTATTTTATGGGACTATTCCCATATATCAGGGTTTTGTATAGTGTTTGTGAACCTGTCCTGATAGGAGGAAAAAAGTATGCTTGGGTCCTTGGGGAAAATAAACTCTTCAGACTCTGTGGTCAATGAGGAACCTTTAGTTGGAAGGGTTTCATTGGAGAACTTCTGTGGTCTCCTGCCAAGAACACAATCTCCAAATGTTTAAAATGTTATTGTTTTAAAAGTTTTGGTTTTACAAAAGAAGAAGAAAAAAGGGAGGGAGTTCTTATCATATTTTTTCCCCAGAATAATCAGATTACCAAAGACTTCTGATTCTAGGTCAGCCAGTGCCAACTCATTTTCTGGGGAACATGCCTTTAGATCGGAAGATAACTTCTCTCAAAAGATGCTCTAGGAATGAACAGCAAAACAAGCTTATGGCTTCTCATGTCATAAGCACTGTCATTGTCCTGATCCTAACAAGGCTAAGATTTTTATAAGTAGGTCCTTCTTGTTGGAGACAATGCCCTTGTTTGGTTTGGGGAGAAACAAACAAACCTATCAAATAGCCGAGACACTAGAGTGGACCATTGTGTGCGTGCTAAGTGGCTTCAGTTGTGTTCGATTCTTTGTAGCCCTGTGGACTGTAGCCTGCCAGGCTCCTCTGTCCATGGGATTCTCCAGGTAAGAATACTGGAGTGGGTTTCCATGCCCTCGTCCAGGGAATCTTTCTGACTCAGGGATCGAACCTGCATCTCCTGCTACTCCTTCATTAGGCAAGCAGGTTCTTTACCACTAGTGCCACCTGGGAAGCCCAAAGTGGACCAGCAAAGGTGCAGGATGGTTGTGTTTTAAACCTGTTTTAATATAAAGCATCTGTGTTGTCAAGGAACCTCACTAATTGATAGGCAGGTGGTTACAACATCAACCCTGATTAAAATAAATGTTACCATTAACGTGAAGGGGAGTTAGCATCATTACCATCTCTTATTTTTCCTCATCAGCCTCCACAAAACAGAATGAGAAATGAAACATGACCACTGACAGTCTCACCGTTTGGAGGCAGGGTTAGGCAAAGTGGTGAACTTCTGAGCCAAGGACTTCACTGTAGTCCTCTACTCTTTCAGCCCAAGGGGCTGAGTTGGAAGGGAGCCCTTGGTCATGAAGACTGTCTGAAAAAATTGGTATAGATGATCTTATTTACAAAGCAGAAACAGAGACACAGATGTAGAGAACAGAGGAAAGATTGGAATTGACATATATACAATACTATGTGTAAAACATAACTAACGCAAAACTACTGTACAGCACAGGGAGCTCTGCTCAGTGCTTTGTGGTGACCTAACTGGGAAGGGAATCCAAAAAGAAGGGATATATGTATACAGGTGGCTTCACTTTGCTGTACAGCAGAAAGTAACACAACATTGTGAAGCAACTATTGTTGTTCAGTCACTAAGTTGCGTCCAACCCTTTGTGACCCCATAGACTGCAGCACACCAGGCTTCCCTGTCCTTCACTATCTTCCGGAGTTTGCTGAAACTCAAGTCCATTGATTGGGTGATGCCATCCAACAATCTCCTTCTCTGTCACCCTCCCCCCTTCTCCTCTTGCCCTCAATCTTTCCCAGCATCAGGGTCTTTTCCAGTGAGTTGCCTGCTTGCATCAGGTGGCCAAAGTATCGGAGCTTCAGCTTCAGCATCAGTCCTTTCCATGAATATTCAGGGTTGATTTCCTTTAGGATTGACAGGTTTCATCAGTCCAAGGGACTCTTAAGAGTCTCCTCCAGCACTGTACTCAGTAAAATTTTAAAAATAACAGAATGAGAAATGAAACATGACCACAGATAGTCCCACTGTTGCTTAGTCTAGAGGCAGGGTTAGGTAGGCAAAGTGGTGAACTTCGGAGCCCAGGACTTCAACGTAGTTCCCACTGTCGCGTCACGAGGGGTTGAGTTCCAAGGGAGCCCTGGCCATGAAGACTGTCACTCAAGTCTAGTTCAGTGATTGGGCATAAAGCCCCAGGTGAGATAGGAATGCAAAGAGCTGCTGGAGTTTTCCTTAGTTACTTGTTAAACTCAGCCATGTTACAGCTTTTTTTTTTTTTCTTCAAGCGTTGATAGACTTAAGAATTATTTGCTTAGTGCTGAAATTTTTAGTTTTGGCCCAAAGTAGGATAATACTCATCTTTCGATATCCTCCTGCTGGTGGGTGGGTGGGCAGGCAGGGAGGCATCCTTCTTTGCCTATCTGGCAGCCCTATTGTGAGTTATATTTATTGACTGGAAACTTGGCAAGTCTAGTATTTTTTCTTGGTAACAAGACACTATCCTCAATTTTTTTTTTTACACACAAGACTCAACAGCAACCAGGTGGAACATACATCATTAGCTCACTGAATAATGAATATATTTTAAACCTTGACTTAAAGCTGTTCATTTATAGTATATTAAACCAAAGAAAGAGTTTAATGTAAGCCCAGCTTTCTGCAGTAGAATTAACTAAATCAAAATGAGACTTTATAAATTTGGGTGTTGTTTTTTTGGTCAATTTTATTGAAACTCATTCAACTTTCCAAGAACTAAAAATTAGCTTCTTGTCTTGACTGTTTGGAATTACTTACTGTCATCTGTTTCAGACATTAAAGGATGTGATTTAATATCAGCAATAAGGCCCTTCTTCCTCATTTGGCAGGTGTTAATTATTTAAACACTACTTGTTTTAATTTGTTTCCAATCACTCTTTTGAGTGATTTGCTTTACAGGTTTCATTATGTGCATTTCTTGAAAAATAAAATGAGAAGGAAGGCAAGCTGTAGCCCTGGAACTGCACTGTGCAATCTATCTACTGATAGGTGGGGTGAGGCAAGGCTGTATTTCATGTATTATGATCTTCATGATCTCTGCTGATGGAATATAATACACAATACATCATTTTTATCTTCTTTATAATAAAAAGTTGCTCTAGGCACAAAGCCCTCAGGTTCCTGCATGCTAATGATCCCTGCTGAAGAAAGCCTTTGCATTTCCTGATCTGTCAATTAGGAATGAGCCACAGACAGCCAGGGTGACTGAAAATATAGGAGGGGCACTTCTCCCAATGCAGTCACTCCTTTCCTGCATCTTAGGTATCATCTTCTTTGTCAGTTCCTGGTACTTTGTTCTCTCCAGCTAAACTGGCTGCTTCTCCTGTGCTTGCGTTGGCTTCCCTGGTGGCTCAGGGATAAAGAATCCATCTGCCAGCGCAGGAGATGCAGTTCAATTCCTGGGTCGGGAGTACCCCCTGGAGAAGGAAACGGCAACCCACTCCAGTATTCTTGCCTGGGAAATCCCATGGACAGAGGAGCCTGGCGGGCTACAGTCCACAGGGTCATAAAAAGGTCGAACACGACTTAGCAACTGAACATCTAGTGCTTGAAAGGTGCCGGTCAGAGCTTCCTCTGCTCAGATGGCATGGCTGTGTGTGTGCTCACATGGAAAACTGGTTCTGTGCTGGGCAGAAATGGTCGTGTCACTCAAGTCAGGTACTCGTCTAAGTGCTTGACAGAAAACTTTCTCAGAAGACTTCCATCTAAATTTGAAAAGCAGAGGAATAGGAGAAAGAGAAAAAGATTTCACAACCCCTCTGGGAAAGGAGAAGCTGACAACCCCAGGGTTTTGTTTTGTTTTTTTTTTTTCAGTTTTACACAGCAAAGTAATTTTATCTCAGTGTGAAATGGAAAAGGTGGGTGTTTGTTTAGATTGAGGCCATTCGGTAATGATTTTAACACTCATTGCAATCTCTGAGCCAAGTATTCCAGGGACAAAGACTGTAATGAACAGTTATCCTCCCAATTAAAATTTCAGTCCCAATGAAAATGTTACCTGATACCCTCCCCTTATTTTCCGTTTCTCTATCTTTGCTCTGTTTTTACCTTCATGATTGGGGGCCTCGTTCATCATTTTTCCAGTGAAAATTATTCTTTCTTTGGCAGCCAGCAATGAAACCAAACAGGCTGATCTTCTTGCTTAAAAATCAGGTTCATCAAACCCACTGATACTTCAGATTTGAAATCTAGAAGATAGGATTGGATTCCTCCTAGAAACAGCTTCATTTTCTTGACAGAGTAGGAGAAAGAGTCATTATGTCTTTGTAAATAAAATGTTAACAAACAAAAGCCTTAAACGTTTCAGACATGACTCAGTTATCTAACTTAACTGTTATTCTGAGAGCTGTTTCCCAAATCTCCGAGATTGCTTTCATTTTGGTGATAGAGGGAGGGCTGTGGTCGAGGAGGCGGTGGGAGTGTGGAACGTGAAGTGCGCTTTGTAAGGAGAAGCACAGTAGCCGCCTCGCTTGTCATTCTTTGCCAGGTGCCCACGGAGCCTGTGAAGACGCTGCGTGTGACTTCGTTGGAAATCATCAAGGATTTGGGGGGAGGGCAGGGGCCCAAGTAGATGAGGCAGAGGATGAGAACTGAGGTCTCTGAAAACGTTGCAACGATTGCTCTTTTGTGTATTTGTTTATTCAACAATTGTTAACAGAGTGCACATCCTGCATTATGGTGGGGGGCGTGGCTGGGATACACGTTTCTGCGAGAGGGTCACAATGCAGTGGATCACAGCAACCTGTGAGCAGAGAGTATTCGTTAGTGTGTCGTGTGAGCGGTGTTCCAGATGAAGCAAGAAAAGAGAGCGATTCTGGGGAGTTTGAGAAAGCTTCCCAGGGGAGGTAGTATTTGATTTGGGTATTGAGATACTGGGCTTCCCAGGTGGCACTAGGGGTAAAGAAACCACTTACCAATGCAAGGAGCAGCTACCCCATGTCTGTGCTAAGGAGTAGTGGCTGCGCTTTGCTGGAGCAGCCGTGAAGAGATACCCCATGTCCAAGGTAAGAGAAACCCAAGTAAGACGGTAGGCACTGAGAGAGGGCATCAGAGGGCAGACAGACTGAAACCGTAATCACAGACAACTAAGCAATCTGATCACACGGACCATAGCCTTGTCTAATTCAACGAAACTAAGCCATGCCATGTGGGGCCACCCAGGATGGGCAGGTCATGGTGGAGAGGTCTGACAGAATGTGGTCCACTGGAGAAGGGAATGGCAAACCACTTCAGTATTCTTGCCTTGAGAACCCCATGAACAGTATGAAAAGGCAAAATGATAGGATACTGAAAGATGAACTCCCCAGGTTGGTAGGTGCCCAATATGCTATTGGAGATCAGTGGAGAAATAACTCCAGAAAGAATGAAGGGATGGAGCCAAAGCAAAAACAATACCCAGCTGTGGATGTGACTGGAGATAGAAGCAAGGTTTGATGCTGTAAAGAGCAATATTGCATAGGAACCTAGAATGTTAGGTCCATGAATCAAGGCAAATTGGAAGTGGTCAAACAGGAGATGGCAAGAGTGAATATCGACATTCTAGGAATCAGCGAACTAAAATGGACTGGAATGGGTGAATTTAACTCAGATGACCATTATATCTACTACTGTGGGCAGGAATCCCTCAGAAGAAATGGAGTAGCCATCATAGTCAACAAAAGAGTCTGAGATGTGGTACTTAGATGCAATCTCAAAAATGACAGAATGATCTCTGTTCATTTCCAAGGCAAACCATTCAATATCACAGTGATCCAAGTCTGTGTCCTGACCAGTAATGCTGAAGAAGCTGAAGTTGAACAGTTCTATGAAGACCTACAAGACCTTCTAGAACTAACACCCAAGAAAAGATGTCCTTTTCATTATAGAGGACTGGAATGCAAAAGTAGGAAGTCAGGAAACACCTGGAGTAACAGACAAATTTGCCTTGGAGTACAGAATGACGCAGGGAAAAGGCTAATAGACTTCTGCCAAGAGAACACACTGGTCATAGCAAACACCCTCTTCCAACAATGCAAGAGAAGACTCTACACATGGACATCACCAGATGGTCAACACTGAAATCAGATTGATTATATTCTTTGCAGCAAAAGATGGAGAAGTTCCACACAGTCAGCAAAAACAAGACCAGGAGCTGACTGTGGCTCAGATCATGAACTCCTTATTGCCAAATTCAGACTGAAATTGAAGAAAGTGGAGAAAACCACTAGGCCATTCAGGTATGACCTAAATCAAATCCCTTATGACTATACAGTGGAAGTGAGAAATAGATTTAAGGGACTAGATCTGATAGATAGAGTGCCTGATGAACTAGGGATGGAGGTTCGTGACATTGTATAGGAGACAGGCAGCAAGACCATCCCCCAAAAAAGGAATGCAAAAAAGCAAAGTGGTTGTATGAGGAGGCCTTACAAATAGCTGTGAAAAGAAGGGAAGTGAAAGCAAAGGAGGAAAGGAAAGATATACCCATTTGAATGCAGAGTTCCAAAGAATAGCAAGGAGAGATAAAAAAGCTTTCCTCAGCAATCAATGCAAAGAAATAGAAGAAAACAATAGAATGGGAAAGACTAGAGATCTCTTCAAGAAAATTAGAGATACCAAGGGAACATTTCATGCAAAGATGAGCTCAATAAAGGACAGAAATGGTATGGACCTAACAGAAGCAGAAGATATTAAGAAGAGATGGCAAGAATACACAGAAGAACTGTACAAAAAAGATCTTCACGATCCAGATAATCACGATGGTGTGATCACTCACCTAGAGCCAGACATCCTGGAATGTGAAGTCAAGTGGGCCTTAGGAAGCATCCCTACAAAGTTAGTGGAGGTGATGGAATTCCAGTTGAGCTGTTTCAAATCCTGAAAGATGATGCTGTGAAAGTGCTACACTCAATATGCCAGCAAATTTGGAAAACTCAGCAGTGGCCACAGGACTGGAAAAGGTCAGTTTTCATTCTAATCCCAAAGAAAGGCAATGCCAAAGAATGCTCAAACTACCGCACAGTTGCACTCATCTCACACGCTAGTAAAATACTGCTCAAAATTCTCCAAGCCAGGCTTCAGCAATATGTGAACTGTGAACTCCCAGATGTTCAAGCTGGTTTTAGAAAAGGCAGAGGAACCAGAGATCAAATTGCCAACATCTGCTGGATCATGGAAAAAGCAAGAGAGTTTCAGAAAAACATCTATTTCTGCTTTATTGACTATGCCAAAGCGTTTGACTGTGTGGATCACAATAAACTGTGGAAAATTCTGAAAGAGATGGGAATACCAGACCACCTAACCTGCCTCTTGAGAAATCTGTATGCAGGCCAGGAAGCAACAGTTAGAACTGGACATGGAACAACAGACTGGTTCCAAATAGGAAAAGGAGTACATCAAGGCTGTATATTGTCACCCTACTTATTTAACTTATATGCAGAGTACATCATGAGGAACGCTGGGCTGGAAGAAGCACAAGCTGGAATCAAGATTGCCGGGAGAAATATCAACAACCTCAGATATGCAGATGACACCACCCTTATGGCAGAAAGTGAAGAAGAACTAAAGAGCCTCTTGATGAAAGTAAAACAGGAGAGTGAAAAATTTGGCTTAAAGCTAAACATTCAGAAAATGAAGATCATGGCATCCGGTCCTATCACTCCATGGGAAATAGATGGGGAAACAGTGGAAACAGTGTCAGACTTTATTTTTTGGGGCTTCAAAATCACTGCAGATGGTGACTGTGGCCATGCAGTTAAAAGACGCTTTCTCCTTGGAAGAAAAGTTATGACCAACCTAGATAGTATATTCAAAAGCAGAGACATTACTTTGCCAACAAAGGTCCGTCTAGTCAAGGCTATGGTTTTTCCTGTGGTCATATATGGATGTGAGAGTTGGACTGTGAAGAAAGCTGAGTGCCCAAGAATTGATGCTTTTGAACTGTCGTGTTGGAGAAGACTCTTGAGAGTCCCTTGGACTGCAAGGAGATCCAACCAGTCCATTCTGAAGGAGATCAGACCTGGGATTTCTTTGGAGGGAATGATGCTAAAGCTGAAGCTCCAGTACTTTGGCCACCTCATGTGAGGAGTTGACTCATTGGAAAGGACTCTGATGCTGGGAGGGATTGGGGGCAGGAACAGAAGGGGACGACCGAGGATGAGAAAGCTAGATGGCATCACTGACTTGGTGGACATGAGTCTGAGTGAACTCCAGGAGTTGGTGATGGACAAGGAGGCCTGGAGTGCTGCGATTCATGGGGTCGCAAAAAGTCGGACACGACTGAGCAACTGAACTGAACTGAACTGAAGCTACTTAGCACAGTGCATGCAATGAGATACTGAGTAGACATTCATCTGGTAGCCTTGATGATGTGATGGGTTGGGGAGACTGGTGGAGGAGGGCATTCCAGGCAGAGAGGACGATGGAGCTTGGGAGAGCATTGATCAAAATGTTAGAGAGGGCTCAAGTGGTGCAAGGCTGTGCTAAGAAAGTTAGTATTTTCTTTCTCCCAAAGTGAATGATCATTCAAAAGGGAGAGGAGCAAGGAAGTGTGAACATTACAGGGGTTTTAGAAGATCATTGTGAAGACTGAAAGGAAGAAATATTCAACAGAAGAGAGAGAATGAAGGGGAGAGACCATTGAGGAGAATTAGAGGAAATCTGGAAGCAGATAGTCCTGACCGAAACTGAGGCGTTGGCAGTAGGTGCTAAGTCCAAAAATGTGAAGGATCTGAACTGTATCTTACTTGAAAGTTAACAAGTTCATCTGCTGCAGTTTCATAGACAAATACTGACAGAAGAGAGAAGACCCAGGATTAGTGACAGATGCTTTATTACAGCAAAATCAATAGCCAGGGCAGCATCCTCATGTGTTCTGTACACCAGGGTGTCCAGTTCTGTCCACAGTGTGACTAGAGCAGAGGGTGTTACCATCACGTGTAATGGGGTGTGTTGCAGGAGAGGACCCCGACTTTGAGGACACTGAAGTTTTATAAGGTCCCTATCTTATCTTTTAATTTCATGGCTGCAGTCACCATCTGCAGTGATTTTGGAGCCCCCCAAAATAAAGTCTGACACTGTTTCTGCTGTTTTCCCTTCTATTTCCCATGAAGTGATGGGACCAGATGCCATGATCTTCATTTTCTGAATGTCGAGCTTTAAGCCAACTTTTTCACTCTCCTCTTTCACTTTCATCAAGAGGCTCTTTAGTTCTTCTTCACTTTCTGCCATAAGGGTGGTGTCATCTGCATATCTGAGGTTGTTGATATTTCTCCTGGCAATCTTGATTACAGCTTGTGCTTCTTCCAGCCCAGTGTTTCTCATGATGTACTCTGCATATAAGTTAAATAAGCAGGGTGACAATATACAGCCTTGATGTACTCCTTTTCCTATTTGGAACCAGTCTGCTGTTCCATGTCCAATTCTAACCGTTGCTTCCTGACCTGCATATAGGTTTCTCAAGGAAAGTTATGACCAACCTAGATAACATATTCAAAAGCAGAGGCATTACTTTGCCAACAAAGGTCCGTCTAGTCAAGGCTATGGTTTTTCCAGTGGTCATGTATGGATATGAGAGTTGGACTGTGAAGAAAGCTGAGAGCCCAAGAATTGATGCTTTTGAACTGTGGTGTTGGAGAAGACTCTTGAGAATTCCTTGGACTGCAAGGAGATGAAACCAGTCCATTCTAAAGGAGATCAGTCCTGGGTGTTCTTTGGAAGGAATGATGCTAAAGCTGAAACTCCAGTACTTTGGCCACCTCATGGGAAGAGTTGACTCATTGTAAAAGACTCTGATGCTGGGAGGGATTGGGGGCAGAAGGAGAAGGGGACGACAGAGGATGAGAAGGCTGGATGGCATCACTGACTCGATGGACATGAGTCCAAGTGAACTCCGGGAGTTGGTGATGGACAGGGAGGCCTGGCGTGCTGCAGTTTATGGGGTTGCAAAGAGTCGGATACGACTGAGCGACTGAACTGAACTACTTTATTTTTCATCTCCTTTCCAGCGCGAGATTATCCATTGTATACCAGGAGAGGGAGGAAAGGCCTCTGTAGGTTTGTATCCTGGGATGTAAATAAATGCCTCTAGAGAGAGGCATCTCTAAGTCTATCCCTATCTTTCTAAGCTTTCAGCTTTTAAACCTGTCCTTTGCTCAAAAGACCCACTGCGAACAAATGTGGGAAACCCATAGAGGGTTGTTTCTCTGCATGGAGTTGGAGAGGAAGGGCTGAATCACTGAAATTTATGAAGCATTGTCAACAAACAAAACGAATCTCTGGAAGCTGATTAGATGGGGCAGTCAGAGATTGGGGAGTGAGGCTGAGTGAGACTTAGGTGTGACTGAGATTTCTGATTGGTTAGATCCAGTGGGAGGTAAGGGGTAAGAGAAGAGGAATTTGCCTTTTTATTTTGGTGGTCGTGGGAGAGGGTTGCCAGTACACAGCATAAATGAAATGTTTAGAGGTTGGTTTGTATGAATTGACTATATCTAAAGATACCATGGGGTTCTCTGAGAAGTGACTACTTTTTTGCATCATTTGCTGTTAAATAGTAGGACAGGAAAATACAAATAGCAGGCAGCCAAAATTTCACATCTCATGTGGACCCAGATTATTTTTTGGAGGGGAGGGTGGCTAGTGGTGTCCAGGCCTACAGGAAGAAAACAGCTGTATATTGCTTAACTTTTATTTTCAGAAATGGGCTTCAAGGGATACTTGAGCTTGCCTAGGATAGAGCACTTGAAACACCTTCCATCTTTCAAATTGTCACAGAGCAGAGTAGACCCTTGACAGGCTCTGGACAGGTGAGAAGTTAAATTGCACAGAGTGGGAACTGCCCAGTTCTTTCAAAGCTTCTCATGAGCTGCTGTAATGGCAGAGACTGGGAATCCTGGAATGCGTTTTTCATTTTTATGGAGAGGATACACAGCAGGGCGTGGTGGGGGGAGTGCTGGACCAGGAGTTGGAAGTTTAGAGTGACAGTCTCAGCTGCATCACTGACTGTTCATGGAGGCCTGAGAATTGCTAGGCTACCTGACCCTTTCATCATCTTTAAAATGGGGAGAAGGGTGGGAAAGATTGCAGAAGTAGCACTAATACATGTCTATTACCGCATGTAAAATATATAACCAATGGGAAGTTGCTGCATAGCACAGGGACCTCTGCCCAGTGCTCTGTGACAACCTGAGGGGTGGGATGGGGTGAGAAGTGGGAGGGAAGTTTAGGAGGGAGGGGATATATATGTATATTTGTGATTGATTTACATTGTTGCATGGCAGAAAACCAATACTACATTCAAAGCAATTATCCTCCCCACTTAAAAATACATTAAAAAAAATAAAATGGGGAGAAGACCACCTTCTCTGTTTTGCTGATCAGATGAGAATATTTAATTAACTGTGACCATCTTGCAGATGTAATTATTATCATAGTTATAACCATCATCATTGCATTTGAATCTGCATCCTACAGCCATTTAGTGAAGATGCTTTATACATATGAGGTATTTGAAGTCAAAGATGTTGATGCTCATTTTTTCTTCTCTACTCTCTCTATATTAGGTACTATTTTTTTCCACTTTCCAGAGCTTCTGGGATGGGTAATAATGGCTTTTTATGTGTGTATGTGCCTTCCTGTGTTATGTATGGAAAGTTTTAGAAAGCTTGTACTTAAACCAATGTAAGGCAAATAGAAAACTGCATTGTAGTTAGATAAGAAAGCATCTTATCATCCCTTCACTGGGTTTAAAATATGAGAGTTTCTTACGAAAAAAATTAGAGGGTGTGTTTTTTTTTTTTTCCCCTCGTTGAGGTCTACTTTTAAGGAGAAGCTTTCTTTTTCTTTGGCATCTTTGGGCTTCCCTGGTGGCTCAGAGGTTAAAGCGTCTGCCTGGAACGCGGGAGAACCAGGTTCGATCCCTGGGTTGGGAAGATGCCCTGGAGAAGGAAATGGCAACCCACTCCAGTATTCTTGCCTGGAAAATCCGGGCCGGCGAGCCGTCCACCCATCTTCCACCATCCGTCCTCGACAGATCCGTCTTCCATCTAAGTCTGACCCCGAGGCTCGACATCCTGGGGACAACTCTCTCGAGTGAGGCGGCCCATACCGTGACCGCACGCCGCCACCGGCTGTGGCTCAGGGGCAAGGACGGGCCTGGTAGGCTACAGTCCATGGGGTCACAAAGAGTTGGACACGACTGAGCGACTTCACTTTCACTTTAAGGAGAAGCTTTTTCTTTGGCATATATGGTATTTTAAATACAATTTTATTACCCATAGTATCAAATAACTGTATATTATCCAACTTGCAAAAGGTATTCTGCCTGGATTGTTATTAAAATGTCAATTATGATTATGTCATTCTAGGGCTGGATATTTAATCTGAGAAAATAAACTAAGCAGGTACCCTCCTCCTGCATTACAGGGCTTTGGGTTCTAACTTTCTTTCTGGTGTATAACTACTGGCTTCTAAATACATGAGACACTGCTTGATCCTAATGTAATATATCAAATCCTTGTTATAACTTGTCTTCAAAAGTTCGCATGCTTTTCCGCTTTAGTCAGTTTTAAACATTACAAACTACCCTTTATCTTTAATCATTGGTCTTTTATATACTAATTGCATAGGCCAGGCTGGGTGAGTTTATAATTTTGCTACTGCTTGACCTTTTGAATCTGTGCATTTCATTTCAGCCTTGAGCGAACTAGTGACGATGAGAGATGGAGGAAAGTTCTGTTTGGCTTCCCAGGTACAAGAGGTGATATCTAAGGTAGTTTTATTCCAATGCCTGGAGATTCCAAGAAGAATGGGGAAAAGGTTGATGAGAAGACATAGAATACTTTTCAGAGAAGTATCAAGAGACATGTTAGTATCTCAAGGATTCTAGGAGATCCTTTCATCCAGCATGACAAAGAAATCAATCGACTGGATTTGTGAAAGCAGCTTTTTATCAGGAGCAAAGGTGAGTGAAATCATCTTCAAGTGGAATCCTGTATCATCTTTGCTCCCCAGGTTGGATTCCTCCCACCCGATGTTTGAGAAAGAGCTCCAAAGAGGAGAGAGCCAAGGGGCAGAGAAATGTCGACTTAGGGAAGAGGTGTTAATGGAATTTAGCTCAGATTTCATTTCATGGAAAAGAGATCAGTGAGTGTTATGATCTCCTAAATGTGACTAGATTGCTTAAGAACTGGTGAAGATTTACAAACTCCTTGAGTTATTTCCTCTGAACTGCAGTAGATTTTTGTACAATTCTCCCTGTTTAGGGCAGGCTCGGTTGAGTAATAAATTGGTGATTTCGCACTGTTCTGTTTCACACCTGTTAAGAGTTAATAAATTGCAAAACACTTTCCAAATAATTTAGATACTGCCCTGCTTTGGACATTACAAACAACAAATTCTTTACACTTGACTAGTTGCTGGAGTTGCGAGAATAATCACCCAAGTTCAAAACACCTGGAATCCTCATCAACTCTTGGGAAACACTGCCACCATTGTCCTTTGGGTGGGTTGAGCTAATTGTAGAGTTACTGTGCAATAACCCTTTATTTGAGACTAATAAACTCATAACATCTTTAGAAAGTATGGTGCTTACCCATTGGACTCTGGCGTATACTCAATAATGTCTGCATTTAAAAGGGAGAGAAATGGAAACTTTCTTCTGTTACTAATAGAAGAAAGCAT
Organism: Oryx dammah; assembly: GCF_014754425.2. Classification (NCBI taxonomy): domain Eukaryota; kingdom Metazoa; phylum Chordata; class Mammalia; order Artiodactyla; family Bovidae; genus Oryx; species Oryx dammah. The sequence continues at coordinate 59,893,292 of NW_024070203.1, forward strand.
CTATTTACATTTAATGGCTGTAGCCACAATATTTCTTGAGCGAGATTATGCAGTGTGTGTGTGTCTGTGTATGTGTGCATGCACACATGTGTGGACGTGAATGAGAGTGCAGTTCCGTAAAGAGAAAATACAACTTGGCAGGTCTGGAACCTCGAGGTTCAGATGTGCACGGGAGTGTGTTTGGTTGTAGTGAGGACAGCTTGTCTCCAGCTCATTTCAACACAATAGGCAGGAGACAGCATAGCTGAGTTTCCCCAAATGGCTAGTGCTGTAGCTTATCCTTTTCAATGTCAGTGGATTGATCGATCATTAAGATGTCTCTAGTTTTTAAAAAGAGACAGCCTACTGACAAGCAGAATGGCTCTTTTTTTAAAATCTCAATTGAGAAAAAAGCCAGACAGACTTAAAGAAAACTATGTAAAATACTGTTCTGGAGAACATTAATACCTTTTGCTAATCTTTTAATTCTGATAAGTAGCAATGATTTCATTGGTGGGCAAACCTCACTTCCTTGTGCAAACCTCTCCCGTCTCCTTAATGGGATCTCTTCAGTCTCTGATGTCCAGTGGCCTCTGTTGTCTATATCGCTCACGTGCCAGCGTCTTGTTATGACTGTTGCTCATCATTTAAATATTTTGCTGCAGTTTGACTTTGGCTCAGACGGTAAAGCGTCTGTCTACAATGCAGGAGACCTGGGTTCGATCCCTGGATCGGGAAGATCCCCTGGAGAAGGAAATGGCAATCTACTCCAGTACTATTGCCTGGAAAATCCCATGGTCAGCGGAGCTTGGTAGGCTACAGTCCATGGGGTCGCAAAAAGTCGGACACGACTGAGCGACTTCACTTTCCTTTCCTTGCTGGTAAGTAAAGCTTATATTCTAGTTGGGGATAATACTCTACCTTGTGTTTGCTTTGCACAGTAACTTAAACAGGGTAGGTGCTAAAAAGTATGTTTGTTGACTTCATTCCTGGAGAATAACTTAAGTAGAGTTAAAGAAGCAATTTTGCTCCTTTCCACAGCAGTAAACAGCCATTAGTTTGTTATTGTAAGGTTGCCTAAGGCCCAGTTTTCAGCCTAAAACTGAGTGTGAGCCCTCTATCAAGAAAACAGAATTATTTAACACAATAAACATTTGGGTGTACATTTGGCCTAGAGGAAATTTGTTGTCTATCTGTATGGCCCCAATTCTTCACCTAATGACTTATTCCTTATTCCCTGTGTTTATGTTCCTGGCTATCAAGGAAATCTAAGTCTAATATAAGAAGGCAGAAAATGCACTCTAAATGTAGACTAATGGTGAGTAAAATGCGAGGATAATTTTGAGAATGTCTCTTAGGAAAATATCAATAAACATTCTGACATGAATCCAGGGCTCCAGGACCTAGATCTTGGGGTGAAGGCTTGTACTCAGCTCTATAAACAAGATTACAGGTTGTTCGAAGCATTAATGTCCCATGTGCTTCTGCTCACTAGTCTGCCTACAGTGAAGAGATTGCCACCATTAGTATGCCTCACCACCCTAGGAAGTTTAAAGAATTCTTAATCAGCCCATTTCATGTTTTTAGGCTAATTCCATTTCCTCTTCTGAAGGCAGAAAGAAAAACATCAATGCTTTAAAAAACAGTTTAGGATTCTTGCTTTTATCTTAGTGTATGTGATTATTAATGGGTATTTTAGAAGTCTTTTTTTATTTGGAGGTTCCACCCCTCCTTTTTAATTTATGAATCCTGAAGCTGCACCCAGTAAGCCTTCTCTCCTTTCTTCCAGACTCTTCCTTCTTGCTATTTCAGACCCTTAGGCAAGCCTTTCCTCCTCCTCCTGTATGCCGCAAAGTAGAGAAGCTAGTTTGAGGCCTGTAGCTTTCTGTATATGTCAACAGAAGGGATCCAGATTTCTCTCACATGCTGGCACCCATTGGTCCATCCATTTCACTCCTTTCTGTAACAATCCACCGCCCCCCCCCCAAGTCCATTGGCACCTCTTTCTTTGAAACGAAGGCCCAAGGAGGTCAGACAGCCTCTCTTGCTTTGCCAAGCATCACTCAGCTTTAGCTGAAGTAATGTTTACATATATGATCATTCCATGCCATTTAAAATATGTAATGGACACTGTGAAAACAATAGGCATATTCAAGCTACAACGCTGTGCACAAGTGGGAGAAATATTCCAATATCCTATCAGAGCCTAATAGGTATAATTTTGCTCATGATAGAGTCATCTGCAGCAACTTTCCCAGACTGCTGGGTACAACAAAGAAGCAGTTGTCAACCTTTCAGAATCAGATGTTAATGATATTTCGTGTCTTTGTTGAGTCTGTGGAAAGCAGCTACTGCACCTAGAAGGGAAATGACTTCCATACCGACCGCCCTCAGCCAGAGTCCTCGGGACGGGAGAGCTGGACCGAGTCCATATTTACATTTCAGAGAGAGGTGTGAAAGAAGATTTCAAGACAGAATTGACTGAGCTGCCTCCCACTTGCCTTCCCCTTCGTTCAATCTTATCAATGCTGTGAGGGGTCTTATTATTTTCAACATATAGAAGGGGAAAATGTAATGTAAACAAAAGGCCGACGTGTTTTGGCAAAGGAGGGAAGTTTTTCTGCATTTCGTGTATTTTTGGAAAACCCTGAAATCCCAGAGTCATACATCTTCCAAGGTTTGGAGGCGCGTTTGTCCAGGCATCGCCTTTATTCAGCAACTTGGAGAGCAGTAGCTTTGCCGTGTCTTTTGTAGCAGGCTGCTATTTGCTCTTTCTCTCCTGGCCGGTTATAAAGAGCTGCAGCTGTCAAACACTTTGTTTTTCGCGTTTTCCTAAAGGCCCCCCTTTCATGCTTTTGCAGTGGGCCTTCACTTCAACAACATTCTGTTTTCATTTGTTTCATAAAAAAGTATTAATTCTAAGTCCCCTCAAAAAATAAAGCCTCTTAGTACTCTGTTCCAGCTGCTGGGAATCCAGCCACTCTGTTTGAACAGATGCATATAATTTTTTACAAAACTTAATTTTATATTGGAGTATAGTCATTTAACAATGTTGTGATAATTTCAAGTGGACAGCAAAGGGGCTCAGCCTTACGTATATGAGTGTCCATTCTCTACCAAACTCCCCTCTCATTTAGCCTGCCGCATAACAATGAACAGAGTTCCCTGTGCTGTCCTTGTTGGTTGTCCATTTAAAAAATAGCAGAGTGTATACATCCACACCAAACTCCCTGTCTCTTCCCTCCATTCTTTGCCCCTGACAACCATAAGACCATTCTCTAAGTCTGTGAGTCTGTTTCTGTTTTGTAAATAAGTTCGTTTGCAGATACGTGTAATTTTAATTTAAATCTTTAAACTCTGTACAGCTAACTATTGAGATTCTGACAGAACTCTGAGGGTCGGGTTCACTCTGTTCATTGGAAAACCACAGGCCCAACTACCAATCTTAAAAGCAGAAACTATACCATGGTCTCTTTTGAAAACCACGCTTATTTGAAATTCTACTTTCACAATGATGGTGATATGTCTTTCAGTGAAGACCTTCTGACAGTTATCCAAACTAAAATCAGGGGATATTGTCCCCATCATGTGCACCCACTTGTGAAGACTATGTCAGTTTATCTCTGTAACTGTGAAGATTTTTTTATATAAATTAAATCACAAGCTGCATGTCTGCCAATATGGAACCTCTTGTGTTTATATATATACTCCTGTCAGAATTCCATGTAAGTCCCGAGATACTCTATGGACATGATTGTGATTGTACAATGTGTCAAGTAAGACATTTTCCAGATTTGGTCAATTAACAGGACTTTGGCATACCTAATTCAATCATTTCAGTCATTTTGAAGTCTGTTTCTGATTGCCATAGCTTAGTGTCTTGCTACTCTGAGTATGTTGTGTGAACCGGCAGGCTTGGCAGCACTTGAAGCTTCTACAAATGCAGAATCTTAAACCCCAGATAAGATGGACTGCATCAGCTACTCTGCTGCTGGCCTGCTGACTGTGAATGAATAGCAAGGACCTAGTGGATCCTAAATTAAGTATGCAGGTCACTTTGAGGTGAGACAGCTTTGGAAGTATGTATGCATTTTCTTGTGTGTGTGGTTAGGAAGGGATTATTTTAATTTTGATTAAATCATGTAGTAAACATCCTCTAAGTTATATAATTTCTCAAAAACTTTATTTTTGAAGAGTATGCTCTTGGCAGAATCTGACTCATTGATGTATTAATTTTTGAATTCTTAATGATGGCTGTTGGAAAGAGTATGTAAAGAGTTTGTACATTTACAATCAAATATTTCAATGCTTTAAATGTAATAATTAAATATCACTGGGAATCTATAATAAACTATTGTAATAGCAGTAGGTAATATTTTTACAACACTTGGTATAAGCTAGGTGCTCTTCTAAGCATTTTACACATATGAACCCAACGAATCTTTCTGACAGAACCCCATGAACAGTATGAAAAGGCAAAATGATAGGATACTGAAAGAGGTACTCCCCAGGTCAGTAGGTGCCCAATATGCTACTGGAGGTCAGTGGAGAAATAACTCCAGAAAGAATGAAGGGTTGGAGCCAAAGCAAAAACAATACCCAGCTGTGGATGTGACTGGTGATAGAAGCAAGGTCCGATGCTGAAAAGAGCAATATTGCATAGGAACCTGGAATGTCAGGTCCATGAATCAAGGCAAATTGGAAGTGGTCAAACAGGAGATAGCAAGAGTGAACATCGACATTTCTAGGAATCAGCGAACTAAAATGGACTGGAATGGGTGAATTTAACTCAGATGACCATTATATCTACTACTGTGGGCAGGAATCCCTCAGAAGAAACGGAGTAGCCATCATGGTCAACAAAAGAGTCCAAAATGCAGTACTTGGATGCAATCTCAAAAACGACAGAATGATCTCTGTTCATTTCCAAGGCAAACCATTCAATATCACAGTAATCCAAGTCTGTGTCCTGACCAGTAATGCTGAGGAAGCTGAAGTTGAATGGTTCTATGAAGACCTACAAGACCTTTTAGAACTAACCCCAAAAAGATGTCCTTTTCATTATAGGGGACTGGAATGCAAAAGTAGGAAATCAAGAAACACCTGGAGTAACAGGCAAATTTGGCCTTGGAATGCGGAATGAAGCAGGGCAAAGACTAATAGAGTTTTGCCAAGAAAATGCACTGGTCATAGCAAACACCCTCTTCCAACAACACGAGAGAAGACTCTACACATGGACATCACCAGATGGTCAACACCGAAATCAGATTGATTATATTCTTTGCAGCCAAAGATGGAGAAGCTCTATACAGTCAACAAAAACAAGACCAGGAGCTGACTGGCTCAGATCATGAACTCCTTATTACCAAATTCAGACTGAAATTGAAGAAAACAGGGAAAACCACTAGACCATTCAGGTATGACCTCAATCAAATCCCTTATGATTATACAGTGGAAGTGAGAAATAGATTTAAGGGCCTAGATCTGATAGATAGAGTGCCTGATGAACTATGGAATGAGGTTCCTGACATTGTACAGGAGACAGGGATCAAGACCATCCCCATGGAAAAGAAATGCAAAAAAGCAAAATGGCTGTCTGGGGAAGCCTTACAAATAGCTGTGAAAAGAAGAGAAGTGAAACACCAAGGAGAAAAGGAAAGATATAAGCATCTGAATGCAGAGTTTCAAAGAATAGCAAGGAGAGATAAGAAAGCCTTCTTCAGCGATCAATGCAAAGCAATAGAGGAAAACAACAGAATGGGAAAGACTAGAGATCTCTGCAAGAAAATTAGAGATACCAAGGGAACATTTCATGCAAAGATGAGCTCAATAAAGGACAGAAATGGTATGGACCTAACAGAAGCAGAAGATATTAAGAAGAGATGGCAAGAATACACAGAAGAACTGTACAAAAATGATCTTCATGACCTGGATAATCACGATGGTGTGATCACTCAACTAGAGCCAGACATCCTGGAATGTGAAGTCAAGTGGGCCTTAGAAAGCATCCCTACAAACAAAGGTAGTGGAGGTGATGGAATTCCAGTTGAGCTATTTCAAATCCTGAAAGATGATGCTGTGAAAGTGCTGCACTCAATATGCCAGCAAATTTGGAAAACTCAGCAGTGGCCACAGGACTGGAAGAGGTCAGTTTTCATTCTAATCCCAAAGAAAGGCAATGCCAAAGAATGCTCAAACTACTGCACAGTTGCACTCATCTCACATGCGAGTAAAGTAATGCTCAAAATTCTCCAAGCCAGGCTTCAGCAATATGTGAACTGTGAACTTCCTGATGTTCAAGCTGGTTTTAGAAAAGGCAGAGGAACCAGAGATCAAATTGCCAACATCTGCTGGACCATGGAAAAAGCAAGAGAGTTCCAGAAAAACATCTATTTCTGCTTTATTGACTATGCCAAAGCCTTTGACTGTGTAGATCACAATAAACTGTGGAAAATTCTGAAAGAGATGGGAATACCAGACCACCTAACCTGCCTCTTGAGAAATCTGTATGCAGGCCAGGAAGCAACAGTTAGAACTGGACATGGAACAACAGACTGGTTCCAAATAGGAAAAGGAGTACATCAAGGCTGTATATTGTCACCCTGCTTATTTAACTTATATGCAGAGTACATCATGAGTAATGCTGGGCTGGAAGAAGCACAAGCTGGAATCAAGATTGCCGGGAGAAATATCAACAACCTCAGATATGCAGATGACACCACCCTGATGGCAGAGAGTGAAGAGGAACTAAAAAGCCTCTTGATGAAAGGGAAAGAGGAGAGTGAAAAAGTTGGCTTAAAGCTCAACATTCAGAAAACAAAGATCATGGCATGTGGTCCCATCACTTCATGGGAAATAAATGGGGAAACAGTGGACACAGTGTCAGACTTTATTTTTGGGGGCTCCAAAATCACTGAAGATGGTGATTGCATCCATGAAATTAAAAGACTCTTTCTCCTTGGAAGAAAAGTTATGACCAACCCAGATAGCATATTCAAAAGGAGAGACATTACTTTGCCGACTAAGGTCCGTCTAGTCAAGGCTGTGGTTTTTCCAGTAGTCATGTATGGATGTGAGAGTTGGACTGTGAAGAAGGCTGAGCACCGAAGAATTGATGCTTTTGAACTGTGCTGTTGGAGAGGACTCTTGAGAGTCCCTTGGACTGCAAGGAGATCCAACCAGTCCATTCTAAAGGAGATCAACCCGGGGATTTCTTTGGAAGGAATGATGCTAAAGCTGAAACTCCAATACTTTGGCCACCTCATGCGAAGAGTTGACTCATTGGAGAAGACTTTGATGCTGGGAGGGATTGGGGGCAGGAGGAGAAGGGGACGACTGAGGATGAGATGCCTGGATGGCATCACTGACTCGATGAACGTGACTCTGAGTGAACTTCGCGAGTTGGTGATGGACAGGGAGGCCTGGCGTGCTGCGATTCATGGGGTCGCCAAGGGTTGGACACAACTGAGTGACTGAAGTGAACTGAACTATGAGAGGTCTTGTTATTGGGCTCACTTCTCAGGTGAGAAAATTGAGGCATTGGGAGATAGCAACTTGCCCAAGTTCACACCGCTAGAAGGTAGAGGAGCTGTGATTGCTCTGATTGCCCTTTTTAAACACTAGATAGCAATGACTTCCAGCTGGGATGATGTTTCAGAGCCCAGTGCACTCTCTTGTTTTACCTGTGAAAGGAATAGGATTCAGAAAAGCCACGGGACTTGCTTAACATCACAGATAAATCTGTGGCAACTGGACATACATCTCAGCCCCTATATAGATTAGGCACTTGAACTCCATAACATCCTGGGAAATAGGCAGGTACCTTGATGTCAAAAGGATGACAGCCCCATTTTGCCTCATTGCTTCAAGGGAAGAGGTTGGCCTAAGTACACGTGATAGCACTCCCACATTGGATGTTCCTTGTGTGGCAGAATCTCTCCCTCTTTTTCATGCATCTACTCCACCCTGTCCAGATGTGTCCTGCTGCACTAATCATTCTGATTTGCATTATTTGTTGACATGTCTCCTCTACACCTAGGCTTCAGTGCCGAGGCCATATTTCATGCTTCTTTATGACCCTAATTACTACCATGGCATATGACACACAGTGAACCCTGAGTAGAGCTTTGTTGTGTTGACAAATGACTGTCCCTCACCACTGCTTCAGGTATGCCGTCCAGATGGGTGTGAAGCCCAGGTGGCTTGGGCAGGAATAGAAGGGATTAAGTTGAAAGGTAAACCTCGGGGGGGAGGTATAATTTCATGGGCTACTGGTGGTGGTGGTGGTGATTTGTACATGGAAGAGCACAGTTTGCTGTTTAGGTGGTTGATTATATCTTTCCTGTATCTTTTCATGTTTGTATTTTGTACTTTTTTTTTTTTTTAATTCTCAAAGTTTTCTACGTACAATGGATGTGCGTACTAAGTTGCTTCAGTCATGTCTGACTCTTTGCGACTCCATGGGCTGTAGCCTGCAAGGGTTTTTGCAAGGGATTCTCCAGGCAAGAATATTGGAGTGGGCTCCCATGCCCTTCTCCAGGGGATCGTCCCAACTATATACGGTACCTGACTTTATACCACATGTGGAGAAGAGCTGGTGAACGCTTGTGGGTATCAAAATGAAATTGTTGATTTGCACCCAGAAGAATTTTCAATATTAACTTTTCTCTGGGAAATATTTCCCTTGCAGATTTTTATTTATTTAACTAGAAAAATGAAGTAAGCACTAGATGAATCTGCTGTTCAAGGTCAGGGGAAATTGTTAAAACATAAATGTTTCCATTTTTACTAGCCCATGGTTTTAAAACAAGGTCACAGTTACTTTCAATGAACAAGTGAGTCCTTGCTTGTCTGAAGAGTCTGTGGTCAGAGTGTTTCCCAATTATTTTTAGAGGTCCCCAAAGGGTTGCTCCATGTGTCCTTGTAAACCAGTCTGGCAGCTGTAGTTGTCACTCGGCTCCTTATTTTCTTCTTTTTTCCCTCCTGCTCTAACTTGTACTTATCCACAACCACTGTCTGCCAGGCCCCTATGTGAAGTGTTCATTGACTTGCTAACTGTAAAATGTATTAGGAAAAACCAGGAAAAGTCATCTGAATGAGAATCTTAGCCTATCAGATTAATCTTTAAAATTAAACTATTTTGAGTTGATTCACATGTATTTCTAAGAAATAATTCAGTGAGGTTAATGGCCCCATCACCTAGTTTTCCTGAGTGGTTAACGTCTTGCAGAACTGTAGTATGTTATCACAACCAAGATATTCATATTGATAGTGGTACAGTGAAGACAAACATTTCTGTCACCAATTCTGTCTCCTATGCTGCCATGCTGCAGCCACATCCATTCCCTCCAACCCTACCAGCTTCTAAACTCCTAGCAGACATTAATCTGCTGTCCATTTCTGTAATATTTTATATTGTGAATGACACATACATGCAAACATTTAGTAGATAGCCTTTTGAGACTGGCCTTTTTCACTCAGCACACTTCTCAGAAGATATATCCAGGTCATTGTATGTGTCAATATTTTATTCCTTTTTAATTGCTGTATCGTATTCCACAGCATTAATTTGCTGTGGTTTAGCTATCAATCACTGAAGAATATCTGGGGTGTTTCTCATTCCAGTCTATGACAGATGAGCCTGCTGTGAAATTTGAGTACAGGTGTTGGGTGGACATAGTTTTCCGTTTGAGGGTATAAGTGCTGAGGAATGCAATAGCTGTGTTATTTTATAGTTACATATTTTATTCTTTAAGAAACTGTTTTCCAAAAAAAGGAAACTATTTTCCAGAGTAGACTTTTCATTGAGTATAGGATACTGTCAAGGAAGTTCTTTTAATTCATCCATTGAGAAACTTGTTTACTTCTATTAGGTCTTCAGGACTTCTGAAGAGAAATTTGCTCCCCTTCCAATTATTGGTAAGGTATTTCTCTGTCATTGCTTTTAAAATTCATTCTTTGTTTTTAATTTTCATAAACTTGATTCTGATGTGTCTTGATATGAATTTATTGGGATTCATCCTATTTAAGATTCGCTTGCTAAGCTAAGTTGCTTCAGTCGTGTCCGACTCTATGGGACCCCATAGATGGCAGCCCACCAGGCTCCCCCATCCCTGGGATTCTCCAGGCAAGAACACTGGAGTGGGTTGCCATTTCTTTCTCCAATGCATGGAAGTGAAAAGTGAAAGTGAAGTCGCTCTGTTGTGTCCAACTCTTAGCAACTCTTAGCCCACCAGACTCCTCCATCCTTGGGATTTTCCAGGCAAGAGTACTGGAGTGGGGTGCCATTGCTTCCGGTTACATGTGCTTTAATTTACTTCCTGGGGGTCCCGGAGGCTGCTCTCCAGGCGGAGGCGCTAGGCTGGGCTCTCCTGCAGCGGGCCCCCCACGCCAGCCCTGCAGACCCTTGGGAAGGGCCGTGTCCTCCTCCAGGCCGCCCGTGCCTTCCACGAGCTCCTTGTAGGTGATCTCGGCAAACGGCTGCGGCCCGAGCAGCTCCACCTTGTCGGCCCGCTCCAGCACCTCCTTCTCCAGCAGCCACCTGCCCACCTTGTCCACCTGCTCGCGGCAGTGTGTGAGCAGGTCCAGGGTGCGCGCATGTGCGGAGCTGATGAGCCGCCGCACCTCCTCATCTATGAGCTGGGTCGTGGCCTCTCTGAATGGCTTCTCCACCAGCGCCTCACCTGGCCGTGGGAGATCGAAGGACACCTGGCCCAGCTTCTCGCTCATCCCGAACTGCACGATATGGGCATAGGCGCTCTGGGTGACCTTCCTCAGGTCGTCCTGGGCCCCCGTGGTGACCCGCCTGAAGAACAGTTGCTCAGTCACGCAGCTGCCCAGCATGGCGCACATGCGGTCAAAGAGCTGCTCCCGTGTGTACAGGTACTGCTCCCTGGGCAGGCACTGGGCATAGCCAAGCCCCTTGCCCCGGGAGACGATGGACACCTTGAGCAGGGGGTCTGTGTGTTCCAGGAACCCGCCCACCACCGCATGGCCAGCCTCGTGGTAGGCCACTGTCATCTTCTCGCCAGGCTGCAGGACCTGTGTCTTCTTCTCAAGGCCTCCAATGACCCTCTCGATGGCCTGCTCGAAGTGCTTCTCCCCGACAGAGGGGTTTAGGTGGCAGGTGGCGATCAGGGCAGCTTCGTTGCAAACATTAGAAATATCAGCACCTGTGAAGCCTGGAGTGAGGGCCGCAAGATTCTTCGCCAGGGCATCCTTGCTGAGGCTCTCGTCCAACTTGAGTGGACGCAGGTGGACCCTGAAGATAGAAGACCTGCCTTTGATGTCTGGGGGGCCATTGTAAATCTGACGGTCGAAGCGGCCTGGCCGCATCAGGGCTGAGTCAAGGATGTTGGGGCGGTTGGTGCCGGCCAGCACGACAACGTTCGTGGTAGAGTTGAATCCGTCCATCTCCACAAGTAGCTGGTTCAGGGTGTTCTCCTGCTCACTCTGGCCTCCGAAGTGCCCGTGGCCATGCTTCCAGCCAATTGCATCAATCTCGTCCACAAACAAGATACAGGGAGCATTTTTCCGGGCCATTGCAAACATGTCATGAACCCGAGCTGGGCCAACACCAACAAACATCTCCAGGAACTCAGACCCATTCACAGTGATGAAGGGCACACTAGCCTCCCCTGCAGTTGCCTTGGTGAGAAGCGTCTTGCCGGTACCGGGAGGACCTGTGAGCAGGACTCCCTTTGGAATTTTGGCCCCAAGGTCCTGGTACTGTTTGGGGTTCTTCAGGAAATTCACAAACTCCATGATCTCCAGCGTGGCTTCGCAACCAACCACGTCTGCAAACCGCACACCAGTGTCACCCTTGATGATCTTGGCTATTGTCTCACCAATGCCGAAGAGGCCCCCTCCTCGCCCATCAAGCCCAGCCCCCATCGGACCCCTCCTCATGGCATAGAGGAAGAGGCCAATCAGGAGAAGGGTGGGCACCAGGCTTCGCAAGAAAGTCCCATCACTCTCAGTGGTGTAGACCACGGCCGTCTGGTTGGGGGGCTTGATGCCTAGCTCCCACTGGGCGGTCTCCAGGTTACGCTCGAAGGTGTCCACGCTGCCAATGCTGAACCACGCATACTTCTCGAGTGATGTCCCAGGGGCAGGAATAACATGCACGAACTGCTTATTCACCACTTCCAGCCGATCCACCAGACCTCTCGCCAGGTAGTACTGCATGAAGTGCTTCCAAGTGATTTCCTTCCCAGGATCTCGGAAACAGAAGTAGAGAAATACTGCAGTGACACCTGCCCCCAGCACGGCCAGACTGTGGAGATCCTTGTCGTCCCAGGGCACCTTCCCCTTCTGCATTCGTTTCCACCAGGCAAAGTCATCCCGCTTTCCTCCTCTCTTCCCTCCGTCCGCTCCAGGACCAGCATCCTTTGGTTCACTAGTTCCTTTGGGTTCCTTTGGGTTTCCCTAAGATTCACTTAGCTTCTTGAATTTGTAAATTCATGTTTGCCATATTGGGGCAATTTTCAGCCGTTATTTATCTGAATTATTTTTAGCTCTGCCCTTTTTCTCCTTTTCTTCTGAGTCTCTGATGACATAGATGTTACATCTTTTGTTATAGTCCCACAGTTCTTCAGACTCTGTTAATTTTTTCAGTCTATTTTCTCTCTCTCTCTCTTTTTTTTTCCAGATTGGGTAATTTCTGTCTTCCAATTTAGTGATTGTTATCTTTATCTCTTTCATTCTACTCTTGAGTTCATCTATTCAGTTATTTATTTTGGTTCTTGAAATTTTCAGCTCCTAAACTTCCATTTGGTTTTATTTATGTTAACTATTTCTTTGCTGAGACTTTCCAGTTTCTGTCTGCTTCAAGTGTACAAGTATAACTTGTTTTAATGTGCTTTGCAGATATTGTGTGTGTGTGTGTGTGTTTTTTTACAAGTCAAAGGTTTGTGGTAACTCTGCGTTTAGCAAAACTATTAATACCAGTGCCATTTTCCTAACAACATTTGCTTGCTTCATGTTTCTGTGTCACATTTAAGTAATTTTCACAGTGTTTCAAATGTTTTTGTTATTATTGTATTTGCTATGGTGATCTATAATCAGTAATTTTTGATGTTACTACTACAGCTTGCTGAAGGCTTGAATGATGGTTAGCATTTTTTAGCTGGAAAACACTTTTTAATTAAGGTATATACATTTTTTAAAGACATAATACTATTGCACACTTAAGAGAATGCAATCTAGTGTAAGTAGAACTTTTGTATGCACCGAGAAACCAAACTTCTATATGCACTGAGAAACAGTTAGAACTGAACATGGAACAACAGACTGGTTCCAAATAGGAAAAGGAGTACGTCAAGGCTGTATATTGTCACCATGCTTATTTAACTTCTATGCAGAGTACACCATGAGAAACGCTGGGCTGGAAGAAGCACAAGCTGGAATCAAGATTGCTGGGAGAAATATCAACAACCTCAGATAGGCAGATGACACCACCCTTATGGCAGAAAGTGAAGAGGAACTAAAAAGCCTCTTGATGAAGATGAAGAAGGAGAATGGAAAAGTTGGCTTAAAGCTCAACATTCAGAAAACGAAGATCATGGCATCTGGTCCCATCACTTCATGGGAAATAGATGGGGATACAGTGGACACAGTGTCAGACTTTATTTTTTTGGGCTCCAAAATCACTGCAGATGGTGATTGCAGTCATGAAATTAAAAGACGCTTACTCCTTGGAAGGAAAGTTATGACCAACCCACATAGCATATTCAAAAGCAGAGACATTACTTTGCCAACAAAGGTCCGTCTAGTCAAGGCTATGGTTTTTCCAGTAGTCATATATGGATGTGAGAGTTGGACTGTGAAGAAAGCTGAGTGCTGAAAAATGGATGCTTTTGAACTGTGGTGTTGGAGAAGACACTTGAGAGTCTCATGGACTGCAAGGAGATCCAACCAGTCCATCCTGAAGGAGATCAGTCCTGGGTGTTCTTTGGAAGGAATGATGCTAAAGCTGAAACTCCAGTACTTTGGCCACCTCATGTGAGGAGTTGACTCATTGGAAAGGACTCTGATGCTGGGAGGGATTGGGGGTAGGAGGAGAACGGGACGACAGAGGATGAGATGGCTGGATGGCATCACCGACTCGATGGATGTGAGTTTGAGTGAACTCCGGGAGTTGGTGATGGACAGGGAGGCTTGGTGTGCTGCAATTCATGGGGTCGCAAAGAGTCGGACACGACTGAGTGACTGAACTGAACTGATTGACTGAGAAACCAAAATATTTGTGTGACTCATTTTGTTGCAATTGTCTGGAAATTAACACACAAGTATCTGAGGTATGCTTGTATTCATAATTGTGCATCAAAACATTTTTAAGGTCCTTTAAAGATCTTCAGATAATTCTAACATCCCTTTTATCTCAGTGTTGGCATCTAATGATTATCTTTTTTCATTCCCTCTGTGGTGTGCATGATTATTGCTATGACACATAATCCTTAGTTGAATCCTGGAAATTTTGGGTTATAAGACTCTGAATCTTATTTAAACCTTCTGTTTTAACTGGATTATTTTGACTCTCCTCAGCAGGGATAGAGGGAAGAGGTGCCACCCCTTGCTTGTTCTGTGAATGTAGAAGTCCAGGTTATCTACTGGCCTCCGTTGACACTTGAGCAAGGATGGGGAGTCTTTTGGATACAAGTGAAAGGGATTGGGAATTCCTGTTGCACACTAGATTTCCATGATAATTCCCTGGCCGACAGAGGTCAGAGTTCCTCATGATTTCTTGCCACATGGTTTCCACTGACGCCACTGGGTAGGCAGTGGCCTCATTACCACTGGGTGGTGGTCAAAGTCCTGATTCTACTAGTCATCCTGTGTGTTGCAACACCACTCCAATGGGAAAGAGGCAAGGTGCTTCTTTACTCTCAGGTGGGGATGGAAACAGCCTCGTTTCTAGGCCTTTGCTGGTTTGGGTGGGGATGTGGGCACAATTTTTCCCCCTGTGATGTTCAGCAGAAGTAGAGAGACTGTTGTCTAAAAGTTACAACCTTTATCTCTAGGCTGCCCCTTTCTAATCTTTTGGCTAGAGAGAGAGTTGGCTTTGTTGAGGTTTTCTTTGGGGAAAAAAAAAAAGTTTTATTTTTTAATTGGTAGAAAGTTGCTTAACAATGTTGAGTTTGTTCCTGCTGTATAACAACACGACTCAGTCATAATGATATATGTGTATCATAATGATCTGAGGATATATATATATCCCTTCCCTCGAGCCTCCCTCCCCTCCCCTCATCGCACCACCCTGGGTCATCACCGAGTGCCAGGCTGGGCTCCCTGAGTTATTTAGCACCTTCCCACTAACTATCTGTTTTACACGTGACAGTGTATATATGTCAATGCTACTTCCTCGATCTGTCCCACCCTCACCTTCCCCTGCTGTGTCCACAAATCTGTTTTCTACTAGGCTCATCAATATGCATTTTCTAGATTCCTTATATATGCGTTAATTATATAATACTTATTCTTTTCTTTCTGAGTTACTTCATTCTGTGTAGGAGGTTCACTCACCTCACTACAACGGACTCAGATTCATTCCTCTTTATAGCTGAGTAATATTCCATTTATAAATATACCAGAACTTCTTTATCCATTCATCTGTCAATGGATATTGAAGTTGCTTTTATGTCCTGGCTATTGTAAATATTGCTGCAGTGAACACTGGGTACATGTGTCTTTTAGAATTGTGATTTTCTCAAGGTATATGCCCAGTAGTGGGATTGCTGGCTCATATGGTAGATTTATTCCTAGCTTTCTAAGGAATCTCCGTACTGTTTTCCGTAATGGCTGCATCAGTTTGCATTCTTACCAACAGCACAGGATGGTTCCTGTTTCTCTACATTTTCAGTGTTTATTGTTTGTAGATTTTTTTGATGATGACCATTCTGATCATGCTGGTGTGGGGTGATACTCATAGTTTTGATTTGCATTTCTCTAATAATGAGCTTCCTGATAGCTCAGTCGGCAAAGAATCCGCCTGCAATGCAAGAGACCCTGGTTTGATTCCTGGGTCAGGAAGTTCCACTGGAGAAGGGATAGGATTACCCACTTCAGTGTTCCTGGGCTTCCCTTGTGGCTCAGCTGGTAAGAATAATGAGCAGTGTTGACCATCTTTTCATGTGTTTATTGGCCATCTATATGTCTTCTTTGGAGAAGTGTTTGTTTAAATCTTCTGCCCATTTTTTGATAGGGTTATTTTTCTGATATTGAGCTGCATAAGCTGCTTATATATTTTGGAGATTAACCCTTTGTTAGTTGGTTTGTTTGCAATTATTTTCTTCCCTTCTGAAGGTTGTCTTTTCATCTTATTTATAGTTTCCTTTGCTGTGCAAAAGCTTTTAAGTTTTATTAGGTCCCATTTTTTTATTTTTGTTTTTATTCCATTACACTAGGAGGTGGGTCAGAGAGAATCTTGCTGCAATTTACATCAGCGTGTACTGCCTGTGTTTTCCTCTGAGAACTTTATAATCTCTGACCTTACATTTAGGTCTTTAATCCATTTTGAGTTTATTTTTGTGTGTGGTGTTAAGAAGTGTTCTAGTTTCATTCATTAAATGTAGCTGTCCAGTTTTCTCAGCACCACTTATTGAAGAGATTGCCTTTTCTGCATTGTATATTGTTGCCTCCTTTGTCATATAAGTTGTACATAGGTGAGTAAGTTTATCTCTGGGCTTTCTACCTTGTTCTGAAAGAGATGGGAATACTAGACCACCTGACCTGCCTTTTGAGAAATCTGTGTGCAGGTCAGGAAGCAACAGTTAGAACTGGACATGGAACAACAGACTGGTTCCAAATAGGAAAAGGAGTGCGTCAAGACTGTATATTATCACCATGCTTATTTAACTTATATGCAGAGTACATCATGAGAAATGCTGGACTGGATGAAGCACAAGCTGGAATCAAGATTGCCGGGAGAAATATCAAGAACCTCAGATATGCAGATGACACCACCCTTTTGGCAGAAAGTGAAGAAGAACTAAAGAGCCTCTTGAAAGTGAAAGAGGAGAGTGAAAGGTTGGCTCAGAGCTCAACATTCAGAAAACAAAGATCATGGCATGTGGTCCCATCACTTCATGGGAAATAGATGGGGAAACAGGGGAAACCGTGTCAGACTTTATTTTTGGACTCCAAAATCACTGCAGATGGTGACTGCAGCCATGAAATTAAAAGACACTTACTCCTTGGGACAAAAGTTATGACCAACCTAGACAGCATATTAAAAAGCAGAGTCATTACTTTGCCAACAAAGATCCGTCTAGTCAAGGCTATGGTTTTTCCAGTGATCATGTATGGATGTGAGAGTTGGACTATAAAGAAAGCTGAGCACTGAAGAATTGATGCTTTTGAACTGTGGTGTTGGAGAAGACTCTTGAGAGTCCCTTGGACTACAAGCAGATCCAACCAGTCCATCCTAAAGAAAATCAGTACTGAATGTTCATTGGAAGGACTGATGCTGAAGCTGAAACTCCAATACTTTGGCCACCTGATGCAAAGAAGTGACTTATTGGAAAAGACCCTGATGCTGGGAAAGATTGAAGGCAAGAGGAGAAGGGGATGACAGAGGATGAGATGGTTGGATGGTATCACCGACTTAATGGACATGAGTTTGAGTAAACTCTAGGAGTTGGTGATGGCCAGGGAGGCCTGGCATGCTGTGCTTCATGGGGTCGCAGAGTCAGACACGACTGAGCGACTGAAACGAATTGGACTTCTACCTTGTTCCATTTGTCTATATTTCTGTTTTTGTGCCAGTACAATACTGTCTTGATGACTGTAGTTCTGTAGTATAATTTGAAGTCAGGGAGGTTAATTCTTTATTTTTCTTTCTCAAGATTGCTTTGACTATTCAGGGTCATTTGTGTTTCTATACAAATTGTGAACTTTTTTGTTCTAGTTCTGTGAAAAATGCCATTGGTAATTTGATAGGGATTGCATCGAATCTGTAGATTGAGTAGTATAGTAGTCATTTTCACAATATTAATTCTTCCAGTCTGAGAACATGATATGTATCTCTCCATCTGTTTGCGTTGTCTTTGATTTCTTTCATCAGTATCTTATATTTTTCTGCATATAGGTCATTTGTCTCTTTTTTTTTAAATTTTTTAAAAAATTTATTTATTTTTTATTTTACTTTACAATTCTGTATTGGTTTTGCCATACATTGACATGAATCCACCATGGGTGTACATGCATTCCCAAACCTGAACCCCCCTCCCACCCCCCTTCCCCACAACATCTCTCTGGGTCATCCCCGCGTACCAGCCCCAAGCGTGCCATATCCTGCATCGGACATAGACTGGCAGTTCAATTCTTACATGATATTATACATGTTTCAATACCATTCTCCCAAGTCATCTCACCTTCTCCCTCTCCCACTGAGTCCAAAAGTCCGTTATACACATCTGTGTCTTTTTTGCTGTCCTGCATACAGGGTCATCATTGCCATCTTTCTAAATTTCATATATATGTGTTAGTATACTGTATTGGTGTTTTTCTTTCTGGCTTACTTCACTCTGTATAATCGGCTCCAGTTTCATCCATCTCATCAGAACTGATTCAAATGTATTCTTTTTAACGGCTGAGTAATACTCCATTGTGTATATGTACCACAACTTTCTTATCCATTCACCTGCTGATGGATATCTAGGTTGTTTCCATGTCCTGGCTATTATAAACAGTGCTGTGATGAACATTGGGGTACATGTGTCTCTTTCAATTCTGGTTTCCATTTGTCTCTTTAGGTAGGTTTATTCCTAGGTGTTTTATTACTTTTTGTTGTGGTGGTAAATGGGATTGTTTCCCTAATTTCTCTTTCTGATTTTTCATTTTAGTATATAGGAATGCAAAGGATTTTTGTGTATTAATTTTATATCCTGTGACTTTACTAAATTCATTGATTAACTCTACTATTTTTTTGTGGTGTTTTTAAGGTTTACTGTGTATAGTATCATGTTATTTGGAAACAGTGAAATTTTTGCTTCTTTTTGCTTTGAATCTGAATTCCTTTTATTTCTTTTTTTCCCCTTTTTGCTGTGGATAGGAATTCTAAAACAATATTGAAATAGTGGTGATAATGAACACTCTTGTCTTGTTCCTGATCTTAGAGGAAATGCTATCAGTTTTTCAGCATGAGGATAATGCTTGCTGTGGGTTTGTCATATATTGCCTTTATCGTGTGGAGGTAAGTTTCTTCTATGCCAGTTTTCTGGAGAGTTTTATCATAAATGGGTGTTAAACTTTGTCAAAAGCTTTTTCTGCATCTAATTGAGATGATCATATGGTTTTTCTTTCCATTTATTCATATGGTATATCACATTGATTGATTCATGTACACTAAAGAATCCTTGCATCCCTGGAATAAACTCCACTTGATCATAGTGTATGATTCTTTTAATGTGTTATTGAATTCTGTTTGCTAGAACTTTTTGTTGAGGATTTTTGCAACTATGTTCATCAGTGATATTGGCCTGTAATTTTCTTTTTTTGTGTGACATCTTTGTTTGGTTTTCGTATCAGGGTGGCCTAGTAGAAGAGACTTTCTTTAAGAAAAAAAAATTATCTGCACTTATTGGTGTTTCTAGATTGTTAGCATCTTCAGTTCCAAATCTGGGTATATTAGGCAAAAGAAAGCATAGGGAGCTCACCATTATGCAATTTAAGAGTCCTTAGCTACTCTGCCTACTTCTATCAGTCACTGTTTTCTTATGTTGTATGTATGTGTGTGTGTATATGTTGTATTCTGTTGTTATTTGTGGTCGTGGGAGGATTAGGGAAAAGTGCGCTCACTCTATCTAGATCATAAATTTAAAAAATTATTCATTCAGCCCATTGGTTTCTGGTGAATTGGATTTTGGCCAGCTGATGTTTGCTGAGTTGTCCTAGAACTGTTAAATCAATAGAATTAACGGGGAAAACTGGGTGGAAAAATTTGTAAGCAGATTGGCGCTGTGCTGTGATATCCTCAGTTCTTCTTGACTGGCCACTGAAAGCTATAATAGCATGTGTGTGCGTGCTCAGTTGTGTCCAGCTATTTGCCACCCCAAGGACTGTAGCCACCAGGCTCCTCTGTCCATGGAATTTTCCAGGCAAGAATACTGGAGTGGGTTGCCATTTGCCACTCCAGGGGATCTTCCTGACCCAGGGATCGAGCCTGCATCTGAATACTTAATATTTTTAGAGCAATTTCCTGTTTAAAAATACTTTCTTAAATATCTGATATGTATAAATGATTCATATTAAAATATACCAACTATCTCTTTGTGAGAAGTAACTATAGTTTAATAATTTAATAGTTTTAAGAGTAATTAAGACAAACCATAGGTTCTTAGGTGGATCCTTGGGAATAAGAAAGGTTCACATAGTTAACAAGATGACTTGCTGAGTTAAAGTTAAATGCTGAGTTACTGAGTGAAAGTGTAAGTTGCTCATTGTATCTGACTCTTTGCGACCCCATGGACTCTACAGTCCAAGGAATTCACCAGGCCAGAATACTGGAGTGGGAAGTCGTTCCCTTCTCCAGGGGATCTTCCCAACCCAGGGATGGAACCCAGGTCTCCCACATTGCAGGCAGATTCTTTACCAGCTGAGCCACAAAGGAAGCCCAAGAATGCTGGGGTGGGCAGCCTATTCCTCCTCCAGCGGATCTTCCCGACCCAGGAATCAAATGCTGAGTTACTAAAGCTAACTGAATTACCGAGATTTCCTTTCAAGGGTAACCAAACCATTTGTGATATTAACCTTTCATTTTCAAAGGCTGCTAAACTTCATGTCCCATCTATGGTAATGATTCAGAATCTTAGAGTTTCACTGTACCGCCACACAACTCATCCTTCCTTGAATCACATCACACCATAGATTTCAAAGCAGTGATGCATCAGCTAAGTTCAGTGCACTGTCTGGCGTA
This sequence comes from Oryx dammah, assembly GCF_014754425.2. Classification (NCBI taxonomy): domain Eukaryota; kingdom Metazoa; phylum Chordata; class Mammalia; order Artiodactyla; family Bovidae; genus Oryx; species Oryx dammah. The sequence goes on from NW_024070203.1 coordinate 59,914,185, forward strand.
TTTCAGACCAAGGACTTAAAAAAAATTTGAGAAATCATTTAAATCAGTGGATTTTACTGATTTAAGAATTTTTAAGGCTAATAATAAGGATTTTTGTCTTATTCCAAAAAAGTTGAGTAATCTAGAAATAATCAATCCATGTTCCCTTGGCCAAATGCAGTTTCAAATTGAAGTCTGGTTAATTCCAACTAGTCTCATTTGTTCTGCCTGTAGGTTCTTAAATGATTGAATTAATCTGATACTTTTCAAAGATCAGTAGGCCCAATTGGAGTAGGCCCATTCCTATACCTGGGCTTCCCTGGTGGCTCAGCAGTGAAGAATCTGTCTGCAATGCAGGAGACACAGGTTCAATTCCTGGGTCAAGAAGATCCCCTGGAGGAGGACACGGCAACCCACTCGAATCCCACAGACAGAGGAGCCTGACAGGTTACAGTCCACAGGGTCGCCAAGTGTGGGGCACAACTGGAGTGACTGAGCATGTTTCCATGCATTCCTATACCTACAGTAATAGAAGAAAAGAATATGCTGTAGGATATCCAGAATTGTATCCAAAAATGTTTTTGCATTTAAAATAACTATATTACTTACGTTTCAAGCTTTTTATTGTAAGAACTAAAACCTGGAATCAATTTATCATCTTATTTAGTGGATTTCATAATTATGTAAAGATTGTCTCATCTTTATTAGTGCATTTTAAATGTCAGATACTTGCTTCAATGGACAATGTGTTTAAGATATGTCATATTTTATTAAACGAGATTATAGATTAGACTCACATCATAGAAGAAATTAATACTTGTTGGCCACTATATGGTAAGCACTGTGCTAAGTGATTCTCAAAATCGCCTCCCATCATCTCCTCAACTAACCTAATTTTCACCTTGGGTAGAAGGAGACTAATGAAAGTTAAGTGATTTATTCAAAATCCTCACACACGGAAAACTAGGAGCGCTAGTGTCCACTCAAATCTGTCTATTTTGGAAACCAATAAACTTCCTTTAAACCTTGCCTTCTTTATTTATCTTAATTTCCCCTTTCATTTTAGTGTACTTGTTTACAATTTTTCCTTTATCAGTTCTACATACCAGTTATTCTTTTCCATGAGCCATCTTTTGTGAGTCAAGACTGGTTTTCCTAGAAGGCAATTTGTATGGTAAAAGTTGAGGATATTTTCTGACAGATCTCATGTTCCTTTGTTTTTCTACCATTGTTCTCCAGAAAGCTCCCCATACATTTCATTCCTTAAAATCCTGTAAGTCTGAACGTTTCTGTTCTCCCTGTCATCACTGCAGCATCTCAGAAAAGAATCTCATTCCATATGCTTTCAGGCGCTCAAGGAACCAAAACATGAAAACCTGGAATTTGTCATTACCCATTTGGCCTCTGGTCCATCAAATCCAGTAGCTTGCCTCCAGGAGAGATCAGTGTCCTTGACTCCTCAAAAGAATCTCTTCCCTCTCTTATATACTTGGTTAATTGGAAAAGGCTGTTTTTTAGGTAAAAGATTCTGCTTCATCTGGATAGCAACCAAGTCAGCCATATGGGAAGGAAAATAATCTAGTGAGTTGCAAAATAAGAAATCATGGTCCATGTGTTCCCCCGGATGACTTTCTATGGGATATGAGGCGCCATCTCTTTGAGTTTCAGTTTATAGCTCTTTAAATGGGGATATCCTTGGCTCCATTACTAAGATTTGAGAATATAATAAATATGCACATGATAATTAAATCTCTATACCCAGTGAAGGAGCTCTTTTGGAGTTTTCCCCCTTTCTGACCACCAAGGAATGTTATTTATTTATTTATGTGTGTCTGTCTTTGGTGTTGCTGGGTCTTCGTTGCTGCGTGTGAGTTTTTCTCTAGTTGTGGCAACTGGGAGCTTTTCTTTATCGTGGTTCGTGGGCTTCTCACTGTGGTAACTTCTCTTGTTGCAGAGCTTGGGCTCTAGAGCATGCGGGCTTCAGTAGTTGTGATGCATGGGCTCAGTGGTTGTGGCTTTGGGCTCTAGAGTGCAGGCTCAGTAGTTGCACACAGGCTTAGTTGCCCTGTGGCGTGTGAACCTTCCCTGACCAGGGATCGAACCTGTGTCCCCCATTGGCAGGTGCATCTTAACCACTGGACCACCAGGGAAGTCCAAGGAATGTTAAATCAACTGATCCAACACTGTTTACAAAGTTAGGAATTTTGGTTCTTCTCATTTCATGCACCAGTCTATTTGTGAAAATGTGTTGAGGACCTGAAAGTCTTGAATGATGGTCTTGATGCAGAAACAAATTGGCCAATAGAAGTCACTGTTTCCTGTATTTGCTCTTCTATTCCTATGGATATGTCTTAGACTTACTAGCTCACTTGACCATGAAACACACTTCAAAGAAATATGGCAGAGTCAATGACAGGGTAAGAATGAAGGTATTAGTCAAATTGGAGTAAGAATTCTATTTATCTATGCATTTCTATGGCAACTTTTTCTTTAGTGAAAGAAACACCAGAGAACAGCTATATACTCTCTGCCTAAAAATGAGGCCTATGAAAGAAAAGAGGATCTGGAAGAAACTCTGGTATCAGACGAGGTGACCAAGTGAGTTATTCAATAGGTATTATATGTTGTCAAGAAATCTTCTCCTTCCAGAAACTAAAGGGAAAATAGCCTTAGCCTTTTGTGAGAAGTGGGAGAGATTGTCAAGCAATGTAGTGGATAAATTGAGGACTGTTACATCCAGTCCATTCTGAAGGAGATCAGCCCTGGGATTTCTTTGGAAGGAATGATGCTAAAGCTGAAACTCCAGTCCTTTGGCCACCTCATGCGAAGAGTTGACTCATTGGAAAAGACTCTGATGCTGGGAGGGATTAGGGGCAGGAGGAGAAGGGGACAACAGAGGATGAGATGGCTGGATGGCATCACTCACTCGATGCACGTGAGTCTGAGTGAAGTCCGGGAGTTGGTGATGGACAGGGAGGCCTGGCGCACTGCAATTCATGGGGTCGCAAAGAGTCAGACACGACTGAGCGACTGAACTGACTGAACTGACATGTGTGTACAAATCAAGAGATTAATAAAGTGCAAAAAATGTTATTTCTTTCTGGAAACTACAGGAGTCTGAAACTATTGTAGTTGTCATTCAAATACTGAAACTGTAGGTGATTCAAAGTGGTAATGTCAATGAATTCATTCAAATTGTTTTCCTATAGTAATTCAGCTTTAAGAAATGTCAGGGATTTTGTAATCTGCGAAGTGGCCTGTGTCAGTCTATCTTGTTACTTATATGATGGTCATATTCTCCTAAATACAGTGTGAAATTCACTCCCCTGGAGAATGGGATAACTCTTTCTAGAATGATTTAAGTAAGAAGAAAGAGAGTTAATAGACTTAATTCTCTTATGTTAATACATAAGGAGATACAGAAAATAAGTTTTTGTATGTTGATTCAGATATTGCTATGAGATTACAAATACCACATGAAGGCCATGGAGGGCTGGTGCCTACTACTACTGGCCATTTTGCTGGCATGTGAGTGACCACTGAAGGGGTTAATGAATAGCCACAATTTGAAATATCACATTTATGTGATTTAATCACCTTTAAGTACCCGAAGAACAATGAAAAGATTTGGTTCATCTACTGAGGTGTTTCATGTAATAAAACATTATGATAGACTGACGGGTATTGGGTTTTATAGTGTCTTTATACTAAACATATCACATCTGTCATTTCTAACTGATAAAGCTTTAATTACTCAGGTTAGTTAAATGTGAAGTGATGATCTAATGGCGCTTTACACCTGATAATAGCTGCATAGAAGAGAAAATATGAATAACAAGGTCCTTGCTGTAATCATAGGTGATAAGCAAGACCATATCTTGAAGTTTTTAAAAATTTTAATAAAGCAATAACACTTTATTGATTTTATCTCTTTTCTTTGACATCATTACTTAGGGCAAACATTCTGAATGTGAGTTTGTAAGATGTTGAAATGAACATGGAAAAATTTTGAAATTGCATCAGATTGACAAATTTAGCTCAAACAACTATGGAGTACAATATGAATATATTAGACATTAATTAATTAATTAGACATTAATTCATTCTATGCTCTTGTAGATAAACTAGTAAACTCACATAATGGTAGCCAGATCATACAACTTTTGGAAGATAATTTGGAAATATGTGTTTGCATCCAATTAATGCTGGGATGTTATCTTAAGAAAATAGTCCAATATATATGAAGAAAAGCTGTACCTTCCAGTATATGCATAGCAGCGTTATTTATACTGGTAAGTAATTGGAAAGAAAATGTCCAGAAATAAGGTAGCTGATATTATGGCACATTACATAACTATTAAATTCATAATTATGGAGTCTATCAGCATGAAAAATGCTTATGTTATTTTCTCAAAGAAGACATCGAGATGGCCAACAGGCACATGAAGAGATGCTCAACATTGATAAATTTTAGGGAAATGCAGATAAAAACCACAGTGAGGTATCACCTCACACCAATCAGAATGGCTGTCATCAAAAAGTCTGCAAATAAGAAATGCTGGAAATGGCATGGAGAAAAGGGAACTCTCCTACACCATTGGTGGGAATGTAAATTGGTGCAACCACTATGAAAAACAGTATGGAAGTGCCTTAAAAACTCATAGAGCTAAACTAAATAGAGCTACTATATGATAGTAATCTCGCTCCTGGGCATATATCTGGAAAAGATGAAAACTCCAATTTGAAAAGGTTCATTCACTCCAGTGTTAATGACAGCACTATTTAAAATAGCCAAGACATGGAAATAACATAAGTGTCCATCAACAGATGAATGGTCAAAGAAGATGTGGTATATTTATATATATGTTTGTGTGTATGTGTGTATATTAGCCATAAAAAGAATGAAACAGTGCCATTTGCAGCAACATGGATGCACCTAGAGAATATCATACTAAGTGAAGTGAAGACAAAGACAAAGATTATATGATATCACTTATATATGGGATCTGAAAATAATGCAAATGAAGCTATTTACAAAACAGAAACCGATTCATAGACATAGAAAAGAAACTTATGGTAACTAAAGTGGAAAGGGAGGTAGGGAAGAGATAAATGAGGAGTATGGGATTAGCAGATATACTCTACTATATATAAAATAGATAAGCAACAAGGATTTACTGTATGGCACGGAACAATATCCAATGTATTGTAATAACCTGTAATGGAAAATAATGTGAAAAATATAACTTTGCTATATGCCTGAAACTAACACAGTATTATGAATCAGCTATATTTCAATAAAAATGCTTCTGTCATAATGTTAAGTGAAAAAACTTAAAGAAAACTACATACATGATATTTTAATAAATTTTGTGTGTTTACTATTTATAGTTTAAAAATATTTGAAACAGAGCTACAAGTAAGTTAAATTTATGCACAAGAAAGCAAATCTGAAGGAAACACATAATTGTGTATTTGGGGTGATAGTTCTGTTTTCCATCTTTTATAATGTGTTTTAATGACTTTTATAAAACAAATTATAATTGAAAAATAAATCCTACTCCATCCCCATCCATAGGGAGAAATTTAGAGAGAGGAAATTATAGAGCTGTAAGAAGAAGGAAAATTAAAGAAGGGCAAGTTGAAAGTTAATGACAAAATGGTGAATGAAGAAATATATAGACATGAGGAAAACATTCTGGTGGGATGTTAGGTAAATCTGGACAGATACATCAATGACTTTGAAATTCACTGCAGATAACTGAAATCTGATGATCAGTTACATGGGGAAATTGTTTTTTTTTTTTTAAAAAAAAAGCAGCTAAAATATATGGTGGAAACATGATCTGGAAAAAAAATTCAACAACATGGCAAATGGAGAGATGAAGGACAACAAATTACCTTGAGTTGCATCCAGGTTCTTGAACAGTCTCACAGCATCATCTGCGAATTTTGGTGAGTAGCAAGTCAGGATATCACTACTAAGGACTTGGATCAAAGTTGGAAATCGTCCCAAGGAAACTTGGCTGAGCAGGAGACTATGCAAAGAACTGAAGATCAGTTGGTTTGGTTGCTCAGTCGTGTCCGTCTCTCAGTGACCCCATGGACCTCAGCACATCAGGCTTCCCTGTCCATCACCAACTTCTGGAGCTTGCTCAAACTCATGTCCCTGAAGTCAGTGATACCATACAACCATCTATCTCATCCTCTGTTGTCCCCTTCTCCTGCCTTCAGTCTTTCCCAGCATCAGGGTCTTTCCCAGTGAATCAGTTCTCTGCATCAGGTGGCCAAAGTATTGGAGTTTCAGCTTCAGCATCAGTCCTTCCAGTGAATCTTCAGGACTGATTTCCTTTAGGATGGACTGGTTGGATCTGCCTGCAGTTCAAGGGGCTCTCAAGAGTCTTCTCCAACAGCACAGTTCAAAAGCATCAATTCTTCAGCGCTCAGCTTTCTTTATAGTCCAACTCTCACATCCATACATGACTACTGGAAAAACCATAGCTTGGACTAGATGGGCCTTTGTTGGCAAAGTGATGTCTCTGCTTTTTAATATGCTGTCTAGGTTTGTCACAGCTTTTCTCCCAAGGAGCAAACGTCTTTTAATTTCATGGCTGCAGTCACCATCTGCAGTGATTTTGGAGCCCAATAAAATAAAGTCTGTCATTGTTTCCATTGTTTCTCTATTTGCCATGGAGTGATGGGACCTGATGCCATGATCTTACAATTCAAAGAATTGAAGATAGAAGACTATTTAAACAAGTTTAGAAGACTATTTAAACAAGTTGTAAAACGAGCTGAATTGGTGGCCACTTGTGAATGGAATATTCATATTATACCATTATAACTTTGAGAGGGGAATATTATCCAAAAAGTAAAACAAGCTAACTTTGAGTTGACCTTGGCAGTAGACGCAACATTGATTGCGATAAAATGTGGTTTGAGAATCCATATTGAGAATCCAACACATTGGTCTTGTGTTTTAAGCTTTCATTTATCTGCCACATGTACCACATATTATTAGTAAATAATACATATGTATTTACATATGCATATAGAGGAACATGTTTGCTGAAAAGGTCAGTTGATGTAAGAATAAATGTTGCATTCTGAAGAGGAACCATTTGGTCATCTGATTAACTGTTCCCCAATAATAGGAGTGTTTCATTGTATTATACTTGATTTTTATGTCTCTGTACTGGGAAACTCAAAAGTTTATCCTTGAGTTTTACCCTAGTCTTACTCTTGCCTGCATTTTCTTACCTGTCACTTACTGTTTACTGCTCTTTATTTTTTCTTGAGAATTCCTGGATCCTTTTTTTTTTTTTTTGGTGGGGGGTGTGGGGAGTAAAATTGCTTTACAATATTGTGTTAGTTGCTGCTTTACAGCAGAGTGGATCACTTATATGTATATGTGTATCCTCTCCCTCTTGAACATCCCTCCCACCCCATCCCACCCCTCTAGGATGTTTACTGCTATTTAATTCTCTGGAATTTGGATTCCATTTTCCAGGATTCATTAGTGGCTTTAAGAAATATTCATTACTTACAAATAGCCATTGGCCTTTCCTTTATCCCTCTACTTTTTTATCCCCACGTTCACAAGCCTTTGGTTTCGTTTAATAACAGTTGACTTTTTCTTCCAATTGACTAGAAATAGCTAAAAGCTAGTGACCATTTAGTCTGTGCCAGAGACTGCACTAAAAGCATCATTACATGCTACTTCAAGTTTTCTCTCCCAGTTTAGAGCAAGGACTCCTTTAGTGCTGGGCTTGGGTGGCGGGAGTTAACATGATTCTCTTCCATCTGGAAATCAATGGCAGGTACAGTTCCCTAACATGAAAAAAGAGCAGAGGAACTTGTTTTCACAGAGGCAGTCATTTCAATTAAGTACAGTGGATATACTCTTTACCGTAGAACCACTTTTGGAAATTATGAGGAAAGAGCATCTTTTCAAAGAAGATGCTTCTGACTATAGCACTTGTCTCTTTGTTTCTTTCCCAGCTTATTGCTAAGTGAACTTCTGGTCATCTGATAAAGATGTTGGCTCAAGTTATCCACTTATCTGTCCACATTGGTAATATTAAATAAGGAATTATCCTTGTGTTGTGTAGACCTGAGTAAAAAAGTATCTTCGAAAATGCCACAAAGCATCCTTGTTATCCCATTGGTATAGGGAAATTTATTACAGGAATGTAAATATCATAAATATGGAAGTTTTGAAAGTTATGAAACAAAATATAGAACAAATAATATAACAAATAATTGTTTATATAACATATCAACATATATTTTAATATAATGTATATATAAGAAAATATAACAAAAAGAGAGGTTTCTTTGTATCCACTTCAGTGAGTTCAAAGTTTGAATTGAAGAAGGTGAAGGCAGAAAAGAAGAAATGATGTTTCATCTAAAGGTACATTCCAGGATGATTTTTTTTTTTTCCATTTTGGCTGTGCTGTGCAGCTTGAGGGATCTTAGTTCCCTGACCAGGGATTGAACCTGGGTTCCCTGCAGTGCAGGCTAACTGCTAGACTGCCAAAAATTCCCCTCCAGGATGAGTTTAACTCAGTCTCTCATTTCTGCCTTTCCTTGCTTCCAAGTTTTTGCAATCTCTCTCTTCTTTCTTCCTTTTCTCTTTCCCCCTTCCTTCCTTTTCTCATCTTTAGATACCCTTGTTGAAGCTGGGATGTAGCTACTGTGCCGTGACAATGGCCAGAAAGAGGAAACAGAGGTGCTTTCAAACCTCTTTTCTCCTCCTCCCTTCCTGCAAACATCACGTTAACTATGAAGAACACACACACACAAACACACACACACACCCAGAGCACATACCCACACGCAACCAGAGTATACGTGTGTGCACGCACACATACACACACACACCCAGAGCAGAGTTCCTGAAAATTGCTGCCAAGTGGCCGCTGCCCAGGAGACTGCAGAATTTCTGGCACGAGCCAGAATCGATGACTCTGGCCAAGTGATTGTTGCTGAACTCACCTGTGTCGAAAGGTCAGCCTTGCGGTGTGAAGGCTGGGCACAGTCACTCTAGGCAAATTGGATTGTGTATGGAGGCCCTGAGGCTTGTTCTGCACTTTGCAACTGGTCTGGCAGGCTCCTCCACCTCCTGAGTCTGCCACGGGTTCGGGAAACACCCGGCAGTCAGGCGGTCAGGCAGCTCTGCCAAGGTACAGTATCACCCACCTTGTTTTGCACACAAAACCTACAGTAATGGCCGCATTTTTAGCAGGTGAATGTCCAGGACCCTGTGTCCTGATGAGAGAGCTCTAAATCTTTGCATGAGGCATTTATTTCAACACTTCAACTCTGAGATCGCGTATTATTTAAGTGGATCCTGTACTGACTTGTAACTAAAATATAAATGTTATCAATTTGAGAAAATACTGGTGAGTCACAGCATAGCTTAGACATTGTTTTGTGTACAGATTGATGTGTGTCTGTGTGTGAGTGAGTCTGTGTGTGTGTGTGTGTGTGTGTGTGTGTGTGTGATGGAGGGCTCTTAGATTTAAAAAAAAAGAACTATGAATTATCTAAAGGATACCACCAATAATATTATTTAACCATTGACCGTTTTTGTCCGTCTCTTCTTTCAAGTGAAAAATGGATAAAAGAAAAAATACTATCTAACTCAGAGTCAGAGGCAAGGGTGACATCGCAACTTCTTTTATTTGTTAACACGGAAGTCATCAGAGGGGAAGTTTTTCAACTTCCTGTGGCTGACTCAGTGCCCAAGAAGCCACCCTGCTCTTATGAAAGATGAACCTGCCCTCTTTCTTCTGTCATCGAAGCCTAACTCTTCTGCCTTTCTTCTGGGTCAGGTACCCTTTTACATCTTCAGGAACCATGTTCTATTACAGGGTTCCTCTTCTATAATTCAATAAGCTTCTTCCCTTTCGTATTTAAATGTGATTGAACCTTTCATAGGGTTTTCTAGGTGGCTCAGTGGTGAAGATTCCGCCCGCCAGCATAGGAGATGCTTAAGACTCAGGTTTAATCCCTGGGTCAGGAAGATCCCCTGGAGAAGGAAATGGCACCCAGTCCAGTGTTCTCGCTTAGGAAATCCCATGGACAGAGGAGCCTGATGGGCTACAGTCCATGAGTCGCAAAGAGTCAGACGCGACTGAACAACTTGTAGGAAAGTGAAAGTTGTTAGTGGCTCAGTTGTGTCTGACTCTTTGCGACCCATGGACTGTAGCCCCCCAGGCTCCTCTGTCCATGGGATTCTCCAGGCAAGAATACTGGAGTGGGTAGCCATTCCCTTCTCCAGGGGATCTTCCCAACTCAGGGATCGAACCTGGATCTCCCGCACTGTGGGAAAATTCTTTACCATCTGAGCCACCAGGGAAGCCTCCAACTTGTATGAAAACTTCCCTCAGTCCCACAGTGTCTTTCAACTCTCTCTTATCTTTCACTATCAAACTCATTTGAATGCTGATACCTGACATTTACTACTTTCCTTCCCATTCTGTCCTCCGCACGCTGGAGTCTGGTGTCCACCATGTTCATTAGACCAAAATCGCTCTTACTAATGCATTCCATGACTCCTAATCCAGCCAGACACGTTTAATACTTATTTGATCATTCAGCACTGCTTAATCTTACAGACTGTTCCATCTGAGGTAACTCTTCCCTCGGTGTCTGTGACATCACTCTTCTGTTGGGGTTTTCTGACTCTCCCGAGAAACCAGTCCTTCTTGGTCTTTATGCATTTAGAAAGATAATTCAGGCCGATTGTCAAAGATCCAGTGTAATGGTTTTAATTTTATCTTCACAATAAAAAGGTTAAAAGACTATCAGTGCATATCTATGGGATGATAATAAACTTTTGAGCATCTATTTTAAAGCTATCTTATTATTACCATTACTTTATAGTGGTGGACCTAGAAGGGTCTATCACTTGACTCCGGGTTTACTCTTGTCCCTGTTTTTTTCCCCCAGGAAATTCTGAATGCATCCTCTGTTGTTTTTGTGTAAGTGGGATTCTTCATGGAACCGTCACAATATCACCCTTAATTTCATTTAAAGGTATTGTCATAGCATCGGTATGAAGTATCCATTGTCATTAATCAGCTTACGTTTCTTGAGTACCTGCTATGTGCCAGGTATTTGACATTTCTAATTATGTCAACTCCCTTCCGGTTAAAGATATAATATGGAAATAACGATTAACAACTGCTTGTTCTAGTCCTTATAACCTGTCTTCTAAGTTATATATTCTTATCTCCTAGCATCATGTTATCAAAGGCAGGACTCACACCAGGTCCCCCTGAATGCCTGAATCCTATGTTCTTTCCGCTGCACATACTTACATCCTTTGCTACGACCCAATGTCCCTGTTCACAATACCATAGTTCAAGATCATCTGCATATTAATAGTTAAATGATGAGTTCTTTTTGGGGTCTTTCCTATTCTAAAATAATCCTGTAACTTAAACTGTGAGAGGTGAAATCAACGTTGAAGCCCTCAGACTCCCACGTTTTTGGAGTCACCAGAACTATTTCTCAGATTTATTTTCTTTAGATTTTCTTGCCTGCTGGATTGGTTGCTGGTTGTTGAGTTTGACCTGTCTTGGGTCAAGTCACATCCGGTTCATCTTAAAAAATTCCTGTAAAAAAAACAGCACACATCTTGACTGTCCATGTGAGGGCTTGAAATGAAAGTGAGATAGAAAGAAATGATGCATGGGGCCTATAAGAGAAGAATAGATAGAATGAATGGGCTCTAAGTTACCCATAATTAGCTGGAGGAGGGGAATGGTTTTGCCTCCCTCTTCTAAGCAGTTATTTGATAAAGTTTGGAGACGCTTTTGGTTGTTAGAGCTTGAGGAGTGGGCACTGCTGCTGGCAACTAGTAGGACGAAGCTGGGGATACTGCCAAACGTTGTAAAATGCACAAAACACTTCTAAACCTCCCTCTCTGGACAAAGAATTTTCATGCTCAGAATGCCAACAATTCAGACGTTGAAGAAATTCCTCTGTAAAGAAAGAAGGGAAAAGGGAGAGAAAAGGTGACTTGGCAAATCTGAGTCTCTGTGACTGCAGACATGGAGATTTCATTGAGAGCAATTAGAAGCCCAGAAGTTTTGGTGAATTATTGGATAAGGGGATGAATCATTCCAACCAGCTTGAGCTTGAGGTTAATGTGAGAGAGACAGCTGGCAGAACCAGTAGGCAGAAACATTGTTAAACTGAAGTGAGTGGGAGAGGAAATGTGGAAATAGAAATAATTCACCTTGGGGTGATGGTTCAGGCCACAAAAGGGGTTGAAATGTTCAAAGACATGTGGGAAAAGAAGAGTAAAGACATTTTACTGGTATGTTAGAAACATAAATCCTTCACACAAATAGTGAATTTTTCAGTAATATACAGTAAAGATTATTCCTGCTCTGCCCATCTGTTTCAACATGAGGAATCAAAATTTGAATACCAACCTTTCTAAAATAAAGGTTCCTGAGAGATTTAATTTTACTTTTAACAGTTTACTTAAAAAAAAATACACCTCAATACCACTCTTTTCTCTTTGAGGTAGAGGTTATCAAACTTAGTATTTATTTTTCTTAGGGTTTACAAGTTAAATTATAACGTGTCAGTAGTGAGAGGGATTGGAGTTATTTTTTGCTGTAACAGATCAGGAAAAAGAATGTCCATAAAGAGAGGTGTAGCTAGGATTTTTTAGTGTGTCTGCTCTCTGGCAAGTTTTCAAAACACTTAATAGTTTCAGCTTTTAATTGCTAAACATGGAAACATTGAAACACCACACCCTTGTGTTAACTTATAATGAATAGTGACTTTAGCACAAACACATATTTTGTGAAAGCACACAGAGACAGCCAGCCACACCTGTCACGTTATTAATCAGCCACCATCTCTGGCTGCCCAGTCTTCCTTTGGAGAGATTGTGGGGGAGCAGGCTCCTATATTAAGGAACGTGCAGCTGACTTAGTTTAATGAGCAGGCTGAGGATCACTCAATTGCATCCCTTCCTCTCTCCAAGCAAGACCCATAATCATATTAAGAAGTTCATATTTATGCATACATGTGTATACATTTATCTGATCTTAGAAAACTATGTTGTTTGGAGATGTTGCTAATGAAGAATCAAGTATAGGCACCTGGCATACCCCCGTGATTCTGCAGAAGGACGTATTGGCAACAACAAGGCCCTCCAAGGCCTTCAAGTGCGAGATCTGGAATTTCCCAGATTGGAGCAACCAGTTCGGCTCTTCTTGCGTGCCTGTTAGGTCACTACGGTCATGTCCAACTCTTTGTGATGCAACTCTATAGATAGTAGCCTGCCAGGCTTCTCTGTCTCCAGGCAAGAACACTGGAGTGGTTTGCTATGCTCTCCTCCAGGAGATCGTCCTAACCCAGAGATTGAATCTGTGTCTCTTACATCTCTTGCATTGGCAGGTGGGTTTTTTTTTTTTATTTTACCACTAGTGCTACTGAGGAAGCCCTTGGCTCTTCTTAGCTCCCTTATAAAAATGTCTTGACTTTGTTGCTTGTGTCTTGTGAGTAATTATGGCTTCATCTGCTCTGTCTTTTGAATAATATTTACAGTTTTGCTAGCCGTGGCCTTAAAAATAATCTTCACCTTATTATTCAATGAGATGTCTCATCATGCTGAATAAGGCATGACCCACACATGCTAAGAATAAACTGGATGGTGCCAAGAAATCTTCCACCCACATAACTGGAAATGCATGGAATGCGAAACTGGAGCCCAGCTGCAACGCTGTCTGCAGAGATGGCTCTTCAGTAGGTAGAGGAAGCCATCTACTCATCATTCATTAAAGGGGCCTGGAAATGTCCACGTGGAAATTTTATTTCTCCCTCAGGCCTGCCATTGTATCTGAAAGTCTCACCATTACAGCAAATTCTTATCTAAGACATCATTTCAGTAAAAGTACGTTTCAAACACGTAGAAATATCCTACAAGTGTATTTCTTATAGGAACAGTGAATTCAACTGAAACTTATTTTTACTCTAACATAGATAGTTTTCCTTATTTTCTAATTTTTCCACTCTTTCTTTGAAAGTAGAGCCTTGACAAAATGGAAGTTAGGACGATATTTGATCCAGCAGTGTTTAGGCCTAATGGGCATTGGTAGGGGGACTCATTGTACTGGTGGTGGCTGGGCAAGAGTGGAAAAAGTTTCCTTTGGGGCAAGAGAGCCGTCTCTGAGATACTGACTTTTGAGACCTCTCCCTGGAGACACTACTATGGGTCATTTCTTATAATAGCACCATAAATAATGCATCAATAACAGTAGCCTCAGTTATTCTTCACTGGGTTCTGGGACCTCAACTCTAGGCATCATGTTCATTGAAAGTGAAAGTGTTAGTTGTGCAGTCGTGTCCTACTCTGTGTGACCCCATGGACTGTAGCCTACCGGGCTCCTCTGTCCATGGAATTCTCCAGGCATGAAAACTGGAGTGGGTTGCTGTTTCCTTCTCCAGGGTATCTTTCCAATCCAGGAACTGAACCTGGGTCTCCTGCATTGCAAAGCAGATTCTTTACCAGTTGAGCTACAAGGGAAGCCTCTATCTTCTGGATTTTTTTTTTTTTTTTGAGGATCAGTGAAATGGAGAATTATCTTCTAAATTTTTTTCTTTAATGTATGGTCTATTGTATTCACATCAAAAATAACTAGGAAGGCAAGCTCTGTTCCTTGCTGGACTGTGAGACGGTTGAGTCAGGGATGGTTTATAATGAGTCTAACTTTGTCCACTGAACACAAGAGACAATCAATAGACATTTATTGAATAAGTAAATTTGGTCATGGGTGACTGAGGAGTAAGCAGTCTTCTTTTAAAGTTTACAAACAGAAGATTGAATTATGTCCACCAGAATCAGTTTTAGGGGGCAGGAAGTAACATAAGTACTTCTAAAAACATGTTTTTTTATTAGCTAAAGTTTTCATTAATTGTCCAATTTTTATCAAGATCACTAATTTTCTTGTGACTGGATAATTGAATTTTATTGTACATCCTCAAGTGACATAAGGGTGGAAAAAAACTGGGTATACGTATATGTATGTATTTATTATAAATATACTTTTGTTTTTATATATATTATATATATAGTATATATTTTATAAATATATTATTTTTTTGTTTATATCTTTGAGGGCCTGTAATTGTGAAACTTCTGCCAAAGGGGAACATGCCATAATGCAAGCACCATATGAATAAGAATAACAAAATACTTGCCAATTTATTATTCAAGTTATATATGAATAAATGATATGAATGGATGTGCAGAGCTATAAATATGTATCCTACAGATAGAAAAACCCGATGAATAACTTGAAGAGAGGTGCTGTAAGTGTGGGAAACATATCACATATGTCCCTGGAGATTTGACATGACACATCAGAGAAACACGTGGCTGCTTTTTGTGATTCTGGAAACCCAAAGATGTGCGTGCATTTCTCCATTTTTAAGTTGCGTGTGTGTGTGTGTGTGTGTGTGTGTGCTTTAAAGATCCCAGGCTCTTTAAAAAATTTAAACAAGATGACTGTGTCCCTCCACATATTTATACAATTTTAAACAAGAAATCATGCTGTTTTAGGGAAATCCCTAGAGGACCAGTGGCTAGAACTCAGTGCTTCCACTACAAGGAGCATGGGTTCAGTCCCTAATCAGGGAACTAAGATGCTACAAGGTGTGTGGGGTTGCCAAAAAAAATTTTTTTTTTAATTTAGAGAATGAACTTATGGTTACCAGGGCGAAGGTTGGGGTGGCTGGGGAGGGACAGTTAAGGGGTTTTGCATTGACATGCACACACTGCTGTATTTAAAATGAATAACCAACAAGGACCTGCTGTATAGCACAAGGAACTCTGCTCAGTGTTATCTAACAACCTAAATGAGAAAGAATCTGAAAAAGAATAGATACATGTGGGTGTAGATATATATATATATATATATAACTGAATCACTTTGCTGTACACCTGAAACTCACACAACATTGTTAATCAAGTATTCTCCAACATAAAATTAAAGTTAAAAAAATAGCTCCTAAAGACAATATTATATCTAAGTAGCAATAGAAAAGAAGTTGCTTAAAAAAGAAATTACGTTGTTTTAAATTTCTCAAAATTAAGTATGAATTGGAAATGTAAAATACTTCCGAAGTGGTGAAAAATTTGTTGGAGGAAATCATCTTGTCCCTGCAGTTTTCCCCTTCCTTTTATCCTGGGAGCTTGTTTTAATAACTTTGTTAAACGGAATCAGTCAAACTCCGTGTGTGTGTGTGTGTGTGTGTGAGAGAGAGAGAGAGAGAAAGTATATCTCACTTTGAATCAGATTCCTTCTTAATATAGCATTCCAGATAACCCCTATCACCAAACTGGAGCAGCATGTGAGTTGAAATCAATTTATCATCTGTATTCTATATAGTCATAAAAGATCTTTTTTTTTTTTCTACTGTCATGAGAAAAGTCCTCTGAAAACCAGCTTTAAGAAGCCTTAACAGCAGGACATTGCTCTGATTAATCTTTCAACTTGTCCTTTTTTGTAAGGCACCTCATAACTCAAAGGTATTGTCCCTCCCAGAAGTATCTGCATTTTAACAGACTTCCTAAAAATACATGTCTTCAGAATCCTTAGCTGTAGTTTTCTGATGGTGAGCTTCCAGGCATCATGATACATAATGAGAGAACTTGGATCTCCCGTGATGAGATGAAATGCTCAAGGGGCCTGAAGTGAACCCAGTTTAGTGGCATTCCTTGTCTATTTGCAGGAGCAAATCTTCTCTGCAGAAAAGTTTCCCCAGTTCTTAAGAAGAACTTTTGCAGTTAAGATCAAGGAGTAATCTCACGTGCATGGGTGCATGTCGTTCAGTCATGTTCAACTCTGCAGTCCTATGGATTGTGGCCTGCCAGGCACCTCTGTCCATGGGATTTCCCAGGCAAGAATACTGGATGGAGGTGGTTGCCATTTCCTCCTCCAGGAGATCTTCCTGACCCAGGGATTGAACTCACGTCTCCTGGATTGGCAGGTGGGTTCTTTACTACTGAGCCACCTAATCTCACAAAGATCCCTATATATATGAGGAACTAGCCACTTGGACTTAGAGATCTAGGGCCAAAAGATGATAGAGTTAGTACCTTGAGATATTTACACTTTTCAAATACAGAATATACACAGAGAATATTACATAAAATGTTACATGTGGCAACTCTACATATAATGACTAAAGATGTAAAGGCTGCAAAAAATTTGCCAATTAAAAATGCATTAGGAAAGAACAAGTAAAAATGTAAAAGGAAAAATTCTAAATATGAAAAACATTGTTGAGATGATGATGAAGTGAAACTCAAAAGATTGTTAGGTAGCGTATTAGAGCCAAGGCTAGAAAGAAAAGGTCTAACAGAGAATGGAAGAGGGGTACTATTTAAAGATACAGTGGATGTGAATTTTCTAGAACTGATGAAAAATCATGAATCCTTAAGAGTTTGGAACCACCCTGTTCCCTAAGCAGGATAAAGAAAAAGAAATTCATGCTTAAACATGATGTGAAATTGCAGAACATCAAAGACCGTAAAGATTTTTAAATTGACTAGAGAGAAAGAACAGTTAAAGTGAGACAGTAAAGGCATTGTTTTACATTTGAGCAACTTTGTCTGGCTTAATAGTAGTTGGATTCTCATATCTTCTCATTCAATCTCTCTTAATAACCCATGCCATGTAGCTTCTGGAAGACTCCACTCACTGAGAGAGGGAGAGTGAAAAAGGCCAAATTTCCAGAGCTCTTATGGAAATAGTTTTGAGCTCACAGACATATCCCTTGGTAGGGCTTCTCTGGTGGCTCAGTGGTAAGAAATCTGCCAGCCAATGCAGGAAAGGTGGGTTTGATCCCTGATCTGGGAAGATCCTCTGGAGTAGGCAATCCCCACTCCAGTATTCTTGCCTGGAAAATCCCATGGACAGAGGAGCCTGGCAGGCTACAGTCCATGGGGTCGCAAAGAATCTGGCATGACTGAGCAACTAAAAAACAGTAACAAAAATCACTTAATTATTGCTAACCTTGTAGCATAAATACTCTCAGTATCATTCTTTTTGTAGTTAACAAAATTGAGGCCTATAAAAGTAAAGTACTTTGTCTAAGGTAACAAAGTTAGGAAATGATGGAGTTAAGAACTAAACCTTGCAATCTGACTCCAGAGACTGAGTGAGAAAATGAGGTATCTAAATTTAGAAAATAAAAATGTAGAGATGGGCATAACTTTGCTGAGACATTAGGTATTAGTGTGTTAGATGCACTCATATCTAAACAGCCCCTATTGACTCTTTGCGACCCATGGACTGCCGCACGCCAGGCTTCCCTGTCCTTCACTAACTCCAGAGTTTGCTCAGACTTAGTGTTCATTGAGTCGATGATGCCATCCAACCATCTCGTCCTCTGATGTCCCCTTCTCCTGCCTTCAATCTTTCCCAGCATCAGGGTCTTTTCCAGTGAGTCAGCTCTTTGCATCAGGCGGCCAAAGTACTGGAGTTTCAGCTTCAGTATCAGTACTTCTAATGACTATTCAGGGTTGATTAACTTTAGGATTGACTCTCAAGAGTCTTCTCTCTAGTATAAACTTAGTTTAAGACTCGATACAGAGAGGATTTATCAAAGCACCAAAGAGTTGATGCTTTTGAACTGTGGTGTTGGAAAAGACTCTTGAGAGTCTCTTGGACTGCAAGGAGATCAAACCAGTCAATCTTAAAGGAAATTAGTCCTGAGTATTCTCTGGAAGGACTGATGCTGAAGCTGAAAAACTCCAATATTTGGCCACCTGAAGAGAAGAACTAGCTCAATGGAAAAGACCCTGATGCTGGAAAAGATTGAAGGTAGGAGGAGAAGGGGACAACGGAGGATGAGATGGTTGGATGGCATCACTGACTCAATGGACATGAGTTTGAGCAACCTCCGGGAGTTGGTGATGGACAGGGAGGCCTGGCGTGCTGTAGTCCACGGGGTCACAAAGAATCGGACATGACTAAGCAACTGAACTGAACAGAGAATTTAAAAAGGCTGTATTCTTATGGCATTTAGAGTCTTGTGAGAATAAAAGGTTTTAGGAACATGAGAAATATATACCTTACAGCACAAATTGGTGCTTTCAGAGTTGTAGGTGCTTCTGGACAATGACATTATGGAAGAAAAGGATTTGGGTATGTCTTGGAAGATGAGCAGACTTTGAATTAGCAGGTAGTAGAAGGGTGTTTCAGTGGACATATGAACAATAGGAGAAAGACAGGATGATCGTGACCTATAAACAGGGACCGTAATGAAACTTACTGAACTTACGTACATAGGGGAAGTGTGAGTCAGGCAGCACCCAATTTTGGATGAGACTGTGGAAATTCTTGAATATTAAGTTTGAGATGAGCCTCAAAACTGACAGAGAGAAACCAGTTTGGGCAAACCAGAACAGTGCTGTAAAAGTGGCGAATCATCTAAGGAAATAATCATCAGACCATGCAAAGCGGTTTGATGTTGTAGACACCGCATTTGAAAAGTGATAAGCCTTTTACACGGAGAAGGCAATGGCACCCCACTCCAGTACTCTTGCCTGGAAAATCCCATGGATGGAGGAGCCTGGTAGGCTGTAGTCCATGGGGTCGCTAAGAGTTGGACATGACTGAGTGACTTCACTTTCACTTTTCACTTTCATGCATTGGAGAAGGAAATGGCAACCCACTCCAGTGTTCTTGCCTGGAGAATCCCAGGGATGGGGCAGCCTGGTGGGCTTCCGTCTATGGGGTCGCACAGAGTCGGACACGGCTGAAGCGACTTAGCAGCAGCAGCAGCAGCAGCAGCAAGTCTGTTACATATGATATATGAAATGAAAGATGTTTTAGATGTTTTCAAACTTCATGTCTGTTGCATCCTGTGACCCGCCCCCCAGCCTTCATCTTCGGGCAGGTAACAGAACAGCTATAATGATCTCCTGTCTGTGTGGTCTTCTGCAATTTTTTCCCCCTCTTCTTCTTATCAGTTCTCTTTATATTCATCTGGTCTCTAAATTTTCCTGTGTGTCTTTGAGTTGTTTCATGTCGCTGAAAAATGCTTGATGTTGCTGTCTCCAGGAAATAAATCCAGTGTGGTGAGGAAGCAAAACACACTGAAAACCTGGAATAACAAGACCTTTTATTTTTTTTTTTTCTGGTGGTCGCTCTATTGATTACACATGACCTGAATCAGCTCTTTATTCCTCAGTCTTTTCATCTCTGACCTGAGGAGAGCAGCCACATTACTGCTAGATAATGCTGAGAAACAGTGACACTTTCTGATAAAGGAGGCTTGTTAGAAATCCCTGACTAAAATCTTAAAACTTTCCATTGCCATTTTAATTTAAGCAACACTGTGCCATACGTTGTATTTTAATTACTAGCTAGGTTTCTAAATGTAGACTGTAATTTGATAAAATATCTGTAATGTAGGCAAGCTAGTATAGCTAAATACCCCTGCCATGTGCTTATACATATTGTATGTATACGTGTGGACCATATGCACACATATGGTGACTCTCTATGTGGCTGTAAAACTTGGATCTGTATTTGTAGCAGTTCCATTTGTGGAGGTTCAGAACAGTGTTTATAGGAGTAAGAAAGATAAGAGCAGGAATAGCTTTGGCAAGAATCGAAATCTACAAATTTTCTTCCTCAACCATCCTAATCACATACGTTCTACCCCTGACTCTACTGGTAGGAAGAGTTAACATGGATATAGTGCTTTGAGTTTATGAAACACCGTTGCATAATTTCCACTGGGACTGTGCGGCAGTTAACTGTGGGAACAAGGCCAGGGTAATGATAGCGTGTGAGTAATGGTAGGGGGAGGTATGGGTTGAATCTGAGCTGGACAGCATCTAGGTCATAGGACAAGTATTTGGGGATGAGGTGTTTGGCCTTTATCATAAATGCAATGGGAAACCTCTGAAAGGTTTTAAACAAGAGAGTGACATGAATTCATCTCTATTTCTGAAAGTTTCGTAGGTTGCCACATGGAAATAGATTCTAGGAGGATAGGGTGTCAGAAAGTTGCTAAAGTTGCCTGGTTGAGAGGTGGTGGTGGCCTGGGGTGGGCTCACCCTGAAGCTAATGAAGCTTATGCTTCAGGGCCCCTTGCTCAATAGAAGCCCTTTTTCAGCTGGGTAAGAACCTGCACAATGTATTCATGATTTCCCTAAGTATTTGTGATATTTGCAAAAATAATGTATTTTGCCTGTTAACTGTTAAGACAGCTGTTTCTCTCCACTCCTTTCACCATATTTCCACTTGGGTGGGGTGATAGAGGTATGATTGTGTGCATTTTTAGGATCTATCAGGGAGAAGTTGAGTTAGGCTTATGTCATTTTAACTACAGTTTGGAAAGGTGTTTTGCAGTGGTTGCATTACACAAATGAAACCTACTTTACTTTCATAATCTTTACACTTATTGGAGAGCTAAAGAAATACAGATTAAAAACTAATGAGATATGAAATCAAAGAGATAAAGATTAACTCTAAATTCACTAGAAATTTTTTATGACATCTGGAAGTGAATTGTATAACCCTCAAATTTTTAAATTTCATTAATTTATTAAGGAGACATATTATGAGTGGAATTGAGAGTTTGTTGATTGTTTGATAACCTAACGGAGATAAATGAGTCATATGAACATATTAGGAAAATATTTAAATTTCTTGCTGTTTTGACAAGGTGAAAATACATAAAACTCATACTACACCATTCCACCATTCTCAGTTAAAGCATCAGCAACATACACATTACTGTATATAAAATAGATAACCACTAGTAACCTGCTGTAAAGCTCAGGGAACTGTACTAAGTACTCAGTAATGGCCTATATGGAAAAGAATCTGAAAAAAGAATTGACATATGTTTATATATAATTGATTCTCTTTGCTGTACACCTGAAACTAACATGATATTGTAAGTCAACTATACTCCAATAAAAATTAAAAAAGAAAAAAGAATCAACAGCAAACTGTTCAGTGAGTTTTGCTGATTCAAAGTGTATTTAAGATTAGTCATCTACATAGAAAAACTTGAAATGCTCTAAAATCTTACACCTCACCTACAGAAAAAAGTAGAAAGTGATTTTTCCAGATTTGACAGAGCCCTTATTTATGGAGCACTGCAATAAAGTGTGGTGATGCTGAAATAGAAATTTTAAGCTCTCAGTAATGATCCTCTACTCGCTAGAGGAAAAGCTGGATTATCCACTGTCTTTATGAAGAAGGATTCCAAAAATTGTTTTCATGCAAAGAGGTGATCAAAGAGTATGGAGCTAAAAGCATGTTGGAAAATTAGGCAAGTGTATGAACATATCACTAAAAATAGTATGTCATTTTCCTGAATTTTATAAAGTTTGTAGTATTTTTTCAGTGTTAAAATTTATTTCATGTGTGATTTCTTTTTAAAAAATTAATTTGTTTATTTTAATTGGAGGCTAATTACTTTACAATATTGTAGTGGTTTTGCCATACATTGATGTTAATCAGCCATATGTGTACATGTGTCTTCCATCTTGAACCTCCCCCCACTACCTCCCGCCCCATCCCATCCCTCAGATTGTCCCAGTGTACTGGCTTTGAGTGCCCTGTTTCATGTATTGAACTTGGATTGGTGATCTATTTCACATATGGTAATATATATGTTTCAATGCTATTCTCTCAAATCATCCCACCCTCTCCCTCTCCCACAGAGTCCAAAAGTCTGTTCTTTACATCTGTGTCTCTTTTGCTGTCTAGCATAGAGGGTCATCATTACCATCTTTCTAAATTCCATATATATGTGTTAATATACTGTATTGGTGTTTTTCCTTCTGACTTACTTCACTGTCTATAATAGTCTCCAGTTACATCCATCTCATTAGAACTGATTCAAATGCATTCTTTTTAATAGCTGAGTAATATTCCATTGTGTATATGTACCATAGCTTCATGTGTGATTTCTTTGCTCATTCTAAACATATGTTTATTTTCCCTATGATTTTGTATTCATAGCTTTGCATGCCTTTTCTTTAAATATGGCTTCCCAAATTGGATAAGCCTTGGACCCTCTAAGACCTGGATTTCTCTCTGACTTAGATGGTGGCTGTAAAAATGGAGAAAATTGGAGATATTTATGGTGGGTTTTGAAGGCAGAATTAATGCTTTTAAGATAATTTTTTTCAAAGGTAAATGTATTAAAATGAGAAATAAAGTAACACCTCTAAACAACTTGGGTCTGGTTAACTAGGATTTGAATCTAGGTATTAGGCTAGAATGCATCTGTTCATTGTCATATTTGAATCTTCAGTTTCCTTAGGTGGGTTTTGAGGATTCAGTTAGATGACACTGACAAAACACTTCATGTCATATCTGACATGTTGTTGAGTGTGCTTATGTGTTGCTGTTTTTAAAATGATAGGAGGTTTACTCTTTATATATATATATACACACACACACACATATATATACATATATATATATGATGTTTATTTTTCTGTCCACTTCCCAATCTCTCTGCAAGAGTCAGACCATTCTGCTTAGAGCTTTCTGATTTTTTTGAGGGACAAGGGAATCCCTCTTTGTTGCTTCTTGCTGCTGCTGCTGCTAAGTTGCTTTAGTCATGTCCAACTCTTTGCGACCCCATGGACTGTAGCCTGCCAGGCTTCTCTGTCCATGAAATTCTCCAGCCAAGAATACTGAAGTGGGTTGCCATTTCCTACTTTAGGGGATGTTCCTGATCCAAGGATTGAACCTGAATCTCCTGTGGCTCCTGCATTGCAGGCAGCTTCTTTACTGCGGAGACACCAGGGAAGCCCTCATGGCTCCTTACTTGGCACTTATCAGCCAGCCAGCACCCAGTGTGAGGAGTGGTGCTCAGAAACAGTGGAGCCCTTTGTCTGACTGGTCTATGGAACATCAGTGGCAGAATTACTTGGGAATACCTGGACATGGGGCAGAAACTGTACTTGCTTCAGTGGGGAGTGTTGGCGGAACCTTCACAGTTTTAAGAGGCAGAAAAAGAGAATCATACAAGGTAAACTCTTAGAACTCCAGAGCAATTATAAAACAATCTGAAATATCTAGTTTAGATTAATTTAGGCAGATTTAAAATGATGAATGAGGTGGGATGGGTCTAATTCGCAAAGATTCTACATAGCAAAAATATTCTGAAAATGATTTGTTACTGAAACCCATTTCAATGCCTGACGGCTCTTTTGAGATCCCTCTGGACTTCTCAATTACTTCTTTAAAACTTATCTTGTCACAGTTAAGTGGGAATAATGACTTTTATCTCTTTGGGAACTAAAATTGCATTAATGTTTTTATTTTCTAAGTGTTAATCATAATTAGTTCCTGCTTTATCCTAACCCTCCCTTTATAAAGAATTTTATTTCTAATTCTGAGATGAGAGAATTGAAACCTTTTGGATATACAGGTACATGCTTAAATGCACTCACAGGCTGTTTTGTCTTGAGGGGTATAAGAGCTCTAAACATGAGGTGTTTGGTTATGTTCGGTTCTGCTTCCAGGTAGCCAAAACTACAACTTCTGTTCTCCCAGGTCACCACATCCTTAATTGAGCATAATAAATCCCTTAGGCCCCCCAGGAGTTTGCCAGAAGAGACAGCATTTACTCTCGTTTGTCCTTTCGTTTGCTGGTATTCTGCAGAGTTGGACTTCTAGATTAGGATGTGCCTGCTGGAGATTTCAGTTTTCACTTGAATTCTGCACCTTCAGTACATCTCTACCTCTTCCTCAGTGAGTGGAAATTTTTGTTTTTGTTTTTGTTTTTCTATAGCAGATCCCCATTCCACACTACCAGAGCTTCAGTCCAGCTCTGGGAAGAAATGTTGACCAACAGTGACTTCTTTCCTTTTAGGTCTCCTGAGTGTGGCACTTGAAATTGTAGAAGATATAGGTGAGTGGAAGAGAGAGGAGGATTGTAAGAAAAGAGAGATGATTCAAAACTAAAGAAGGATTCAGTCAGGATTGAGATTTTGGGGGGCAAAATTGAATTTTTTTCTTTCTGTATAATTCTGTTTAAAATATATGGTGATGCCCTCCGAGCCCATCCATGTTGCTGCAAATGGCAAAATTCTGTTCTTTTTTATGGCTTAGTAGTAGTCCACTTGGAGAAGGCAGTGGCACCCCACTCCAGTACTCTTGCCTGGAAATTGCCATGGACGGAGGAGCCTGGAAGGCTGCAGTCCATGGGGTCGCTGAGGGTCGGACACAACTGAGTGACTTCACTTTCACTTTTCACTTTCATGCATTGGAGAAGGAAATGGCAACCCACTCCAGTGTTCTTGCCTGGAGAATCCCAGGGACGGGGCAGCCTGGTGGGCTGCCGTCTATGGGGTCACACAGAGTCGGATACGACTGAAGCTACTTAGCAGCAGCAGCAGCAGCAGCAGCAGCAGCAGCAGTAGTCCATTGCGTGTGTGTATGTGTGTGTTTCCATGATTATTCATTCATCTGTTGATGGACTTTTAAGTTGCTTCCATATATTGACAATTGTATGTAATGCTGCTCTGAGCATTTATCTTTTCAAATTATTGGGTTTTGGCAGGGAGGGGATATATGCTCAGGAGTGGAATTGCTAGATCATGTGGAAGTTCTATTTTTAGTCATATGGAAATTCTATTTTTAGTTTTTTTGAGAAATCTCCATATTGTTTTATGTGGAATCTAAATAATATAACAAACTAGGGAATATAACAAAATTGAAGCAGACTCACAAACATAAGGAATAAACTAGTGGTTACCAGTGGTGCAAGGGATGGGGCAGTGTAGGGGTTTGGGACATGGGAGACATAAACTATTGGGTATAAGATAGGTTCAAGGATAGAATACAGGGAATATGGCTAACATTTTGTAATAAGTGTAAATGAAAACATAACCTTTAAAATTATATAAAAATAAAATAAATAGAATCAACAACAGATTTGAAAGCAAAGAATATGATGAGATCAAATGATAAGATTTTATAGCCTTAAGAATTAAACATTTCTCATTCAGATTTTATGGAAGACAAGAAAGTTATAGGAAGTGAATGGTTAACTGATGTTTTTAAGCTGAAGTATCATTTAGTTTATGAACCAATTCTGTATGAGCCTTTTATTTCTTATAACTGAACAGAATAATTCTTACTCCAAACTTCTAGTAAGATTATGTTTTTTCTTCTTCCCATGCCCCTCTCTAAAAATAAATACTTATACATATCTATGTAAATATTATTTATACATGCCTTTACAAATATGCTTGTATTCACATAAAACATGTGACTTTTTCTTTAGTGTGATATCAGTATTTTGTAACTACAATTGAGAAAACCCCAACAGGATCACGGAGCGTTGTCCTTCTTTATGAAGAATCAGTAGACCTAGTCTGGTAGCTCTGTCTGCAGTCTCCATACTGGCCCATGAGGACATTAGGGAAGTCAGAAGTCTAGATCCCAGTGACAAATGGCTTGCCCTCCACTCTGATAGTCTTGGTTTACAGTGGGCACTTTATGTGAAAGTAGAAGCAACAGGAGGGAATTCTGGAATCAACTTCTGAAACCTTACATCACTTCCTCCACAGGAAACAGTGGAAGATCCTTTCTCACTGCTTCTCCTCTGATAAAATGCCTAGTGTGAGAGTAATATTTCAATCTCTTAACCCCAACAGGAAGAGGGAGGGATGGCTTGATTATTGCATAGTTCAGCATTTGTTTCTGCTTCTGGCTCTGCCTCCCTCTGCCCCCTCTTGGCAACCTCCTCAGGACTAGCTTCTCCTTCCAAACATTTTTGAGTCAGACCTATTTATTGAAGAACATGCCCAGAAATCTGATCCTGTAATTACTCCTAAAATTATCAAACTTGTTTGTCCTACACCCTCTTTTAGCAGCTGTTCGAGGTAGAAGCAGTGACTGGCCTTTGATTAAGCATTAAGGTTTTTTTTGTTTGTTTGTTTGTTTAAATGAACAAATAAACATGTATTTCCTTTCACATCATCAGTAACTTGGTTTGGTTTCAAAGTGAAGGCTGCTCCATGACTCCTGTGACTGCATTTCAGCAATTAAGAGCTGTCTCCACCTTAACATTTTATCCATTAGTCACTGTTGAACCTCGGTTGTTACTTGTTAGTCTCTGAGAAAACGTACACTTTAGTTCATGGTGTCTACTCATTTTCTCCATCACTGTGATAAGATTTTCCTTATTCATGGCCAATCTGGCAGAATGGAAACATTGGGATTGGGAAATCTCACTGACATTGCTTCCCTGTGACTCCAGTCAAGATGAAAATGGAAAGTGAAAATCTGGATGATTATAAATGATGAGATATTTTTTTCAAATATCTGGAGACTGACATCATAGCCCCCAAATTCTCAAATTCATGGTCCAGTAAAAATAATTGAGTAAAAAATGTGAATGGCTTCTGTAGGACTGCCTGTTTTTACTTTTGTCAGTTAAGAAAAGGACCAAACTCTGCTTACTTTTGCAGCCATTTTATAAATGAGAAGATCCATATAGATCAAAAAAGGGTCATATCTCAGATTAAAAGAGAATTCTTTTAAATGAATCCATTAAACTTTGTTGAAAACATACTGCCTATTTTTCTCATTTCACATCAGACCTGTGAGAACACCGTATTCTAGCTCAACCTGTCTGAGACCTAATTTGGGGACATAGCTCAGCTTTTGTTTGGATGCCTGATATTTCGACAATACAGACTACAGATGTGTATCAGTGTAGGAGTTTAGATGATTTTTTTCCCCCTTTTATCAGCACATAGGGATGGTTGCTTTCTATCTGCAGAATTCTACCTAATGAGTACACACTCTTGTAGATGGCTTTTAACTTCATGTTATTTTTCTGGAAGGATAAGTCCACTGTGCTTGTGGGCTTAGTGAAGATTTCTCACAGTGAAACAGGATCAATCTTAACACTTATATGGAGTAGGCAGTGGCTTATATGGCCTTATTTATGGAGTGCTGAGAAAGCTTGGAAATAATTCTTCCACTCAGTTGCTACACAGCCTGAAACCCCCAAATATGGATATTTATTCTTTTGGATATTTATTCTCCCTGAAGTTTCCTCTTCTTGCCCACCTACACTCTCCACATAAGATATCACCATCATTCTAAAGGCTTTATATATCATTGTTATGCTGACAACCTGTTTTAAAATGCACCCAGTATTTTTTTTTTTTTATTACATATATGGTCAGGTCAATAGAGGAGAAGATAATGGCCATTAGAAAATTGTTTGTCACTCATCGTTCCCAAGAGAAATGGCGTGTTGTTGTTACCTGGAAACCACCAGGTCAGTCAGGAGGCAGAAGGAGCAAGGGAAACGTGTAGGCAGAGGGCTTTTTTTGTGGTTTTCCTAGGAAGGACTGGATGATTGCATAGTTTGAATAATTTAGGTGGGCTCTGAGCTATAGAGGTGGGCCCTGAGCTATAGAGGTGGGCCCTAGTTGCCTGGTACCTAACTGTGGGTTGATCAGGGCAGAGAGTGGTGGGTCTGTGTGTATTCATTTTTGGCCTCCTGAGGTCTTGGCTGCAGCATGCAGGATCTTTGCTGTGGCATGCAGATCCTCTAGTTGTGGTGGCATTTGGGCTCTCTCGTGGTGCCGTGCAGGGTCCAGAGCACATGGACTCTGTAGTTTGCTGCAGGCAGGCCCAGAAGTTGCTCTGCAGGCTTAGTGTGCCCATTTGTGGTATCTTAGTTCCCTGGCCAGGGATTGAACCCATGTCCCCTGCATTGAAAAGTGGATTCTTAACCACCTTACCACCAGGGAAGTCCTGGTGATAGTGGTTTGATGCATGAGTGCCTGATAAGGAGGTCATTGGGTAATGAGCTCCTGATTACTTGGTCTGCATATGAAAGATGTGCTCACAGGGGAGATGTTAGGTAGCTGTCTGTAGGATTTCCTCGACCTGGGAGGGCAGTCTGTCCCTGGTCAGTGAAGCCTTAGATGGCAGATCATCAAGAATACAGAAAATAAGAAAACATAGTTCATACACACAATCCCCTACGTTGGGATTTGCTGCCCAGACCTCCTTTTCATGCATATTCATCTATCCAGCTGCTACTTGGCATCATCACTTAGATGCTGTAGGGCTTTCAGAATTAACCTGCCTAAAACAAAGTATACCAATCTATCCATAAACCTGGCCCTTCCAGTCTTCACCATCTCAGTAAATACTGCCTCTAAAAATAAAGCTAGAAACCTGGATAGCACCTTTTGTCCCCTTTGCTTCCCATGTTCAATCCATCTGCCGCTCCTTTCATTTTTAGTTCTAGAATATATATTACATTTATACATCTCTCCTCATAGCCACTGCTGCAGTGCTAGTCTAAAGCAGTACTTCTTATTTCAGTATGGAGACAATACAATCGACAATCAAAAAGACTGCACTTAAAGAAACAAACAAAAAAATCAACAAACAAAAAAATCAACAACTGAATATAAAAGCTATAAACTATACGTCCTCTACTTTTTTATTTTCTCATTCTCAGTCTTTTGCCATCACTGTCCTGTAGCACAGGACATTACCTGTCATCCAGCCTGTGCTAAAGTAAACTTTTAAAAATATTAAGCAGAGTATATCATCACTGCCTTACTTAAAAATCTTTGGGTTGTAAGATTTCACTCCTGCTCAGAATAAGGCCCAGTTCCTGACCTTGGGCTGGAGTTCCTGCAGGATGTGACCTCACTCTAAGCTTTCTAACTTCTTTTCATGCCATCTTCACCCTCACTCACTACTCTTCGGAGCTTTTTTTGTTTCTAGAATATTCTAAACTCTTTCCTGCCTCAGGAATTTGGCAGTCACTGGTAAACTGTATGTGAAAGTTTTTTTTTTTCCCTAGACTTTGTGTACATCTGGTTTCTTCTTGTCCTTTAGCTGTGGGCTTAACAATCATCTCCTTAAAGCAGACTTCCCTGTCATCCTCTCTAACCACAGTCTGCTTCTCTGTCCTCCATACCAATCATAACATCAAGGTCTTTATGTTATAGTATTGTATTGATGGCTGGTTGTCTAGTCACTGTTAGTTCGTTGTTTATGGTGTCTTTTCTGCATGAATGCAGCCTCCAGGAGGTCTGGCAGTCACATGCCCTGGTGAGTATTTCTTAGATGAATGAATTATTTAGACGGACCGTGTCTTTTCTTATGGTTCTTCTTCTTTTCAACTTTATTGATATATGATTGACATTTAACAATAAGTTTAAGATATACAACCTGATGGTTTTATATAGGCATACACTGTGAAATGATTACCACAATAAGGTTGGTTAATACATCTACCATTGCAGATAATTACCACTGTGTGTGTGTCTGTGTGTGTATATATGGTGAAAGCATGTAAGATTTACTCCTTAGCCACTTTCAAGCATACAGGATAACATTCTGTACAGTAGATCCCCAGAACTTACTCATCTTAGAAGTAGAAGTTGGTAACCTTTGACTACCATCTCATCTCCCCACCCCTGAGTTTCTACTGGTTCTTCTTTTTTAAACATCAAGGCAGCGATCCAAAAGTCTGCAAGCAATAAATGCTGGAGAGGGTGTGGAGAAAAGGGAACCCTCTTACACAGCTGACAGGAATACAAACTAGTACAGCCACTATGGAGAACAGTGTGGAGATTCCTTAAAAAATTGCAAATAGAACTGCCATATGACCCAGCAATCCCACTGCTGGGCATACACACCAAGGAAAACAGAATTGAAAGAGACACATGTACTCCAATGTTCACTGCAGCACTGTTTATAATAGCCAGGACATGGAAACAACCTAGATGTCCATCAGCAGATGAATGGATAAGAAAGCTGTGGTCCATATACACAATGGAGTATTACTCAGCCATTAAAAAGAATACATTTGAATCAGTTCTAATGAGGTGGATGAAACTGGAGCCTATTATACAGAGTGAAGTAAGCCAGAAAGAAAAACACCAATACAGTATACTAACACAAATATATGGAATTTAGAAAGATGGTAATGATAACCCTGTATGCGAGACAGCAAAAGAGACACAGATGTATAGAATGGACTTTTGGACTCTGTGGGAGAGGGAGAGGGTGGGATGATTTGGGAGAATGGCACTGAAACATGTCTACTATCATGTAAGAAATGGATCGCCAGTCTATGTTCGATGCAGGATACAGGATGCTTGGGGCTGGTGCACGGGGATGATCCAGAGAGATGATATGGGGTGGGAGGTGGGAGGGGGGTTCAGGATTGGGAACTCATGTACAGCCGTGGTGGATTCATGTCAGTATATGGCAAAACCAATACAGTATTATAAAGTAAAGTAAAAATTAAAAAAAGGAAAAAAAAGGGAAAAAAATAAAATAAACATCAAGGCACAACTGTTAAAACATGAAAGCCTACTGAAAATTAATATATCAGTTTGTTTTCCTCCTGGTTGTCTGAAAACAGTACAAACTCAGGGAGTAAAAGGGAGAGAAAAGAATGATGACTAGATTTATGTAAAAGGTATGAGAAAAGAAATTGGCATCAAAATGGATGGTTTTGTGGGTTTTAGGTTTTAATTTGTTTCTTTTCAATTTTCTTAAGAACTTACCATGTGCCAGGTGGTGCTAAATATTTTTAACAAATATCTTATATACTCATCACAATAACTCTAGAAAGTAGATATATTATTATTATGATAAGATATATGAGGGGCATTTGTAAGATGGCAACTTTTATTTGGTTTCCAGTTTTATGTTATTTAAACACACTTTGTAAAAATAGGAGAAAGAAAGGTGTGGGTTCTGGAGCCATGCAGGCTTGGGTTTTCATTTCTCATGGCACCATCACTTGCAGTGTGACCTTGAATATATTACCTAACTTCTTAAAAACTGTTTTCTTCATGTAAATAATGGGAAAAGCAGCAGTGCTTACCCGCAGAGTTGTGGTGCTCACTAATTTAGATTAAATGGTGGGTAGAAAATTATTGTAACACAGTGTCTGGCACATAGAAAATGCTCCGAAAATATTAGTTATGATGACCGTCCTCAGTTTTGTAACATTTAGGAGCAGTGCATAAATAACAAAATGTTCTATGCTTGGTGTAAGGGAACAAGATGTCCCAGTTTAGGAACATAATAAAACTATAGCAGAAATGTCTATACTTAAATGTCTTTGAAGCAACTGTTCATACACTAACAGCTATATTTATATTAAAACAAAATAAACAGAAAAGCTGACAAGGTATCACATAAAACATATACAAAGTGTAGCTGAGGGTGTAATTTCTGAATATACAATGAATACATTAATAAGAACTAATGGGTCAACCTCATATGTAATGACATTTAAAGAGAAAGACTCTTCTCCATTTCTGTTTTTTGGTGAAATTTTAATAATATCATTTTGATACTAGAGTCAAAACAGCTTTGAGTCATTCTCTCGCCCCGCTTCAGTTGCCCCCGCTGCCTGCCATGGTGCAGGTCATACAGAATTGTTCTTCTATCTCCTAAGTTTTTGTCCAAACTTGTTCTATGGGAGCTCAGGTGACGTGGCTCCTACCCCGCCTTTGGGAGCCAGCTCCATGGCTCAGTAGCTCGCTCAGTTAGCACAGATTATCGAATATGGTGTCTTCATGTTCTCGTTCATACTACCATCCTGTTACTTTTAGCTAACACCTTCTGCATTATCCAAAGCAATTCACTTCTTTTCTTGATGTTTGCAGCCTTCAGGTATTAGTGGACTGTTATCATGAACCCCTCTCCCAACTCCCCTCCCGCCACCCCACTTTAATCATCACTTAACCAGGTTTTATATATTTAGTTCTTTTTATCTTTCCCCACAAGTTCATCCCCCCAGGCCTGTAATCATTTTGTGATTTTTCTTGGAGACCTTTCCAGTTCGTCTGCCTGTGTCTGGAATTGAGGTTCCCCAAAATGACTGCATCACTACAAATATATTCTCTAGCAGAGTCCTCTGGAGTCCCAGAGCTATTTGCTTAGAGGAATGATAGAGCGTTGAGCCAACCTCAAAATGAGATGGCACATTGAAAGCATGTGTTGTTGAATTCTGCTTTCTATTTGCTTGTCAACATGACTAATCTCCTTCCTAGATTTCAAGTTTCTTAGGAGGAAAATACACGCACAATTGACTTCTCTTGAATGGGTAAGTGTCTTCAACCTTGACTGCACATTGGAGTTTACCAGTGATCTTTAGAAAATACTCATGCCTGACCCCCATCCCCAGGCACTCTGAGTACATTGGGATGGGATAGGAGCGGGCCATCAGAATTTTTTAAAACTCTCCAGGTGATTCTAATGTGCAACAAAGTTTGAGAATCACAGCCCTAAACAATACATGCTTAGTAAACATTTGGCAGGTGAATGAAAAAATAAGTGCTGTAGTATTAGGTGGGCCAAGAAGTTCGTTCAGGTTTTTCCATAACAGCTTACAGAAAAACCCGAGCAAACTTCTTGGCCCACCCAATACTTATCTTTTCCTTGACTCATATCTCAAAGTATCTCCAGGGATCACTGTCTCACAGCTTCCTGCTACTATTATTTATGTGTACTTTATATTGGTACTTCAAACTTTTCCAGGTCACTACTCATTGAATGATTTTTTGGCCAGAGTTTCTAGAAGCCTTGAAGGAATTGTATCACGTGTCTGACCTCTCGGTTTTTTAACTTCTCAATTTAACAGTGATCTCATGTATAAGTATGTCATTCTAAATCTTTCCAAGTGCCTGAGAATAAAATAAATCATAATTTCCCTTCCACTTTTTTTTTCCCATTCATTTATTTCTCTAGCACTTGTCAACCCTATAAAGATCTACCTTATTTAAATGCCCACAAGCTTTTGCAAAGAATTTTTCCTGACAAATTTTGGTTCAAGAGCAGCATGTCTGTACAGATACAATTAAATAATTCATTAGATAAAATATAAGATACAGTTTAGCATATTCATAAATACTATGTCACTGTAATGGTAGATTTTAAAAGATTGAACAGACTTTAGTTTTTAGAGCAGTTTTAGGTTTACAAAAACAGTTGAAAAGAAAGTACAGAGAATTTTTTTGTGTGGGTATTTTG
The DNA here is from genome assembly GCF_014754425.2 of Oryx dammah. NCBI lineage: Eukaryota > Metazoa > Chordata > Mammalia > Artiodactyla > Bovidae > Oryx > Oryx dammah. The sequence continues at coordinate 59,948,234 of NW_024070203.1, forward strand.
GCAGATTGAAGCTCAAAGCATCATGCAAAGGAAAATGTCTTTTGGATCTCTGGCAAATGCTTTCAACAGTGAATATTACATAGGGAATTTTAAAACTAGGTAGGTGACAAGAATGTGAAACTGCATTGTGCTGGACTTTTAATTATAATGATAGAAAGAATGGGGCTTACCTGGCATGGTTTGGGGTTTATTTTTCTTTCATGGACTCTCAAAGATTTTTACTTTTAGCACAGTCAAGAGGTAGACAGCCAAAATGTAGCTCTTACAAGACCACACAAATCCAGCATTCTTATCTAGAGAGGCCTTCCTTTGAGAGACAGCCAAGAGGCTGAAAGACATGTCTCTAGAATGTGGGGCAGAGAGAGCATCACCAAAGGGGTAGCTTGTTGGAGCAAGCACTTGACCTTCAGTAACTATGCATTCTTGTCTTTAAGACTGTGCAAATTCTTGAGTTGAATCTTGCGCAAGATTGATAGGCCTGCAAGTAGCTCTCATTCTGATGTCTTTGTCTTCTGTATCCTGCTTTTTACCAAACACCGACAGCCTGGATAATCAAAGAAAACCTTATGCCTATCAGTTTTCTCATGCAGTTATGTTTGAGACAAGAGGAAGTTCTAGGGTTTGATTAACCTCAGTAATGAACAGAAAAGAAAGGAACAAGTCCAAAGAGATTCTCGCTCAGCTGCCAAGATAGTACCAGAAAAATAATTTTCAGAGGTTGAGTCTCCAAGTAATCAATTGTCCAATTTCTATTATTTTATAAAAGAGGAAGAATGTAATATCAATATATATTAATGATGTCTTTATTAAAACTATGAAGCCATATACAGTAACTTTCCTGTAGCTAAAACTCAGTTTCCTTACCATTTGCATTAGTCTGTCCGGTATATATCTGCATGCTTTTATCAAACCACAAAAGAGGTATCCTATGAGTCTCTCTAGGAGCTTCCCTCATAGCTCAGTTGGTAAAGAATATGTCTGCAATGTAGGAGACCTGGGTTCGATTCCTGGGTCGGAAGATCCTCTGGAGAAGGAAATGGGCACTCCAGTATTCTTTCCTGTAGAATCCCATGGACAGAGGAGCCTAGCAAGCTACAGTCCATTGATTTGCAAGAGTCGAACACAACTTAGTGACTAAACCACATCATGTATATCTCTAGACTTAGAATAATTGTTGAATTCTGCCGCTGTTACAGTAAAGTGTAGATAAACTTTTCAAAGACGTTTGCATAGAGAAACATCATAGTCACCTCCAGTTAGAGGTCCTTAACTGATGTAACATGCACGCTTAGTCACTCAGTGGTATCTGACTCTTTGCTATCCCATGACTGTAGCTCTCCAGGCTCCTCTGTCCCTGGGATTCTCCAGGCAAGAATACTGAAGTGAGCTGCCATTCCTGTCTCCAGGGGATCTTCCAGACCCAGGGTCAAACCTAGGTCACCTTCATTCCAGGTGGATTCTTCTACCACTTAAGCCACCAGAGAAACCCAACTAATAACTCTTGTTAATAATCAGAGACTGGCCTAAAATATTTTTGCTCCAAAAAGCAAGAGCATGAACCTATTTTCAGGGCCAGAATAGAGATGCAGATGTGGATGATGGACTTATGGACACAGCCGAGGAAGGAGAAGGTGGGATGAATTTACACATTACCAGGTGTAAAATAGATAGCTAGTGAGAAGTTGCTGTATAGCACAAGGCGCTCAGCCTGGAGCCCTGTGACAACGTAGGGGGTGGTATAGGGGTGGTGGGTGGGAGGGAGTTTCAAGACAGAGGAGGTATATGTATACTTTTGGGTGATGCATGTTTTTTGGCAGAAACCAACACAATTGGCAATTATCTTCCAATTCAAAATAAACTTGAAAAAAAAAAAGCAAGAGCAGATAACACAGCAAAATCTCAGGTTTTGGTAATTGAGATATGGTAGTTGGTTATGGGATATAGAAAGTCAAGAATTATTGGGAAAGGGCTTTGGGGTTACATTTATCTAGGAAATTATTTTCCTCAGAAAAGCCAGGGGAGTTAATTAAACTGCTTACCAACACAGTGTAAGTAGAAGTTTACATTTGGGATCTTTTAAAAGGTGGTCCAGGGACTGTCTACATGGGCTGGAAAGTGTCTGGTGGTTTTTAGTCAATAAGTCGTGTCTGACTCTTGTGACCCCACTGACTGTAGTCCGCCAGGCTCCTCTGTCCATGAGATTCTCCAGGCAAGAGTACTGGAGTGGGTTGCCATTTCCTCCTCCAGGGGATCTTCCCAACCCAGGAATCAAACCCAGGTCTCCTGCATTGCAGGCAGATGATTTACTGACTGAGCTATGTAAATCCCTGAGCTTAACTCTAAACCCACTGTAGCAAGGTCTGTGGGGGTGGGGCCAGAAAGCTGCATTTTTAACATGATCCCTAGCTGAATTTTCTGTATTCATCTTGGGTCTACTTACAGAATATAGAATAGAATGGGTCAGAAGGTGTTAAGCCTTGTGTCCTCTTCTCATTTTACTTTGCTAATTATACACTGAAACAAAATGTAAGCTAGAATTATAGAAACTATACGTGGTGAATTCCCCCATGTTAACAACTCAGCTTTAAGTAACTGCACACAGAAAGACCCCAAACCCTTTGCCTTAATATTTTTAGCTTTTGAACAATCAGAAACTACAACCAATTAAAAAAAGAATCAGAGGAAAATGATCCAGATATAATCAGTTCTCTAATGGGAACATAGAATTAAGATTAAGATCAGATGAACATTGTAGTAAAAGTTGGTTAGTAATTGTGTAGCCTAGTATATATACTTAGGATAACTGTCCATTTCTGTTGAGTTCAGTCACTCTTAGTTGATCTCTCCCACTCTCTTTTTTAAAGGTCTGGTTAAAACAGTTTCAAATGTTGTTAAAAAGATATATTTTAATCAGCTGGATTTGATTAATTTTTTTTCAAAGTTCCAGTTTCTGGAGTGTTCTGAACAAGAAAATGATATTCTGCTCTGGTAGAATTTGCCTGAACAAGATCTGTTTCTGCCTGTGTGTATCATATATTACATTTAAAATACAAATAATGCAGGTGAAATAACAGGAAGTTATTTATTCTCATTGAAGAGGCTATTTATTCTCATTCTTATCTAAGTAACTCAAACGTACCTATTGTAAAAGGCTATATATATATATATATATATATATACATTTCAAACACCCTGCATTCATTAAAACAGTTTTGGAATTTCAGTTTTCAAAGCTTTTTTTGCTAAGATCAAGTAATAGTCTTTTAAAAAATCCCCTGGAGGGAAAAAAATGTTCATAATTTGAGAGTGGCTTTGATTTGGGGGCATGATTTGATGATGTGGTTGTTCATTTGAGAGACCCTTGGATTGCAAGGAGATCCAACCAGTCCATTCTGAAGGAGATAAGCCCTGGGATTTCTTTGGAAGGAATGATGCTAAAGCTGAAACTCCAGTACTTTGACCACCTCATGCGAAGAGTTGACTCATTGGAAAGGACTCTGATGCTGGGAGGGATTGGGGGCAGAAGGAGAAGGGGACGACCGAGGATGAGGCATCACTGACTCGATGGACGTGAGTTGGTGATGGACAGGGAGGCCTGGTGTGCTGTGATTCACGGGGTTGCAAAGAGTCAGACACGACTGAGCGACTGAACTGAACTGATTAATAACTTAACAAGTTGCAACTCTAGAATAATGAAATCTATTTTTTCTGTGATCATACATGGGTACCAAAGACGATTCTAAAAACAACATCTTACTAATCTTTTGTGCATTAACAATACTACTATAGTGAATTTGCTGTGATATAGGTGAAATAATTCTGGTCTTGGTGTGTAAGAACATGTTAAAAGTCACGGCTCTGCTGCTACTCTCTGTGAAGCCTTAAGCAATTTGCTTGCTCGAAGTTTCCTTTTCTTCATCTTTAAAATGAAGGTTATTATAACCTACCCCACAAGATTACAACAAGATTTAAATAAGAGGATATGTGAGAAAGTGCTTTATAAAATGAAAACACAGATGTGTTATGTTGATAATGTTACCTATTTCTGAGCTGTTTGTTTTGAAGAATAACTGCCTTTGGACAAAGATGTTCTTTATTTCTTTAAAGAAAGTTTCATATTCTTGTGATCACTACTCAGTTAGTAGTAATTATGTTTAATTAAACAAATATAATTCTTTAAAGCAGACTTTCGAAATTTCCATTTCAGGATGTTGGTCTCCCTTAGAAGACATTGAAAAGGAGTGAAATTCTATTTTAAAATACAAAATTCTCATTCTTCCACATTTTTTTTAATACAAGTAAATTAGAATCATGACGTTTCCCTCCTCAACACTTTGAAAAACTGATATCTATAATATAAGGACTGATAAATTATTTAAATGAGAAATGTGAGTGTCAATGATGAAAACTGGCCAAATCTATCCCTTCACTGTAAATTAAAAGTCTATGATCTTCATTTTTCTTATTTATTTCTGAAAAATGCTTTCCATGTGGGATAATGGAAAAGTGACAGTATTAGTAATCATAATCCACAGAAAATCTTCAAAACATTTCAGATGATTTTTCCACAATATACTTTATTTTTGTAAATGTGATAAGACAGAAGTAATTAATTTAATATGGATCTTTGCCTTCCGTTTTTTTCTCCATAACGTTAAAGTTTCCAAATCCAGTGAATGGGAAGACAGAGGCCAAATTAAAGGTTTATTTCCTCCTCAAGTAAAAGGCTTAGCCTAGAATAATTTCATCAGGCTCTTAATGATAGTGAAAAGATTTTGACAGTGTTAAATATAATTTTGAAAGCCTTAGTGCATTCTTTTAATTTTTCCTTGTGTCATCTTGATATCTAGTTAGGTCCAAACTTTGGGTGAAAGGTCAGGTGACACGATTAATCTTTTAACTCTCTCTATAAGGGCTTTTAAAGAAAGATTCTTTGGCACTATGGCAGCAAGCCCTCTATACTTGAATAAGGTCATGAAGAAAACACACAGCGTGGGGGAAGAGAATCCGGCCACAGGTGAAGATAATGTCATATAGATAACAACATAATATTTTTCAAATACTCCCGAACACTCACATTCTGATTAATTCTTTATTAAATCTGTTTTTCAGCCTTGGCCATAAAGCATCTCATTTTCCAGAATTCATTTTCCCAATCTTGCAGTTGTCTGCACTTATTTCACAAGAACCAAAGTAGAGACTCCGTGTGAAATCCGTGTTTGTAATCCAAGTCTACACAAAGTGGATCCAAAATATTATTACTTATCATTAGAGGAAGGAAATAATCATTTTGTACCAGACATTTAAAGAGATAGAATTTCTTTCTATACAGTCTAAAAATAGTAATGAGAAAGTAGAATGTTCTTAAGAAATCACTTCAAAAATAAAAAAATTGGCCTTTTTTCTTTAAACTTTGTTTTAAATTTAAACTTTAAGTTAAACTTTAAAGTCTTAAATTAAACTTCAAGTCTGAAATTTTAAACTTTAAGTCTTTAATTAAACTCTAAGTCTTAAATTCCAAAACGCTTTTTGGAATTTGATTCTCTTCCAAATAGAAATTTGCTACCTATTTTATACTTCTATTAATTTGTGTTTTCTTTTAAAAATGTTTTTAAGAAAAGGAATCATACTTATTATCCTTTTTTTTCTCATGCCTAACACAGTGCCTTGACCCAAATAGGTTCACATTGCAAGCTTGTTCTTTATTTGAACACGTCTATGTGTTAAACTTTGAGAGGGCAAGAGGGAAATTTCCTACCCCCCAATGTCATCTAACATCAAAGGGCATTTCATCTGCTCTGGGGTAGAGATTATTCCACAGGCCTTTGTTAGTCTGTATCTTAGGTATCAGTTAAAAATTGTCTTGACAGTATGGTATTGGCACAAAGACAGAAATATAGATCAATGGAACAAAATAGAAAGCCCAGAGATAAATCCACACACATATGGACACCTTATCTTTGACAAAGGAGGCAAGAATATACAATGGAGTAAAGACAATCTCTTTAACAAGTGGTGCTGGGAAAACTGGTCAACCACTTGTAAAAGAATGAAACTAGATCACTTTCTAACACCGCACACAAAGATAAACTCAAAATGGATTAAAGATCTAAATGTAAGACCAGAAACTATAAAACTCCTAGAGGAGAACATAGGCAAAACACTCTCCGACATAAACCACAGCAGGATCCTCTATGATCCACCTCCCAGAATTCTGGAAATAAAAGCAAAAATAAACAAATGGGATCTAATTAAAATTAAAAGCTTCTGCACAACAAAGGAAAATATAAGCAAAGTGAAAAGACAGCCTTCCAAATGGGAGAAAATAATAGCAAATGAAGCAACTGACAAACAACTAATCTCAAAAATATACAAGCAACTCCTGCAGCTCAATTCCAGAAAAATAAACGACCCAATCAAAAAATGGGCCAAAGAACTAAATAGACATTTCTCCAAAGACATACGGATGGCTAACAAACACATGAAAAGATGCTCAACATCACTCATTATTAGAGAAATGCAAATCAAAACCACAATGAGGTACCACTTCACACCAGTCAGAATGTCTGCGATCCAAAAATCTGCAAGCAATAAATGCTGGAGAGGGTGTGGAGAGAAGGGAACCCTCCTACACTGTTGGTGGGAATGCAAACTAGTACAGCCACTATGGAGAACAGTGTGGAGATTCCTTAAAAAATTGCAAATAGAACTGCCTTATGACCCAGCAATCCCACTACTGGGCATACACACGGAGGAAACCAGAATTGAAAGAGACACATGTACCCCAATGTTCATCGCAGCACTGTTTATAATAGCCAGGACATGGAAACAACCTAGATGTTCATCAGCAGATGAATGGATAAGAAAGCTGTGATACATATACACAATGGAGTATTACTCAGCCATTAAAAAGAATACATTTGAATCAGTTCTGATGAGATGGATGAAACTGGAGCCGATTATACAAAGTGAAGTGAGCCAGAAAGAAAAACACCAATACAGTATACTAACACATATATATGAAATTTAGAAAGATGGCAATGATGACCCTGTATGCAGGACAGCAAAAAAGACACAGATGTGTATAGCGGACTTTTGGACTCAGTGGGAGAGGGAGAGATGATTTGGGAGAATGGCATTGAAACATGTATAATATCATGTAAGAATCGAATTGCCAGTCTATGTCCGATGCAGGATATGGCACGCTTGGGGCTGGTACGCGGGGATGACCCAGAGAGATGTTGTGGGGAGGGGGGGTGGGAGGGGGGTTCATGTTTGGGAACGCATGTACACCCGTGGTGGATTCATGTCAATGTATGCCAAAACCAATACAGAATTGTAAAGTAAAAAAAAAAATTGTCTTGATAATAGCAGCAAATGAATACTCATTGAGTACCTAGCATGTTCCACTCTACTACTAAGTTCCTCACCAGTATTATGAATATTACTCATCCTCATTGCCAAGTCACTTCAGTCGTGTCCGACTCTGTGTGACCCCATAGATGGCAGCCCACCAGGCTCCCCCATCCCTGGGATTCTCCAGGCAAGAACACTGGAGTGGGTTGCCATTTCCTTCTCCAATGCATGAAAGTGAAAAGTGAAAGGGAAGTCGCTCAGTTGTGTCCGACCCTTAGCATGGACTGCAGCCTACCAGGCTCCTGCATCCATGGGATTTTCCAGGCAAGAGTACTGGAGTGGGGTGCCATTGCCTTCTCCGACTCATCCTCATTAACTCATATATAAAGCACAGTGACTTAGAAGGGAAAGTGAAGATTTGAGTATCATATTCAAGTCTACTCAGCTAGGCAATTGTAGGTCCTCAGGTTGTGTCTCAAAATTTCTTCCACCTAAGCTTTGGCAAACAGAGGAGGATGTGGGCATCCAAGATGCTAATAAAATTAAAACGTGCCAAAGATGTTAATCTTCACAGTTTTGTTTAACTCATCCCAAACCTCCTCTGACCCCATCTCATCCCTGTGGTGAGAGCTGTTGGTGCAAATAGAGACTCATCCTCACTTGATGTTCTCCTCTCCTACTTCTGGAAGCCCTTCTCTGCATCTTATCTTCTTGCTTTGCCCTGAGCTTCTGCTCTGGGATCTCTGCTCAGCGGCTTCATGGAGGCAGCTCCACAGAGGCAGTGATGGCAGTTGTTCACTCACTCAGTCGTGTCTGACTCTTTGTGACCCCATGGACTGCAACACGTCTGGCTTCCCTGTCCTTCACCATCTCCTGGAGTTTGCTCAAACTCATGTCCATTGAGTCGATGATGCCATCCAACTATCTCATCCTCTGTTGTCCCCTTCTCCTTCTGCCTTCAATCTTTCCCAGCATCAGGGTCTTTTCCAGTGAGTTGGCTCTTCGCATCAGGCGGCCAAAGTATTGGAGCTTCATCATCAGTCCTTCCAATAAATATTCTGGACTGATTTTCTTTAGTATTGACTGATTGGATCTCCTTGCAGTCCAAGGGACTCTCAAGAGTCTTCTCCAGCACCGTATTTCAAAAGCACCAATTCTTTGGGTCTCACCCTTCTTTATGGTCCAACTCTCACATCTGTATGTGACTACTGGGAAAGCCATAACTTTGGCTACATGGACCTTTGTTGGCAAAGCGATGGCAGAGACTTATGTAGTTAATGCTACTCTGTGTCACTTAAGGATTCCAGGATGAAAAAGTATTGAAAGTGTTAGTCACTCAGTCATGTCCTACTCTTTGTGACGCCCTGGACTGTAGCCTGCCAGGCCTCTCTGTCCATGGGATTCTCCAGGCAAGAGTACTGCAGTGGATTACCGTTTCCTTCTCCAGAGGATCTTCCTGACCCAGAGATTGAACCCGGGTCTCCAGCATTGCAGGAGGATCCTTTATTGTCTTAGCTACACTTTTGTATATCAGATTGGGGCAACTTTGTCTGTGTAGGTCCAATGAGTGGACTCTCCCGCTAGCTTCTTTCTCTGCTGTGACCCTACCTTCCATTTTAAAGCACTTTTGACCTTAGCTCCATCCTCTTTTCTCTACAGACACTTCTCTTTCCTCTTTCTACTTACATTCAATCTTGGTGCTCCAGCTTCCTCTCTGAACATGTTCCCTATCAAGAACATGTAGCTTCTCTCTCTCCCCATCTCCTGATGGACAGTTTAACGGGGCAACAATGTTCTGGCCTGAGACAGTTGAGATGGTACCTAGCAGGGAGATGGTAACACCAGCTTAAAGGGCTGGCCTGCATCTCACAGCCAAATTACCTGCCATACAGTAACTGCTTTGTTTAAGGAACAGCAGATACTATCTTCTCTTTCCTAGCAGCCTCCATTCGCCAGGGCTTTCCCCAGCATCTCAGAAGCACAAGTCCCCACTAGACTGAACCCTTGGAAGGGAACCCAGATATTCAAACTTGATTTTTAAATGATTCTGTTGGACTGCTTGCCTTGTACATTTAAAACACAGGCCTTTCAGGAAAATCAACTTCATGAATATTCACTTCCCTTTTGCAGATTCAAATGCCTCATTGAGCCACTACGCACTTCACTTTTAGAAAAACAAATGGAAATTGGTTGATGTATTTTGTCAAGTTAGATGCATTCTTTCTCTTTTCTTTTTTTCAAGTTTAACGTCTTGTCCTCCAAAGTCTCTAGCTCTCTTTATTTCTTGTTCTCTTTGGCAATCTTCCTGGAATCAGAGGCAAATTTGAAGTGATTCTAAATTTAGGTTTTCATACTCAGCAATGCCAGATACTGTATTTTTGCACATATGAGGTGGAACCAGAGTCTTTATAAGTCACCTGTGAAGTAAGCACTATCCCATTTCAAACCTGAGCATCGGTCTGCATCAGTTGTGTCTGTGGTGCTCACATTGTGCATGGAGGTTCTGATGTGTTTTCTGAATTGTCCCTAGCCTACCTCTGGGGGGAGGGAGGCGATTCCAGCCTGGGAACGGAGGGGAGACACTTGGTAATCTCAGGGTTCTCCATCCTGTGTGCATACCTGGATAATTCCTCACGTGCCCACTTTCTCTAGCATTTTTACCTGGAAGTAATAAAGTTAAGCAGAGCACAACAGTCAGGTTTGAAGTAATCAGGAGATGCTTGGAAGGTGGACACATGAGGAATTCTTCCTTTATGTTGATGATGAGGGAATTATGAGTCACTGTAAGGTTGGAAGCCTGAGGACCGCTGCAGCACTGGTTCCCCTGAGGACTGCCTGGTGGGGTGGCTTCTGTCCATCGCACAGTGCACCCACTCTACATTTTCCCCTTGTCCTTCAACTCCTCTTACCATTCAGTCATCCCTGTGGCAGATGTCCAAGTGCTAAGGGATTGGTTTTGACAAAGATTCCCAAATCCAGTTTTAGGGAATGTTGATGCCCACCAACCAGAGAAGGTGATGGCACCCCACTCCAGTACTCTTGCCTGGAAAATCCCATGGGCAGAGGAGCCTGGCAGGCTGCAGTGCATGGGGTCGCTAAGAGTCAGACACGACTGAGTGACTTCACTTTCACTTTTCACTTTCATGCATTGGAGAAGGAAATGGCAACCCACTCCAGTGTTCTTGCCTGGAGAATCCCAAGGACAGCGGAGCCTGGTGGGCTGCCATCTATGGGGTCACACAGAGTCAGACACGACTGAAGTGACTTAGCAGCAGCAGCATGCCCAGCAACATGCCCAGCAACACCTCTAGCACGTTGGACTTGTATGTTGTGCTCTTGTTGTCCACCTTGGCCAACCCTCCAGTGGGCCTGGGTGATTCCATTTATAACTTGAATTAGATCATGTCACTATCCACATGGAAATTTAAAGCTGCTCCTAAGTCCTCAAAGGCTTACATGCCCTGGTTCCTGGCTTCCTCTGTCAACCAATCCCTCCTCCCAGCTTTCTGCTTGCTCACCAGTTCCAGCCTCTTGGGCCTTATTGCTGACTTCAAACCTGCAGGCCTACTTTCTCCACAGTGCCTTTACATAGCTCAGTCTGGAACACTGGGCTGTCCCATTTCATGTAGGTCTCCACTCAGACGGCAACTTCTCTAAATGGGTTTCCTTGGCCACCCTCTAAATATAAGACCAACCTGTCACTCTGTGTCTTCTTATCCCAGTAGCTTTCAGACTCACTTATCTGTCACCCACAGTGAGAAATACATTTTGTATCATGACCCCATGTGAAGTATACAGAAGAATTACAGTGAAAATTTCATAAACAGTGCCTATGTTTACTATGGGAGATGCCCTCCAACACCTCCCATTTTATTCTGTTCTATTCCATTTCATCCCATACCATCTTAATCATTTTATTAAAAATCCTGCTGGCTGTATCCTTTCAAACAGATGTTACCACCAACTGAATAGTTACAGTGTATCCTGTCTCACCCTGCTAGTAAAGTCAAGTCTTACTTTTTCTTCATAGCTGTTGTCTTCTGCACACTTTTGTGTATCATCATCTAGCTTTCCTTCTAGAGTGTAAGGACATGAAGGACAATAAAAAAATGCAGATTTCTACACGTTTATCACTAGTGGGCTGCCGTCTATGGGGTCGCACAGGGTCGGGCACGACTGAAGTGACTTAGCAGCAGCAGCAGCAGCAGCATGCCCAGGAACACGCCCAGCAACACCTCTAGCACGTTGGACTTGTATGTTGTGCTTATAGTGCTCAGGGACTTACATATAATAAGCCCTCAATAAGTGTTCCTTGAATGACTGACTCAGTGAATGTGTTTATGAAAAAGGGATTTTGTTTGCAAGTAATTTGGGATAATCCAGTGTATTCCACATCCCTCCCAAAGATTCATAGTTCCCATTAGAATGTTTAAAACTCCAAGATGTTCTCTAGTAAAGAAAGCTGTTTGGTTTTGTTAACCCCAGGATTCAGAAATCAATGGACTCTCTCAGAACCCGTCCTAAGAACATGTCGATTAAGGGGTCATGAGGCATTGGTGATACTCATCACAGTTCACAAAAATATCTAGGTGAACAAAGCAGTAGTGGATACTAAACACAGGCGATAGTGGGGTCCTGGAGCCATCACAGTCTCCCTGAAATGGAGGTGTTAACCCTTCAGTTACTGAATGCAGAGAAGGCCCAGATATCCTGAGGGAGGGACTGAGTGGTTTGAGCACAAGGATGGGGGCACTTGGGTGAATTAGGACAACAGTGGCTGTATTCCAAGGTGAGGTGTGTGTGTGTGCACGCGTTCAGTCATGTTGACCCTTTGTGACCCTATGGACTAGCCTTCCAGGCTCCTCTGTCCATGGGGTTCTCCAGACAAGAATACTGGGTTGGATTGCCATTCCCTTTTTCCGGGGATCTTCCTGACGCGATCAAACTCGTTATCTCGTGCATCTCCTGTATTGGCAGGCAGGTTCTTTAAAGGAGATACTTAAATGTTTTTGCAACTGGGATATTTGTTCCTGTCTGTACCCTTGAGTTTAAAGCCTGAGTAAAGAATTACTCTGCCTTATTTCTCTAATCTTCAACAAAGTGGCCAAGGGATCAAGGGGAAAGAGCAGAAGTCCAAGACATCTTCCTTCTCTTGGCCCAGATGGAGGGAGAGTAATGGAGAGAACCTCCTTGAGAAGCGGGAGGAAGAGGCAGGGACTCATTAGGGGCTGCTTGGGATGCAGTGGGTAATAGTGTTTGTTTTTTAAGATGGACATTGAGAAGGGCCAAATCTTTGAGTGATGAGAAATTAGGCCCTAAATAAATAAATGTTAGCTGCCATTATTATTATTTCTTTTAACGATTTTAATCACAGCCTGGGATACTATATTCAGTACCTAAATTCAGTACTTTAATTCTGAAAGTAGCATCTCAGCTTTTATGATTGCAAATTTTTATTCTTTCCTAATCAACCTTGGCTCTACTTCCTTCTTTTCTTTCCTCAAAAATGTAAATTAAATGTAAATTAAGCAGTAGGGTTGTCTGTCTGCTGTTCCTGTTTGCCCAGTTCTCTGGTCCTGAGGTGGTGGTGCCCTTTTTTTTCTGTCAGGACAGCTATTTTATTTGCTGTGTTTCTGCAGTTGCACATTATTATAAAAGCATGATTTCCTAGGTTATGCTCATTTCCAGGAGGGACATCTGAGCTGCACTATACCACAGTAGATATTGTTTTTACATCGGAAAACTGTTTCAATACTCCTGTTCAACAGTTCACCAGCTACTACTAAGAAAGATGATTGCTGTAAATGGCTCAGTGGTTTCATTCACTTTGTCCAGTGTGAAGTGAAAGGCACAGAAGGTGACATTGTAGGCAGAACATTCCTTTAAAGGCGACATGCTTCATCCTAGTGTGTGGAGTGTACATTGTCTTTGTGGACAGAATTTTTAGCTGTATGGTGATCCTGGAGAGGGGCGGTGTCTGGGGTGTCCAAAGGAGTGCTGGAAGATGAAGGACGTAAGCAAGCCTGAAGAGATGGAACAGTGATCCAAGATCGCTGCGAACGCTCGGAGCCTTTCTCAGTGGAGCAATGTCGTGTGAGTCTCCAATAGAAAGTGCCTCAAAGGTATCCAGGAACCTTCAGGAATCCCCTCTTTCATGAACCGCCAAGGTTAACAGCATGCACGGCCCAGTAAGACTGAGAACTGGAATGGAAGTGCAGTCTGGCCTGTCTTACATCCTCTGGTGATTATCTCTGTGGTTTTCTCTTTGCTGAGATGGCCTTGAGTTAAAAGGCACAGTCTTTTAACTTGGTTCCTCAGCGCTGATATAACTGGCCTTTGATACGGAACAAATCCAAGTTCATTTTCACTTTGACAGTGGGCTGTGTGACTTTGGGAGAGTTACTGCACCTCTTTGTGCTATGATAAGAATAATGATTTCTATGTACCAGCCTTGCTGTGGTCATGAAATCACAAGAAGTCATGCTCTCGAGCTCGACATTCTGGGTTCAGATCCCAGTTCAGCCACTTGTCAATCATGTGTGGTGTTGGTAGTTTCCAGCTGCTCAATCTCATTTCCAATGCTTGGTCTCATGTGCAAAAGACAAATACTGACCATATCTACATCATGGGGGTGTCTCTAGGATAAAAGGTCATCATAGTGCACAGTCAGTTCTTAGCCTTGGAACTTTTTCAAAGGAAGCCGTTGGTAAACATCAGCCATTATCAATACAAACAGTATTACATGCGAGGTTGATAGTAGGTGCTTGGTAAATCTTAGTTCTCCCATTTCTAGAATGTTCCCATTCAGTGGTTTATTTATTTATTTATTGCCTGCTAATGAAAACTTGCCTGACAAGGGAAGTTCTTATGGCTGTTAATTGTGCAATCTTCCCCCTTGAAACCGCCTTCTGTGGGAGCCTTAGAGGTCAGAGTCATTTTGGAATAAGGAACCTTTTGTCTCTGATACTCTTGCACAAAAGAGAGGATGGGCCATGACTGATTTTACCAGCAGTTAAAGATAATTGTCACAAAGATTGGGGAGGTGTGACAGGAAGGAGCACAGACTGTGGAATCAGATGAGGGGATTGAAGCCAGTCCAACCTCTTTCTCAGCTGTGGCCTTAGGCTAGTTGGTTTTTTTGTTTTTTTTTTTTTAACCATTCTGGGCTTCCAGCTCTTCATCTGGAGAATTGTAATGAAAATAATGCCCGTATGAAAGGCTGATGAAATGAGATCTCTGATGTGAAAAGTGCCTGTTTCGCAAACCAGTAAGCACCATAGACATGTGAAGACATAAAATTCAAGCAAGTTATTTCTATTACTTTAAGTTTCCAGAAGGGAAGGATTTTGAAAATAAAACTAAGAAGGAAAGCAACAGCGCTGTCTTAATGAGTCGTGGAAGCACAACAAATGCTCTGCTTAAAAATTTTCACCAGAAAATAAGGGCAAGGGTCAGAAAGAATGAGGATTCAAATATGATTGCCTCTGAAAGTGCTTCTCTATTTAAACCTTATACTCGAATACGCTACATTTTAAAGACAGAACATGGGCAGGTATCTGGAATTTAGTGCAATTCCTACATTCCAATTAAGTCATAACATAAAACTTGAGGTACGCAGAACCAGGCGGTGAGGAATGACATTTGGCCTGGCTTATTCCCTGTTCTATGATTATATCAAGATTATGGAAAAACATAGCTAAATACACTTCCCTGCTTAACATTTCATTTCTCACATGGAAGGTATATAGAATTTGTTGTTAATACCTGTGTGCAATAGACATTTTCATGCTTGCCAAATATTTTCAAGATTCTATTTTCCAGGCAAAAAATAAGATTGCAATTTCTATTTCCCTTGGGCTTGCCCACGTGACTTATTCTGGCCAGTGTGGTGTGAGCAGAGGAGACATACCTTACTTCTGGACTACAGCATTTGAATCATCGCTTTGAGACACTGGTGGTGGTTTAGTCGTTAAATTGTGTCCGACTCTTGCAACCTCATGGACTGTAGCCTGACAGGCTCCTCTGCCCATGGGATTCTCCAGGCAAGAGTATTGGAGTGGGTTTCCAGTTCCTTCTCCAGAGGATCTTCCCAACCCAGGAACTGAACCTGGGTCTCCTGCATTGTAGGTAGATTCTTTAATGACTGAGCTATGAGGGAAGCCCTTTGAGACACTAAGAGCTCCATTTTCTTTCATGTAAAGTTACTGGCAATGTTGGAAGGAGTAGTTGCTCTGTTAGCTGGGACTCTAAGTGACCAAGAAGAACAGAGGTCCCCTGCTGATATGTGAGGCACATATAATGTCAGGAGGAAATACATCTAACTCTAAGCTGCTGGGGTTTGGGAAGTTGTAACCTTGTCTATCCTCTTGTAGAGACAGTCAAATCCTACAAATTTTTTTAAAAAATTCTTTTCCCATTAGGTTATTACAGAATATTGAGCGGAGTTCCCTGTGCTATACAGTAGGTCCTATTGGTTATCTGTTTTAAACATAGCATTGTGTACATGTCAGTCTCAAACTCCCAATCTGTCCCTGCCCTACACTATTGCCCCTGGAAATGTAAAGGGATAAATAAAATGTGGTACATATACATTGTACAATGGAATATTACTCAGCCATTAAAAAGACAGAAATAATGCCATTTGCAGCAACATGGATGGACCTAGAGATTGTCATACTAAGTGAAGTAAGTCAGACCATGAAAGTCAAATCCTGTAAGTCAGACAAAGTCAAATCCATGTTTTAATTTTAACCTCTGCCACATACTGTAAGACCCTGGACACATTGCTTAACATTTCTCAGCCTCCTTCCCCTCATCTATATTGTTATTTCATTGGAAGATAATAATAATGCTAAATTTGTAGCATTGTTGTGAGAATTAAATAAAGCCAAAGTACTTAGGATAGAACCTGGCATATGGCAGGCTGAAAGAAATGCATTTCTTTTTGTTATTACTATTTTATTAGAATCATAGGCTCTTATTATTTGAATGTCATTTAGATACCATCTACTCTAACATTTTTTATTTTTCATCACTGATAGAGGATAGCAGTTAGGTTTGTTGATCACTAAATAAAGTTTTTGTTATGTAGTACTTGTGTGTGTGTGTGTTAGTTGCTCAGTCATGTCTGACTCTTTGTAACCCCATGGACAGTAGCCCACCAAGCCCCTCTGTCCATGGAGTTCTCTAGGCATGAATACTGAAGTGTGTAGCCATTTCCTTCTATAGGGGATCTTCCCAATCCAGTGATTGAACCTAGGTATCCTGCATTGCAGGCAGATTTACCATCAGAGCTACTAGGGAAACCCTATGTAGTACAGGATTCCCTTGGAAATTGCCAGATAAACTTGTACAAGTAGGGTTCCTAACTTCCATCTGATTCATAATAAAGTTCATCTCCAAATGCTGAGCATCACTTCTGTAAGGACTCTGCTGGCTTTAAGGTTTTATCATTCTAAAGAAAGTGAAGTCACTCAATCACATCTGACTCTTTGTGACCCCATGGACTGTAGCCTACCAGGCTCCTCCGTCCATGGGATTTTCTGGGCAAGACTACTGGAGTGGGTCGCCATTTCCTTCTCCAGAGGATCTTCCTGATCCAGGGATTGAAGCTGCATTGCAGGCAGATGCTTTACCATCTGAGCCACCAAGTGTTTTTATCATTCTAAATGTCTTGCTTAAAGCAAGATATATCTGTGTAATCCTTCTGATATCCCCAATTAGAAAGAGAGAAGAAGCTGATTCAGCCTGACCTATTGCACACTGCCATTGTCCTAATGGCCCCGAGTGTAATGTTTCTGGGTCAGGAGGCATCCCTCCCTTGGAGAGCTGCTCTATGGCCTTTCCTTTCAGGCATCTTCAGCCTGGGCTGTCATGGGGCAGTCAGGCTTACAGCATGCTGGGAGAACTGGGATAACAGGATCTGGAATAAATAGGAAGCAGAAACTGAGACACTCTTAGAAAGAGATGGCATTAGGGAAGGGTAGACAATCACTCAGGATGCCCCCGTGCAGGTTCCATAGCCATGGCTCAGTGCTAGACTGGCCTGCAAGAGGCTATGGAGAGGTATGCTCAGCAGTGATGCGGAAGCACAGATGCAGCCAAGCCTGGGAAGATCAACTAATGGTCCACTCACTTCTGGGAAATGGGGCTGAAAGGGAAGAAGATGCAGCGAGCTAGCTAAGGCATATGTTAGATGCCCCAACCCCAGCATGACAAACAGACCTAAGGACTTAGCCTTTCTGGTGTGGAACAGGAAGCAGAATGACCTTCAGGTTGATTCTTGATGATCACATTCACTTGGAGAGAGCTAGGGTTGGAGCAGAGATGCCAGCCTTAGGGTTATCAGCTTTTTATTCCACAAATATTTGGTAAAAATGTCTTAGATACCAAGCGTTGTGCTAGTTGCTCTGGATCCAAAGGCAGGAACAAAGAACAAAGATTACCCTCTGTCCTCAAGGAACTCATCATCAAGTTGAAGATTACAAACAAATGCATAGTGCCATTTTGTTTGATAGGGCAGATAATGGGATTGAAAAATTCTGGGTTGTTTTTAGTGTTATCAGATGACATTACCTGATTTGCTCTGGGATAGGAATATTCTCTCTCTTTTTCTCTCTGCTCCCAGGATAGCTGTGACATGCTTTCCTATTTCCATGAGCATGTTTCTGCAAGCCTGACTTCTTTGTTCTTTCCAGCCTAAGTCATTCTTTAGGGCATGTGTTTGTTGATGGGCTGGGCTTCCTGGTTGGCTCAGTGGTAAAGAACCTGCCTGCCAGTGCAGGAGACTCTGGGGTTCAATCCCTGAGTTGGGAACATCTCCTGGAGAAGGAAATGGCAACTCACTCCAGTATTCTTGCCTGGGAAATCTCATGGGCAGAGGAGCTTGGTGGGCTACAGCCCATGGGGTTGCAAAAGAGTTGGACATGACTTAGCGACTAAACAGCAATAAATTGCTGCTCCCATCATGCCTATCTTAAAAAAAAAAAAAATCCTAAGCTCAGTAGACACAGCTAGAAAAATCATTGTTTTCTTTGGGCGTCTCTACTCTCACTTCCACTTGAAAAGGTAAGTGATTATGTTGTCAAATATTTTTATTTTTAAATAGTCTCTTATTTATCCCCCTTGGGTCTCCTTTCCTTTGAGAGTGTGAACCCAGGAAATGATATTGAAGTTTTCTTGGGCATTTTATCAATAAAATCAGCTCTTCTTAAAGCTAAAGCCCACACTGATTGTCATCCACATTTAAAAACTCCACTGGATTACTTTTATTACTCCTTGTCCTTGCAGAGCGCTTTCTTGTTTTCTTGAGTTTTATCATTTTTATAACATCTCAGATAGGCCATTCTACAAAGGAAGAACTTGTGCTCTAAGATACTTCATTTCAGTGACAACAGCATCATGGGTTGCAAGGAGATAGCAATATACAGCCCCAGTGACCTGCCCCAGTTTCTGGTTATCTGTGTTTGTAAATAGCCACTTCTCTGTGATGCCGTGGAGCATAGTGTTTTCAGAAATGCGTATGTGTGAGTTCTGCAGTAGATACAAGAAAAGAAACGGGAAGGACCTACTGCACGAAGCATGAGTAACACCAACTTTAGTGGTAGAAGTGAGGCAGACAAGCTGGCAGGGTCCGTAGCAACCACTATTATTGCTCAAGTAAACAGGCACATCTAAGTAATTAGTAACACATTCTCATAATTGCTTCCCAAATGGCCGAGGCATTTGGTTTTCTACAGCAGGATTCTGAAAGCTTGATAGATGTACACTGTGACAGCTATTTGCTCACAGTCTCCTCTCATCTCGTCTCATCTTTGAACTTTTGTACACAGAAAATTGATCCATTTACTTTCTTTGTCTTTTTGTTTGGGATGTCTGATTTGTAACTTCCTTTCATCTTTTCCCCAACCTTGACCCATCTCCTCTCCCATTTTGGAATTTTTAATTATCTTTGTCTTAAAAGTTTTTGTTCATCAGACCTCCACTTTGTGGCTCTTCCACAAAACCCCTCAGTCATCGTCATGTCCGGATTTTACGACCCCATGGACTTCAGCATGCCAGGCTTTCCTGTCCTTCACTATCTCTGAGTTTGCTCAGATTCCTACAGAGATGGAAATCCCATCAGATAGAGTGAAGAACCCTTAGAACCTTATAGCCTTCAGGTTGGAAGTGACTTTGAACGTTTTAGGGATCAGTTCTTCGGTGTGACTTGCCAAAAGAGGGTTTCTATTTCTAAGGGGAGAAAGCATTTCTTCACAAAAGCTCAAAAGACTGGGACATCAAGTAACTCTTACAAAACATTTTGATGAGTTAAGTGTAAATGAATCAGAAGCATATGGATTGAATTTCCCTCAAAATACACATGGGTTTAAAAATTAAGGGGAAAAGTGCTTGGCAAAATTCTCTTTGGGTTTGGCCAAGTCTGATTCTTTTGAAAACTTGTTCAAGACATGATGCCAATCTCAAAATGCTCCGCGTTCACACATCTCTGGTTCAGAGTGCTCTCTTCCTTAGAATCCTCTCTTTGACCGCGTTGTTCCCTATTGTCAGGATGGTGTCCTCTCAGTAATCCTAATCAGCATGACATCTAAAAGCAGAAAGCTATGTGAAAATCCTCTACCATGCAGGAGCTGCTAATGGCCAGATCTTTGTACAGGATGTTGAATAGGCACCCTGTGATTCTTGTACGTCCCAGCCATTTATTGAATATCTGTTACACAGTAGGCACCTAGATGAATCAAGTATGGTCTCCCTAATCAAAAAGCTTATAATCTGTGGATTAAGAAAGCAGACCTACATTATGATAGAAAGCAATGGGATGAATATCGTATGTGACCCTGATGAGCCACAGCATTCACTCCAGGTGACTCATCTAGCTAGACTCTTGCTTCTTGTTGGCATTTTGATAGTTGTTTTTCTAGTTCACATGCTCTTGAATTTAAGCATCTTATAGAGATGCAGATAGGGTTGAATAAGAAAGAAAAAGAAGACTGTAGCCACGGTGGGTAGCCATGTCACCCTAGGGTTGAAAGGACAAGGGGAAATGGAGTTAACAGAACCCAGTGAAAGTCACTCAGTCATGTCTGACTCTCTGAGACCCCATGGACTGCACAGTCCATGGAATTCTCCAGGCCAGAATACTGGAGTAGGTAGCTGTTCCCTCCTCCAGGGGAATCAACCCAGTGATCAAACCCAGGTCTCCCGCATTGCAGGTGGATTCTTTACCAACTAAGCCACAAGTGAAGCCCAAGAATACTGGAGTAGATACCCTGTCCCTTCTTCAGTGGATCTTCCCAACCTGGGAATTGAACCGGGGTCTCCTGTATTATGGGCGGATTCTTTACCAACTGAGCTATCAGGGAAGCCCTAACAGAACCCAGGGAGTGTTGGAAGCAGAAAGGGGGGTGACCTGTGGCCATGGCTGGGTGCACCTATCAGAGATGCAACATGAGAGCAGGAAGGGACAGGAGAGAAAAAAAGGGGAGCTGGAATGTAGCCAGTGGTAGTGAGTAGTGCAGAGAAAGGCAGAAAATTGTCCAGAATGGGCAGTGGGTAGGTGGAGCTTGCGGCACCTCAACTGTACTGGGGTAGGATTTTGGTAAGTGAATTTGGAGGGGTTGTTGGGGGTGAGAGCATTTTTAGGTGCAAATATGACAGAAGGAGAGCACAAAGGATTTGGAGGAAAGATAACTTCCATATCTGTGAAAGGACTGGTTTAAATAGGAAATTTGAATGGCATGCTATATAAGTTGTATTAGTGGGAGTTCTCCAGATTTACAATAAGGAATTGGCTTGTGTGATTATGGAGGATGAGAAGTTTCATGATCTGCTGTCTGCAAGCTGGAAAACCACAAAAGTCACTGGGGGCATTCAGTCTGAGCCCAAAGGCCTGAGAATCAGGAGAACTGATGGTGTGAGTTCTAGTTCGAGTTTAATGGCATAAGAACTAGAGGGTAGATAGAAGACATAAAGGGCAAGAAAGGATGGCTATCCCAGCTCAACAGCCAGAGAGAATTTTCTCTTCTTCTGCTCTTTTGTTCTACTCAATCCCTCATCAGATAAGACAGTGCCCACCCACATTGGGGAGGGTACTCTGCTCTATTCAGTCTGTTGATTCAAGTTCTAAACTCTATGGAAACCATGGTAGATTCACCTAGAAATAATGTTTAGCCAGGTATTTGGGCATCCTGTGGCTTAGTCAAGTTGGATCATAAAATTAGCCATCACAGAGGTTGAGCTTTGTTCACTGAAGATAGAGTCACTGAAGATTTTTGTGTGAGGGTATAAGAAAATCAAAGTTGTGTTTTAGGAAAGTTGCTCTGGGTTTATGTAAAATGGATCAGAAAGGAAGAGTTTGGGGTTTTAGACAACTAGAAGGTTCTAGAAGGCTTGATTTCTAAAGTTTGATGTCTTGATGTATCTGCTTCATACACTATTGATTTCCTGATGATACATGACATTTTATTTGAGTATACCTCCCCCACCTCCAATGCAGTTAATATCTCTGTTTTTAGTTAAATCACAATTGGTTGTTTTGATCATCATGATTTATAAGTATTGTTTATTGATAAGCCAAATAGTGTATCAGGATTTCATCTATATATGAAAAATATATATGAAATATATACATATTATATATTCATATATATCTATTTGTAAAATATTATTTTTCCTGGAGTTTCTGATTGGGTCATTTTTTAACTTGTATAATTTGCTACTTACAAATTTTAATTGTTTTCAAATGTTCATCATATCAATTGTCCTATCAAATTTCCTTTTCTTCTAGATTCTTCTGCTCCAGAGTCCTCAGTCCTCTTCCAGTGTGAACTGTGTATTTTATGGCTTCATCCTGAGGTGGTTGTGATTCTTCTGTGATGGATTTTTGCTTTCTTTTTCTTGTATTCATCATCCTTTCCTCTTCCTCTTTATTTCACTT